>NC_134599.1:10381317-10681317 GCF_037038515.1 Microtus pennsylvanicus
CTAATAGGCACATAGAAATTAATGCCTGGTGTGCCTTTCTGATGAACTGATTGCTAAATCATTATGAAATGTTTTTCTTGGTCTGTGATAAGATACGCCCATGTAGGCGCATGCACATAACATAAAATAAATAAGTAGAAATAAAAGTCAAGTCTGGACTGGGGATGTAGTTCAGTGGTAAGGCTTGTGTACTTAGCACGTGCAAAGCCCTGGACTCCATCTTTAACTTTTGTTGTATAAATTTGATATATGTAACATGTTGTTTTATGCAGAGTTCATTTATTAACTTTAATATAAGCATCGATACAGCAAGATTTCTGTCTCCCAACACAGTATTGTTGGGGGGGGGGTTGGGTCTCTTTCTCTTCCCTCCTCTATCCCTCCATCCTTCCATTCTCCCTATCACATGTGTTTTGGCTTGTTTCTTTGAGACCTGAGACAGGTCTTGACATCTGGGTCCATTTGCTTCCATCTCCTAAGTGCTGAGATTTCAGGCATGTGCCAGGAAACTTCTAGATACACCTCTTTAGAACCTGATGCTCTGTTTGTTTAGAATAGCAAATGAAGTGGCCCCTCCCTGACATCTATCAACTGTTACCTGGGGGACACCTGGCCATTTTACCTGTATTTTTTACTTTCATAAGACTTGCCTCAAAGAGCATCTTCCCATCTAGTCCTTCCCCTTGTTGGGCTGCCAAACAATTTAGCATGATCCTGCAGAAAAGCACCAAGCACCCGGGAAGTAGATACACAATCTTGCCTTTAGCTTTTGCCGAGCCTAAACAGCCCAACCTGCTATTTACACTAAATTAAAATTTCACTCAGGAGCTTGTCGTTTAACCAGCAGCACACAGGGCAAAAAGAAATTGCCTCACCGTTATCAGCATGAGATGTTGTCATTTAATTAACGTTTTTATTTATAAATGTAACTGGTAGTCTATTTAGTATACCATGAGCCCTTCCAGAGTGGAGGAAGAAAAGATGAAACACCTTATTTATCAATGCAGAGTACCCAAAAGAATGAGTTTGTGTAGCACGGTGGAGAATGGCCAAGGAGACCCAGGGAGGCTGAAGAACCCCACGGCTGTCTCATGAAGATCACAATGGATACTTAAAGATTGCCCCGCCCACTGTTCACCCTTCCAAACCGCACACCAAATCTATATTCTGCTTCATTCTAAAGCTTCCTCTCAAAAGGAATGGTGCAATGCAAATTTTGACTCACCTAAGGGACAGCTATGTGCTTAGAATAGTGATCACCCACCTCCCCACCCGTGACCTCAGGGGAAATGAAAATCTTCGCTAATTAGGCACCTTTGTAATAAGGAAGCATAATGATTTCTATTATGCAACCAAGTACAAGCGTTTACTTCATTATAAACTGTGATTCTTCTTTGTTATGGGAAAGCAAGAATTAATTTTTATTTTCAGATCAATAGTTGGTGTGCTGAGTTAATAGAAGTGAAATTTCAATACTGTATAAGACAGCAAATTAGGCCACTGGGGCTTGGGAGCATCTTTCCAATCAGACTGCAGGGCCACTGCCAGGTTGCCTGAATCAGAGCAGGCTGCACTCTGGAGTTTTCTGGATTGTGGAGATGCTCCTGGGAAAGCAGTCTCCTGAAAGTCACAAAGGGGTTGAATGGATGCTTTCATCTCTTAGACCTGTCCCATAAAACTGGCGAGGTTCTGAAATGTGTTTTCTCAAGGGGGCATAATGCATATTTGCTTTCTGCTGGGCGGGCTGAGCCAATAATGATTGCAATCAATAAGCAAGTCTTTCATCAGGAGAGTTTTATGATAGCAGCTTTAAGGGTCCCCAGACATGAGATGAACTCGGTTAAGTTTTATTGGTAATTTACCAGATATACTTCATGAAATCTACTCAGAGAACTTCAGAATTCATTTTCATCTCCAACCACCAAAGCCTCCGAAGACTAAGGAGACTCAACCCATTGCCATTCTGGCCAGCACCCAAGGATGCCAATCCATGTTAAATAGCTCCCAACCACCCGGACTTCATCTCTCACAGGGACGCTGGCTGACACAGAGGCTTAATCTCAGCCCTGGTCCTCTTCTTGACCTGCCCTTCCTCTAAAGCCTACACATAAAGGTCTGTCTGGGTCACATCTTGCCCCTGCTCCATGGCACTGTAGATTGAACCTAGGATTTCTCATATGCCAAGTAAGCATATTCTATCTTTGAGCTACAACCATAGGCCAAGATGCATCTTTTAAATGCCTGTCTTCAGAGTGGTGCTGTTTGTGGCTAGGGAAACTTTTAAGAGTTGGAGGTACCCTAAAACAGTATAGGCTATTGTCATTACTTTTGGTTGCTGTGGTGGTTTGAAAGAAAATGGCCCCCAAAGGGAGTGGTACTATTAGGAGGTGCTGCTTTGTTAGAGGAAGTGTGGCATTATGGAGGTGGACTTTGAGGTTTTATATATGCTCAAGCTACACCCAGTGTCTCAGACCACTTCCTGTTGCCTGCAGGATCAAAATGTAATTCCTTCTCTACTTTCAGCTCCTTCTCCAGCCCCATGACTGCATGCATGCTGCTATGTCTCAGCATGGTGATACGTACTGAACCTCTGAAGCAGTAAGCAATTCAATGTTTTCCTTTATAAGAGTTGCCATGGTCATAGTGTCTCTTCACTGTGATAGAAACTCTGACTGTCACCTAACAGAACTTGATGGTAAGACACTAGTGTGGAAAAACACCACAAACTTTAGCCACAGGACAGCAGGGAAATCAGGTTGGTGTTGACCACAAAGCTTCCTTCCTGCAGCTGTCTTTCATAGTACTAGAAGGTGCTATGCAGGCTCCTGGGAGAAAAAAAGCTATCAACAGTCTTGCCTAATTGTGAACTCTGTTACCTACAGTAACAGCTAGCGTGGTGAGACATGCCATGGTGCTGTATTTGCACAACTCTCATGGATGCAACCAACAGTTTTCTGAGTGGCCATTTTTAAAGGTTTATTTATGTGTATGAATGCTTTGTCCACATGTATATATATGTACCATATATGTGTTTAGTGCCTGAGGAGATAAGAAAAGGGTGCCAGCACCCCTAGATCTCAAGTTATGGATGATTGTAAGCCACTATGTGGGTGCTGGGAACAGAACCCAGGTCTACGGTACGAGGAAAAAGTGCCCTTAACCACTGATCCAACTCTCCAGCTCCTCTAATTGGGATAAAGGTTCACTCTAAAGGAGGAAACACATTCCTGTTACTGTGAAGCTGGCCAGACCCATGGCTGGGGAGATCATAGGCCCAGCAGTGAACTTACTACTGTTATTTTACTAAATGGACACAGTATCAAGCTGCCCTCTAAGTTCATGTCTCTATACCCATAGATTAGAGTGGTCCTCATACCTCATCAGAGAAGTTACATTGTGCAGTGAACCATGGTAAACATAGAAGTTTACATCTGGCCAACGTTCAGAAAATGCTGAATGCTTGCTTAGTCTTAAATGGGACATCTATGTCACACCTCCTCACCTGAAAGCCCAGGATCATCTTGTAAGAGGAAGCAGGAAGATTGTAAAAAGCAGAGGTCAGGGAGAAGCAGAGCAAAACAGCACCCTAGAGGGACAGCTGGATGGAGCACACTGTTTTCTGTTACAATAACAGAATATTAGATAACATAAAAAGAGGGGGGCGGGAAACGGTTTTGGTTCATAGTTTGGAAGGTTTGACTTCGTGAATGATTGGTCCCATCACTCTGGGGGACACTGCAGGCCGCAGCACTCATGAACTCATGGCAGCTGTGGTTGCCTGCATAAGAGCTGAACAAGATCAAGCCGGTGAGCATTCTGGCATGGATGACGGACAGCTCACAAGCCCCATGCCTAGCTGAGGAACATTGGATTTGTTTTATATAGAGAGACATATATATCGTCTTTATCTATGTCTATCTATGTGGACATGAAGTTTGGAGGGCATGGGGGACTGAGGGTGGATCTTGGAAGAGTTAGGTAGGGGTGAATATAATTAAAATCCATTATATACATGTTTTTAAAACATGGAGTCAAAAGAATATTTTTTGTGATTGGAGGTAAACCTTAGGAGGAGATTTGTAAATTCCAATCTCTTCCTGATTTTTTTTTTTTTGCCTCCCAGTGAATGGGTCTCGTCTGTCATACTCTTCCCACCTCTGCACAAAAGCAATGGGGCCAACCATCCATGGAGCAAAACCTCCAAAACAATGAGCCAAAACTAACTTCTCTTCTCTTTTTCTGTTGTCATGGTATTTTTTCTTTCTTTCTTTCTTTCTTTCTTTCTTTCTTTCTTTCTTTCTTTTCTTTTCTTTTTTGTTTGTTTTTGTTTTTCAAGACAGGGTTTCTCTGTAGCTTTGGAGCCTACCCTGGAACTACCCTCATGTAGACCAGGCTGGCCTTGAACTCACAGAGATCCGCCTGCCTCTGCCTCTTGAGTGCTGGAATTAAAGGCGTGCATCACCAGTGCCCGACTTCGTGCTATTCTATTACAGGACGGGAAAACGGATGAACGTGTCTGATCCAGCTGTTGCTGTAAGCAGGAGATATTCCAGTTTTAATAGTGTCTTAAATCCTAGCTGTCTTTATAGAACTCTCAGGAACTCATAGAACACTTCCAACTGAGTTTTGAGTTGCCAGTGCTGTAGACATATTATTTTACTTATGTCTTGCAAGGATATTTTAGAATGAGTATTCTTCTTTTGCGGAGGAGGAAATTGAAGCTCAGCAAAGTTGGCCAGCTTGCTCAAAGTCATCTCAACTATTAATAGTACATAGTAGATGAAGGAGATTGAACTGAGGGCTTATATGACTTCAAGACCCATAATATTACCAGATGCTGCTTAGCTTATGAGAGGAGGAACAAACTGTACATTTGCTTCAACCACCTTGCTGTCCAGTCTAGTGAGTCAGTGATTTCTGGGTTCAGCGACCGACCCTGCTTGAAAAGACAAGGTAGATATTGATCCAACAAAACCATATCAACCCTGGCTTTCTCAAGCATGAACACACGTGCATATACCCTCCCTCTCTCCTTCTCTCTCTTTCCCGCCATACACACATACACTCTATATTCTATACACAGACAAAATTATTTTTAAAAGCAAAAGAAAAGAGATAATTCAATAAATGTTTTCATTTGTGTTTTCTATTTTCAAAAATGTCAACACTTAATAAGCATATTTATAATAAGATTGTTTTAGATATTTTAAGTTCTGAAAGATATGTTTCAAAATTTTGTTTTTCCCCCCTGGGTGATTAGCATTGTGAAGAACTTTATGTTTCTTCTTTGAGTTTTCCCAACCTACTTTTTAAAAATAATGATGACTATATTGATTTTGTAATTGGCAAAAATAATTTTATAATAAAGGTTATTAAAATTCACCATTCAGAAGCGTCACTGTGTTTTGGAATGTTATATCTCAAGTGTTCCTTCTGGCGTATGGGTAGAAGGCGTAAAGATTTTAAAAATAGCCTTGCTGCTTTATAACGACGTCTCCAAATTTACTGTCCCATCTTAAACATCTTTGTCTATCGTCAAGGTTTGGTCCATGTGGCAATTACAGGCTCTTCTAATCTGTAGTCAGATGTGGTGTCTGTGGACTCATCAGAGATCTCGCCAGCATCACTGTCTGAAGTTGTACAGTGCAGCCACGGCACAGCTAATCCAAACAGTTTGCTGTGCAGCATCTGTGTTCTTTTATGTTATCGCTGGATCAGTTCCCTTGAGGGAATCCTTACCCCTAGCGTTGCTTGAACAGATTTTCCCATTGCGTGGCTCCTGAGATGGTTTTAGGGCTTGTGTCTCCTCCATATTTCATGTTGAAACTCAATTCTAAGCACAGTAAAGGAGGCGAGTAAGTCGTGAGGGTGGAGCCTCGGGAGCAGGATCAGTGGTTCCATGGAAGCACTGAAGGATATAGCTGGCTCATTTTATGTTTTTAAGATTTTTTTTTTCTTTTGGTTTTTCAAGACAGGGTTTCTCTGTGTGGCTTTCAAGCCTGTCCTGGAAATCGCTATGTAGATCAGGCTGGCCTTGAATTCACTGAAACCTGCCCCTGCCTTCTAAGTACTGGGATTAAAGGCCTGTGCCATTACCACAACTACCCAGCCTTCTCTTACTGTTGTTTGTTTGTTTGTTTGCTTATTTATTTATGAGGCAGGGTCTCACTATGTAGCCCTGGCTGGCCTAGAATTCTCTATGTAGATCAGGCTGGCCTCAAGCTCAAAAAAAACCTCCTGCTCTCAAGCTCTGAGACCCTCTTGGCTCTACCTTCTAAATTTCTCTTCCTTTAAAAGATTTCTTTGTTTGTCAGTTGTTTTTTTTCAAGACAGGTTTCTCTGTAACTTTGGAGCCTGTCCTGGAACTATCTGTAGACCAGGCTGGCCTCAGACTCACAGAGATCCGCTTGTCTCTGCCTCCCGAGTGCTGGGATTAAAGGCATGTGCCACCACTGCCCTACTTCCTTAAGATTTTTTTTTTACATTTATTTATTCTGTGTGCAGGGGTCGAGCCTGCTGTGGCACATGTGTGGAAATGAGAGGACAGTTCTCTGGAGCTGGTTCTCTCCTTCTACTACAACTTTCCAAGGAGTGAACACAGGGCATCAAGCTTGGTAGCAAGCGACTATTCCCACGGAGCCACCTTTCATTTTTACTTTTTTTTTAAAATTTGCTTACTTTTTACATTATGTGCATTGGTGTTTTGCTATGGGTGTTGGAACCCTTGAAACTAGAGTTACAGACAGTTGTGAGCTGCCATGTGGGTGCTGGAAGTTAAACAGGTCCCCTGGAAGAGCAGTTAGTGCTCTTAACTGCTGAGCCATCTCTCCAGCCCTCCCCCCCACCAGTTTTATTTTTAAGTAGTTCACTGGGTCCAATTAGTGGTGACCCCATGCTCATGGGTGAGGGAAATTTACAGGAGCATGGTCACCTTACCAGCAGCCTCATACTCAAAGGAAAAAATGACTTTTCTCTCCCAGCAGCCATCAGTTGCCAGTGACTCCCCAGCTGGGAGGGGAGGCATCATGGACCCTCCCCCGTCTAAACCGAAACGCTGGTTGACTTGCTTTTGTGCAGGCAACCGAAGTTGCTGTGAGATCATGAATACAGCAGTCATCTCACACCCAGAAGATAATATTTCATAGCACTTTTCCCATCCTCCAGCTCTTACGTGCTTTCTGACTCCTTCTGAAATATTTCCTGAGCCTTGTTTGTGTGTGTTGTTTAGAGGGGCTCCTTTAAGGCTAGACATTGAGAAACCAGCAATGCTGAGCAAGTTGGGCAGTCGTATAATCTCTGCTTTAACAGCCTCCCCTGCAAGAAGAAGCTTTTAACCAAGGTTGAGAGCAGTACTAGAAGCATAAATATCTAAAAAGTAGTTTGATAGTATTATCACATTTAGGTCAAAAGGACCTCTGTCCCCCAGCTACTCCTCATAATCTGAATGACTTGCCCACCCCTTGCTCTCTGGAGACCTTGCTACTCTCTCTCTGCTTTTGTTGTATGTAATCTCTTGCTATCTCCACCACTCTCCCCAGCCCTGGCCATGCCCAGTCTGCTTTCTTTCCTCTCTGCTCTAGACTCTTCTAGATGCCTCTGGATCTTCTCTCTCTCTTACCCACAATAAAAGCCTTCCCTCTAATGGAGCAGCCATATCAACAGTGTCTTTCCCGCGACCTTCACATACAATCACTTAACATAAACAACAACAACAACAAACAGTAGTGGGTTCCCCCCTAGGAATGCGTGACCCTCTAGCTGTGGGCTTTTGACCAGGCTTAAAGTACCAGGTATTATTTTTTTTCTTTTGGAACAGGTCTCAAATCCAATAAAATGGTTGTTTACCCTATAGCAGCTGTGCCTTGTTCTCACCCGTAGGCACTTCCTGCCTGGCAGGTCTGCTCAATAGCTCAACACCTTTGCTGGGTAAGAACACTGGTGATTCCCCCTCCAAAGAGGCCTGCATAGCTTCTTCCAACACTGTGAAGAGTGAGGTCCTTTGGCCTTCATCCCTTGTGCCATGAGGATGCAGTGTCTCTCCCTTACAGAGGGAGTAGCATTTGAATTGCCCTCTTAGAAGCAGAGACTGGATCCTCACTAGACGAAATCTGCCAGCACCTTGATATTAGACCTCCCAGCCAGATACGTGGGACATAATTTTCTACTCTTTGAGAATTTCCCAGTGTGCAGTATTCTGTCATAGCAAGATGAACAGACACATGAGCCTAAAGTTTGGGATGTTTTCAGCAGAGGCTCTTCAGAGGGCGCTGAGAGGGAGCAGGAGGAAATAGAGGATCACAGGGTTGGGAATAAGGATGATAAGAATTGCAGGAAGAGCATGCCTGATTAGGGCGAGGGAAAGTTACTTCCTATTGTGATCACGTTCACTCACCATCTGAATCCCGAAGTTTCTTTCAGACTCTGGCTTAGTTCGGCTGTTCTTTGGATTTATGGTCATATGCCCTGCCTCCCTGCTGCGTTTTCATTTCTGTTGTCATGCACTTGTGTGAGTTTCCTGTAGGGTGCTCTCCAGAACACATCTGCATGCTCTGTGGGTTAGCAAGACAATGTTGAGAAGGTCCAGGTCTTGCCAGTGTGTTAGGTGTTGTCTCGCTCCTCTGTCACTTCAGACACAGTGAGGGGGCTGGACAGATGGCTCAGTGGTTAAAATCACTACTGTTCTTGAAGAGGACCCAGTTTCGGCTCCCAGCACCCATGTCAGGTGGCTCCCAGATGCCTGTCACTCTACCTCCTGGGGAATCCAGCGCCTCTAGGATCTGCTGGCACCTGCATGCGCATGCACACATTTGCACACACACACACACACACACACACACACACACAATTCAAATACATTTTTGCTCTGGTGAAATGGCTTAGCAGATAAAGACACCTGCTGATAAAGCAGAGTCACCTGAGTTCAGTCCTGGAAACCCACACGGTCGAAGAAGAGAACCAACTCCAGAAAGTTATCCTTTAACCTTCACATGTACACTGTGGCACATATGTGCCTGCACTCACACACAAACATACACATGTATGTTACACACATATATACATATGTATATATGTTATACACACACATATATAAAACGAATGGATGGATAAACAAAATCCTTAATAAAGACTGCAATAAGAGCGGTTGATGTTCTGAATGGAAGTTGGGGCAAAACAGTTTCTTTAAATTCAGGCTCCCTAGATTTTCTACAAGTCTTTATTTATTTATTTTGTTTAGCTTGGGGGCTTTCTGGAATCAGAAGCATTAAATATAACTGATCTTAGAATATATTAAAGATAGAAGAGAAAGATACCGCTGCTTAATGTGCAACCTAACCATCCCCAATACTAAAACTTTATGTTCGCCCGTAAAACTTCTCTCTGAGGATGAAAACAACTAAACATCCTATCAAAGCAGGGGAACTCACTAAAGAGTAAAGGTATCCCTTGCCGGCAGAAGAGAAGACGTTTGATAGCCCCCTCTTCCTCCTGGCCATTTCTGTGATGAAAGTTTCATGATACATCTGTCCCCAGCTAAATCCTGTGGTGGCTGAAATACACAGCGGCAGTCCCTGGCAGCCAGCTGAGGGATATCGAGTGGCAGGGTACCCAAGTGGACATCATGATTCAAGCTGTCTGTTTCCGGGGTTTCTAGTTTTGTTTTCTTTGTGAAACAATGGACATTGAGACAGAAATAGAGAGCGATATGAAGAGGAAAGGAAAGTGGGAGGCTGCGAAGCCAGAGTCCAGGCTTGTGTGCATCTGTAACCCGAATAGACAGCGATAGCGTTCCCAAACCCTGTCAGTGCACAGCGCACTCTGCGGTGAACCCCAGATGTGCTAACATCAAAATGCTGTTCATATTTGATATGCATTTGATAGAGGCATATCTCTGGACAGCTTGGTTTTTTTTAAACAATAGTTTATTAATCTTGGAGAATTTTGAGGCACTTACAATGTATTTCCATCATGTGTCCCCGCTCCCTCCCCAACCCCAGATCTACCTTCTACCTTCTCCTCCTCCCCCAACTTCACATCTTCTTTTTTTGTTGTTGTTTGTTTGTTTTAAGAGCCTGCCAGCTCCAATTTGTGCTGCTTACACACCGTGGGTCCATCCTCTGAAGCATGCTACCAGGAGCCACATCTTTAAAGGAAAGGGACTCTCGCTCCCCCAGAAACCATCAACGGTCAATGTCATGTTCAGAAGATACTGTTTTGTCTATGTCCTCCTCTTAACAATCTTTCTGCACCTCCCCCTGCCCCCAACCAAGCTTTGAGGTGAAGGAGTCTGATACAGATGTTCCATTTATACCCAAACACGCCAGACTATTATTCTCTGTCCTTTGGCCAGTTGTGAGTTTCTATGATGCCCTTCCCCCTCCCGCTCCCCCACACAAAGAAACTTCTCTGATGATGCCAGAGCGTTCCAGACCTCAGCTACAGACACACAAATTCAGATGGAAGTTTGCTACCTCACCTGCTTCTCAAAGTAGTCGTGGTAGGTTCACGTGTTTCGTGATGTGGACGATGATAGGCGAGCCACTTCTAAAATCTTCTGTCTCGCCAAACACATGCGTGTTCTCTCCCATACACTCACACATACACATGCATGCACACACACACACACTCACGTTGTTGTGACTTTCACTTCTTTACACGGAGTCAATTCAAACTGGTTGATTTTTCTCTTCATTCTTGGTCCTGCTTCTTTGTGTGCCTGATAGTTTTTCTTCTGCAATTCAGAGTTTATGAGTTTTTACCTTTTTGGGTGCCAGATATTTTTGTATTCCTACATACAAATTTCCCCTCTTTTATGGGAGTGCTGTGATTGAACCGAGGGTCTCAAACACGCTAAGCACAACTCCATTCCTGACCCCTGTCTATGTGTTTTTGGATTTTTAAAATAAAAGGCAGATAACTCACTTGACAAAATCTGAGCCTTTCTGGTTTTGTAATTAGTCTCTTCTTAGGCAAGACTTAGAATTTTAACCGGATGAAGACTTTTGCCCCACTATGAAGAAAACTGTCTCTGGGCACTCTACAAAGTGCTCTTGTCCTTGAGCGCCCCCACTGGCTGGAGGAAAGGAGTGTCAGAGCCCCGAGGGCTCTCTGTGGCTGATTTCCTCTGGTCCTTCCAGGCTGCTTCTCCCAGTCTCAAGTAGTTTCCTCAACCATGTGCACCAATCAGGGCTCAGGTAAAGACAATGGGAGCCAGACGTGGTGACACACACACGCCATATCAAGCTGAGACAAGAGGATGATGAATTTGAGGCTATCCTGCACTACATAGAAAAACACCACCACCTCCACCGCCACCACCAAACCCAAACAAACAAGCAGACAAACAGACAGAGTGGCTCCTCCATGTGTCTGTTAAGTTCTCAGGGCAATTGTCTCTTCTTCGCCTGCAGACAGCCTGGTCATTCAGGAAGCCCTGCTCTTCCCAACTATAGGAGAACTTTGTATAGGAGGTAGGCTCTCCAGGGAGTGGACGGAGATAACGATGAGGCTTATCTTGGATGTTTCCCCTTTCGGGATCACTTCCCTTCATTGACTTAGGTCTTCTGTTTTGAAGACCATTGTCTCTCCTGTATTTTGCCTTTGTTGTTATTATTACCCAGGCATGGAGTAGAATAGATCCCTGTCACAGTGCCCTGGCCACAGCAGATTCTACTTCTCAGTCATTTTTTATTTTATTATTTTAGGTCTGTGTGTTTGTGTTGGGGGTGGGGGTATGTACAAGTAAGCACAGGGCTGCAGAGGCTAGAAGAGGGCATCTGATCCCCTGGAGCTGGAGTTACAGGCACTTGTGAGCTGCTCAACCTGGGTCCTGGGAACCGAACTCACGTCCTTTGGAAGAACAGGCTTAACCACCCAGCCATCTCCAGCCCATTTCTCAGGAATTTTAACAATTTGTTGACTGTGTAAATGAAAGGTGGTTCTGACTTTGATGGAATCCATTGCTTAACAGTTTGCTTACTATCCACGTGACGGGAGCTTATTAAATGATTATAGTTGACAATTGTTCTATCTCTTGAAAAGCACGATCAAGAGAGCGCAGCAGCTCCTGAGGACTAAGGAACCATTTAACTATTTTGTCAAGACATCTTGTGTTAAATAAATTAATTATTAGTCTGTATTTTTTTTCTGTCCTTCTATTCCTCTGCTAAAATTTCAAATTCCGAGCCTGGCTGGCCCCCTTAGTCTGGATGTTCTTGTTATAGCCTGAGAACGGCAAGACGCCTTGGATGACAGTCCTGTCAAGGCGGATCTATGGCAAGAAGATAAAACTCTATAAGGGAGCAGGGCTGCTATTTCCAAAGAAGGAAGAGGAACCGTGCCGCTGGACAAGGGTCTCCTGCTGCCGGCACTCGGGAAGCTGGCGCTAGACTGTTTTAGTATGAAGCTTTTATTGCCTGTGGCACCACGGAGAGGTAAGTACGCTGTTGTTCACTGTCCACGGGAACTAAGCTGCGTCTGATGAGATACCCCTCCAAAGCCTGCTGTTTCCTCCTAGTCTCAGAACTTCCCTGTTACGTACACTGGACTCTGTCCTGAACCTCTGAAACTGTTCTCATACACAATGTATTTTAATACTAGGGTGGTTACCAGACAGGGCAAGCTTGGAGGCCTCCGGCTGGGAACCAGGCCAGGTTGGTAGGTTGGGCAAAGCACATGATGAGAAGGTAAGAGGTTATGAGGGCGAAGGTTGAGAAAGGAGAGTTGAAAAACTGTAGTGCTTGCAAGTGCGAGTGTGTGTGTTGGAACCCAGAGGGCATAATTCATTTTTAGGTTTAGGTTTTTGGTAGCACATCTGCTACCTGATACATATAGGTGGAAACTGAGACCAAACCCATAAGTACAACGAGCCCGGGGACCTACTTAGAGACCCTCACAAGATGGGTGTCGCATCCTGCTCTGGACCTCACACACAGGAGACACATTAGCTCCGTGACGCCTGGTGAACTTTGAGGTTGCATTGCTAGCTTTCGTGTGGCTGGGGATTACAGCGCCAATCTGTGGGAGCCGCTCCATTCCGGTGCCCGTTAGCTTTCGTGTAGCTCGTGATTACAGCACCAATCTGTGAAAAGCGCCCCGCTCCGGTGCCCGGTTCCATTCACACTTTTATGTTAGAACACCTAGATGCCATGGTGTTATTTGGAGACTCGCATGGCAAATTGATACAGTGAAACATAGAATTTGGGGGGAAACCAGATGCATTCTCATGTACCTATGCCATAGTACGAAGGATTTCAGAAAAAAAATCTTAAGATCACAAACAGAAGATTATGTAATAGCTTTTTGTTTTGTGAAAATGCCATAAAAGAAAAAGAATTGTCTTTTTGTTCTTCATCTGTGTGGGGAGACTCTGAAATGCCTCAGTGGACCCCACCTTCTCTTTCATAACAAATACTTCTTATTGAAAATGTAAGACATTTATGTATTGTGTTATCAGTTGGCAAGACACACCCACACTCCGTCTCTTGCCCTATGTGGCTCCACAGGCCACTCAAAGGCCCTTCAGGGAAGGCCTCGCTGCTGTGACTTCTGACGGCTCTGCTCTGCCTAGCTCCGGTCCACTTAGGCTGCTGAGCTGAGGACTACAAAGCGGCTCCAGCCAATGACTGACCGGGTCGAAGGCCCAGCCATCTCTGCCTGTCTTGGAGCTGTTTCAGTGATGGGTCTCAGCTGTGCACTCCCGCTGAGCAGACAGGAACTTTGACAGATCTTCTTAGACAGTCCTCTCCCCTCTTCTCCTTCTAGGTGTTCCTCCCCATGAGTCTTTGTTCTCCTAACTTCATCCCACACCTGCTTCTGACGCAGCTAACCAGGGGGTATGACGGCAAGGATGCGGTTTGATGTCACCGTCTGAACACACTCGCACAGCAGCGGATGAAGACAGATTGAGCAGTCTCCCAGCCGTCTGTGTCGCCTCCCTTCCAGGACCGATGTTCTGACTCAGTATTGGGAGCCAGTTTGTTTGCTAATAGACTTTGGATAAATACCACTTCAGGATTATCCTGGTGTCTCATTTTTTATTTAAGAATGGACATCCTTTCATATTCCTTTGAGGTGGTGGTATGAATTCTCAGGTAAACGATCACGTTTAAAATGATTTGTTTTTGATTATATATATATATGTGTGTGTGTGTGCTTGTGTACGTGAGCGTCAGTGCCCGAGGAGGTCTGAGACTTCGAGGTCCTCTGGAGCTGGACTTACAGGTCTTCTGATGTGGGTGCTGAGAACCGAACTCTGGTCCTCTGCAACCCTTAAATTATTTCTTATCCTCCAAGCCACGTCTCCAGCCTTGCTTACCACTTTTCCATCTTTCTACCCCGAGATTCTGTCTCTGAGGATCCTTCTGCTTCTCACATATGCACACCCGGTGCATGCCCATGATGACAGAATGAATCTTCTTCAGCTTAATTTTCAATACAACATGGGACCGAGATATAATCATAAAATTACATAGACTTGTCCTCACATTTACAGTAAGGCTAGGACAGGTTGCGATCGTTGCTGCTTCTCTTTGTCTCAGGCTTGCCATGGTTCTCTATTTTAACTGCTGCTAGATCTGAGTCTCCAGGGATAGATCAACCTTTAAGGCTGCTGCCGAGGACAGGGACTGGTTTCAGACGACCCCCCCCAATGGATCGTCGATAACACCACCTGTGCTAAGTGGATCTTCCCAGCGTTTTAGTTAAATCAATTCCCCAGCTCTGCCCTAGAGAAATGAACATCTTATCTCACACCCCCATTCAAAGTTTTTCTTCACACATTAACTGCTTTATAGTTCATTGGCATATAGAAAAACTCCCATTTCTTAAGCTCCCAATAGCCGGTAACTCACTCATTATCTATATTGTTCCAGATTTCTGTCTTGATTTTTACTCTCCTATCCAACTTAAGAGAACACTTCAAAATAATAAAGGGAAACCTGAAGGCCTTTCCATTACCTCCAGACACTGGCGAGTCTTGTTAACAGCCCTGGCGAGAGGACTCTTTATTTATAGCTCCAGTGATGCTGTCCGTCTTTGAGAACAATTTTGAAAAGCTAACTTTCCACTCCTCCTCGAGGCAGACCTGCTTGCTGGAGATGGCTGTGCTGTCTGCAGTATATGACTTTATTTCAAACCCTGGAAGCTGAAATATTGGTTCAGAATAGTTAGTCTTTTCTTCCTTCTCCTGAAAGCACTTGCAGTCATGGGGGAAGATCAACGACATCAGGATTCTTGTACCTTCAAATGTCATTTTTTTCCCCCTTTCAATGCAAGGATGTGTCCATACCATTGACTAGCTTGTCGGTTGTCTTAGTCTGGGGTAGGAGGAGGGGATCTAACACCATCCTGTTCTCTGTTAAGAAATGTGAATGAGTTACATAAATGGATTTATATCAAAGACTTTTTATACTTATGTATTTCAAAATCTAAATGATATTAATTTCCCCCTCAAATATCCTAAAAGTGTTCTTGTGGTTGATATTTTAGAGCGGAGGTGGTGAGAAAGAATATTATTTGATAATCTGGGTGAATGTTTTTGAGGCCTGGTCTGAAAGCCACAGTGAAGTTTTGCAGCCTAGAGTGGAGTTTTATTTAATTAAATGTGCTTAAAATATGGACTGACTGTTCAAGAACGTTAAAATGAACACCCCCTCAGCACATCTTCATGGATGGAAAGGCCAGGGCGATGGATGAGCTGGGAAGAGATTTCCCAGTTCCCCCACCTGGTAGATCTGTGGCTTTTACTCTACCCTAATTTCCTGCGCTCTGGGTAGCCTGGACTATTGATTTTCACAGACCATCAACGAACTGACCTGTAATTTACCCATCATCAGAGAAGAAGCCATCGCCCACAAAGGGACACTTCATTTCCCTCAGCATCCCATCCATCTTAGTGAGTTTCCATTTTCGTATCCACTCATTTAAAAACCCATCCAACCAACATCCGCTGGAGGACCACGAGTCTCCGCAGCCTTTAGGGAGTGCATTTCCCGGGAGGAGACGGTGGCAGCACACAGGGAGAGGGCAAAGCTAGAGGGAGGCACCTTTGGCCCACAGCAGAAGGAGGCTGGCCAAGAGAATAGGGTTCCCTCTGCCAGGAGACAGTGCCCTACCCAGCTGCCACACCCCTGAGAGTGTAAACCAGTGTGGTGTTAGGTACCACAGGAGGGAAGGAAAACTAAGACATTCTCTGGAAATAAATCTTATTTTGGACAGAGAACTTGATTAATGGTTTGAAACCCTCAGGAGGTTCTAGTGGGACAAATACCCAAAGGGAAGAGTGGGCATGCAAGGTCCCTTCCTGCCTCTGCCATGACCTTTGGAGAACCCCAATAAGTTACAGAAACTCTCCCATCCCCAGGTTCTTCAGTTGTTAAGTCCTGGATGGGGCCTGATACAGTTTCAGAGGAGCCTGCGGGTCTAGGAAGCTTCGTGCACTGTCAACTATACAAGAAATCTACTGTCTAAAAGTTCTGAATTCTAGTTCCCCTCAGTCAGAGCTGGGTTGAGAGTTAATAGAGCTGAGTTAGGGAAACACTAGCAGCTCACACTTCCCTGTGAATTCTTTTCTTTTTCTAAAGAGAATATTTATAATTTGTTGTATTCCAAGCATTGCATTCAGTCACTTATATAATATTGAAGGCTGTATATTATTCTCCTCATTTTAAAAGGTAGAGAACTGAGGGGCTGGAGAGATGGTTCGGAAGTTAAGAGCTCTGACTGCTTTTCCAGTGGTCCTGAGTTCAATTCCCAGCAACCTCATGGTGGCTCACAGCCGTCTGTAATGAGTTCTGGTGCCCTCTTCTGACATCCAGGCAAACACGCAGACAGAACACTGTGTACATAATAAATAAATAAATCTTGGGGGAGAATAGTGGGGGGAGGGGGCAATGTGTGGGAGGAGGGGGAGGGAAATGGGAAATGGGGAGGAGGCGGAAATTTTTTTTTCAACAACTAAAAAAAAATTAAATAAATAAATCTTTTTTAAAAATGGGAGAACTGGGGCCTGCAGCATTTGAGATATTTGTCCTTCCTGCCATACATGGGAAGCAGCGGTGCTGGGCGGGACTTAACTGTATATGAAGCCAAAACCTAACTTCTGTCCGTTATGCCGATTCAAAGTGCACTCCTATTAGACAATTCCTTACCGAACAGGGAACTGCACAGTCGAGAAGACTTGCATCTCTGGAGAGTCCTCAGGATCGTCTCTGCTCACCACCAAGCTCCTTGTACGTTTGTTTGCTGGCTCCTCCTCCATCTTTGCTTTTGAAACAGTTGGTACCTAGGAGTTGAAGCCTGGGTTGTTGAATAGAAGGGGAACTGGGGAAGAGAGCTGACTAATTTCTTAGAGACACCGAGTGCCTTTTCCTCTTGTCTAGAAACGGTGGAAATGACCTCGCAGAAGCCTTACTATTGCACGCATATTCAGTAGGAGAGTTATGTGGTAAAAGCCTTGCAGGCCACAGCAATCTTCTTAAACAAGTTCAGGAAGGAAGTGTCTTATGGATAACATGGAATCTCAAGACTGGAGCGAAAGTGCGCCGGACTTCACAAGGGCAGGAACCAAAGGCAATTCTAGCTCTAATGCAGCTTTAATGGCCCAAGGGCTAGAAGTTTAGGAACCCTTATCCTAGAGTTCCAACTGGCTGTCTGACTCAGAAGTCAGGGTCTCTTTTCTTTTACGAGATCAATATGCTAATAATTATTTTCCTCTACTTTACCCTTTGAGCAAGTTAGTAGTTTTTGTTCTGTTTTTGCTTAATCATAATTTAATCTTGGCAAGATCCCTCACAGCCTCTACTCCTCTTCCTCCTAACTCTAACGCAACTGTCCCTCTCTCCCTTCTCCCCTCCTCCACCCCACATTTGGTCTTTGCCTTCTGAGACCAAGTTTCCCTGTATAGGCCAGGGATGCCCTGGAACCCACGGTGTAGCACTGGCTGCCCTCAGTCTTGGAATTCTGCCTCAGCCTCTCATTTGCTGGGATTACAGCTGCGTTCCTCCCGATTTCTCTTTATATACCACTACATCTCCATTCCTTACGCTAACTACCTATATGAGTTCATGTTTCCCAAATAAAATCCCCAAGGAACTGTGCCAAATCTTGTTTTATGTGACAGCATGAGTCTTCCTAGTGTTCAGATCAAGGTGGATACATAATACAGTGTGAACATGATTTATGATATGGACAGGAATGGAAATTTGGGTTGAGCTATCACCAGGGGAGCCATTGGTTGCATTTAGAAAGGTATGGGGATTATAATCGACCTAGTTTTTATGACTAATATTGATCTATCTGGAACAGCTATTCCCTCCACCAAATCTGCTGGTCAATAACTCTCCTGAGTGTGTATTTGAGGTGGTAGTTAGTGAGGTGCTAGTTAGTGCAATCTCTGTAAGTTTTGTTGAGATAATAAAATGCATCTTGATTAACCAAGACAGGGACAAGAAGTTATGCTTTCTTTAGTGTAGCACAGGCTGCCTTCCCATAACTAGTCCCAGCACGCTTTGAAGGCTACTGTCTCTGAACACATGTGTGGTCAAAGGCTGCGTGTGCAGGGTAGTTGTTGTCATGGTGGACTATGGGAATGAGCTGGACCCGACAACAGGCAAACCATAAAACTGAGGGAATTAATGCCTTTCAAAGCAGTACTCACCCAAATGCAGAGAAAATGGAAGACACATTCCTTGTGGTCTCTTAGTTAGGAAACTAAAGCACATTTATATATATATATAAAATTTCCCCTCTCCCTTCCCCGTCAACCTTCTCCCAAGATTCCCAGTGCTCCCAATTTTGCTCAGGAGGTCTTGTCTATTTCTACTTCCCATGTAGATTAGATCCATGTATGTCTCTCTTAGGGTCTTCATTGTTGTCTAGGTTCCCTGGGGTTGTGATTTGTGGGCTGGTTTTCTTTGTTTTATGTTTAAAAACCACTTATGAGTGAGTACATGTGATAATTGTCTTTCTGTGTCTGGGTTCCCTCACTCAAAATGATGTTTTCTAGCGCCACCCATTTGCCTGCAAAGTTCAAGATGTCGTCATTTTTTTCTGCTGTGTAGTACTCCGTTGTGTAAATGTACCACATTTTCCTTATCCATTCTTCGGTTGAGGGGCATTTAGGTTGTTTCCAGGTTCTGGCTATGACAAACAATGCAAAGCGCATCTCTTAGTACTGTTCCGATTGTTGTCTTCCTCTCTGGTAACTGGTTTGATAAAGACCTCTCTGTCTTTCTTCATCATTCTGCAGATGATGTTTCCTGGGTCCCCTCCCTGAAGACCACCTATTTTTAACCCTCAACTCAAGGTCTGCATTAGAAGAATACAAGTCAAAACTTCCTCTTTTGTTTCTAACAGACAGCACTTCTCTTAACATCTAATAAGAACCCGATCTAAGGTACATAGAAGCTAGGGAAAATAACCTTTGTCTCAGAGAGATTAAATTTCCCAAGATTTGTTGATTGTAAAATGTATAGTGTGCGCATTCCTGATTTCTTCCTGAGTGATATATGAAGATATTTAGATCTGAGCTGTGTAAGCATTCAATTTTTATTTTACTGTTACTCTTTTCCTGAAATATGGTTTATACTGCATTTTATATTGCTACATTTCACAAGAAAGACACTGTAGAGCATTTTTCTCAGTGTGATTGTAAGTCCTGATAGTGTTTTGAGCCTTAGGTGTCATCTTGGGAATTCTTTGAGTTATTGAATACATGTTTGTGATACTGACAGACAATACCCCTTTGTTCATGAGTATAAGAATTATTCCCACCATGTGACTTAGAATTATAATGGCTCTTCAAGACAATGTGTATTTTTCAAAATTTTCAACAAATAGGTTCTCTGATCTACAATTGTTAGTAATTGTTAGTGATGCTGGTTTTCAAATACTGGGGTGATACTTTTTCTTTCTCTCCTTTTTTTCTTCCTCCCTCCCTCCCTCTTTCTTTCTTTCTTTCTTTCTTTCTTTCTTTCTTTCTTTCTCTCTTTCTCTCTTTCTCTCTTTCGTTTCTTTTCTAGACAGGTCTCACTCTGTAGCCCTGGCTCTCCTGGAGCTCACTTGTAGACCAGGCTGGCCTTGAACTCATAGAGACCTGCCTGCTCCTGCCTCCCAAGTGCTGGGATTAAAGGTGTGCATAATTACACCTAGTTGAGGTGATTTTATATTGGGTTCTTTCTTAAGATACTTACAAAACTAGCAGAAGGGAAAATAAAGCATTATTTTTAAGGAATTTGGAATGCCTCACAAATAAAATCCTATCAAATGTTAGACAACTTAAGATATATTCACCTATGACATGACTTTAAAGGCTCCACCATTCATAAACTTATCCAGGAAACTCTCACCCTGGTGTGGGAGAATTGTCTGTATTCTGTCAATCATGTTTTAAATAAATGCTGATTGGCCGGGCAGGAAGTATAGGTGGGAAAACCAGACAGGAAGTAGAGGTGGAGCAAAAGAGAACAGGAGTATTCTGGGAAGCAGGAAGCTCCCTCAGCCAGTCCTGCCCAGACCACGGAAGAAGCAAAATGTAATCTGCCTGGCTGAGAAAGGTAACGATCCATATAGCTAATGTAGATAAGAACAGTGGATTAATATAAGCTACAAGAGTTAACAAAAAGCCTGAGCTAATGGGCCAATCAGTTTATAATCTTTTGGAGTCCTTTGTGTGATTTTCTTTGAGGCTTGCTGGCTGTGGGGTACCGGGCAGGACAGAAACCCCGGCATATTACACGACCCGACTGTCCTGAATCCTAAAGCAGGTTTATTCTCCAACACTTCAAGGAGTTCTGAGGCTTGGCGGTGCAGGAATTGCAAGCTCATTCACTTACAGTAGGACCCTGGATTTCCGCCCTCTCTGTCATCTTCAGTGTGTTGGTTTCTTCCTGAGGCTAGCTCACCCTGAGAAGAAGGAAGAAAAGAGAGTGATTTTCCTTGTGTCCTTCTTTAACACCAAGCCATCCTGAGAAGGTCCCTGTAGACTTTCCCAATTCACTGGGCAGAACGGTGTCACATACTGCTTCTTCCTAAAGCCACCATGGGCCTGAGATGTCATTGCCTTCGTTGGCTTGATCTGACCCCATTTTACTAATGAATTGCATTGAGAAGGGAAATCCAAAGACAAACTCAAGAGTCCTCAGCCAGGAAAGATGGTAGGGCTGACTGTTGGCCACCGATGGTCTGCTGCTGCTCACCATTCTGTTCGCTTTGGGATGGCCAATGCAGAGTTCTCAGAGAGCTTCCTTCTGTAACAGTCATTCACGTAAAGAAACACCAGCAGCAATGACACCATGCGGTAGTCTTCCGAGCTCCAACCATGGAGTTTGTTGTAGAGAGAGGACACGGTTTGGTGATTCTCCCCGACTTAGACAGTGCGTGGGTTAACCTTATGTGATAAATTAGTTCTCTGGGGCTTAGTTTTAAATCACCTGTAAATTAGAGATTTCTCCAAACTATAAATCAAAGGGTTCTTTGAGGGTTCAGTTGTGTGTGCCTGTGTGTGTACATGCATGCATGCCTCTCTGTGTGTGTATGTTTTATTTATGTATGTATAGCTACACACTGCCCTGGAGTTCGCAGAGTACACTAAGCTGCTGTCCAGTGAGCTTCAGTATCACTTGGATAGCAATGTAAGTACACTCCACCAAGCACACCAAGCACAATAGACTCTGGGAAGTAAAATTCAGGTTTGAGGCCAGCCTGGTCTACAAGAGCTAGTTCCAGGACAGGCTCCAAAGCTACACAGAGAAACCCTGTCCTGAAAAAAAACAAAACAAAAAAAGGAACATTCAACTAAATTGATTTAAAATATTGTGAAGTATTAAGTAGCCCATGCATGAGAAATTTTAATTAATTAAATTTAAATTAATGAATTATATATTTATGATGTATAGTAGATGTTTGGATAGGCCTATACATACCTATTTTGTGTGAATAATACTTAAAACCCATTTTGTTAATGAACTTTAAGTTTGCAGTACTTATTATTATTAATTGTATTTACCATGTTATAAGAAAACATTTTTAAAAATTATTTTGTATGTATGGTATTTTGCCTGCATGCATGTACACCATGTGTGTGCAGTGCCTATGAAGGCCAGGAGAGAGCATTGGATCATCTGGGACTGGAGTTGCAGATAGTTGATATTTGCCATGTAGGTGCTGGGAACTGAACCCAGGTCACCTAGAAGAGCAGCCAGTGTGCTTTTGACCACGGGGCCTTCTCTTCAGCCCAAGAAGACATTTTTTTAAAGGGACAATAATGTGCTATTTATAGAAGTGAAATTTTCACACCAGTCTTTGCCCTGGAGTGACAGAGGTGCTAAGGGCGAACTCCTGGGGGGAATGTTGCTAATGATTATGTTTTCAGTGTAATAAAGAAGATTTGTTAACAATTCTAAGAAGTTCAGTGTCTCCAAACGATACCTTAACATGCTCAGGAGTGGGTATGGATATATAAATAAACGTATTACTACTTTTCCTCCCGACTTCCAGACCAGATAAACAGGGCTATGTTGGCCTAAGACTAGCAAAGGAGTGTGTGACTTGTATATTGCTGTTGGTGTTGCTATTATTATTATTATTTTAATTTTTTTTGAGACAGAGTCTTACTTTGTAGCCCTGTCTGGTCTAGTATTTGCTACAAGGTCAGGCTGGCCTTGAACTTGCAATCCTTCCACTTCCACCCAACTGCTAGGACCCCAGGCATGTGCCCTGGTGCCCGGCTGACTTGTTGACTTGTCTCTTAAAACAGCTGGAAATCCAAGCTCTTCACCTCTCTGCAGGCCAGCTTCCTGTGTTCTGACAAGGCTTTTACTGGGTCTGATGGCGTCAGAAGTCTTGGTCACCTACATGAGTTCTAGTTTGCTCAAACACGCACCTGTCTTAGACCTCCACATGGCCTACCAGAAGAGCATTTTCCCCTAACTAGGGAGCTGCTGTGACCTACCCTCTCCTCTCTCCAGAGCCTGAATTATTCATCTCGAGCCTCAGTGCAGGCTCCAGATGCCCACGCTGAAAGAGTTCTGTTGACCTTGAGAATGTGTGTGCGTTATAATACGGATGTCATTAAAATATCGCGTTTGCTTGCTGAGAACAACATTATACTATTTATGAAACCATATAATTTCAGTGACTACACTCAGCAAGATTTTATTGCTCTCTCCACCTGTAATCACAGAAGTGCTGACTCATCACAGAGGGATGTTGTTCACCGGTGCACAGCTTCACTGCACAGCGGCTGTGAGTCTTGTTTCTCATCAGTGCTACGTAACCTTTTTTTCCCTTTCTCTTCTTTAAGCAGTTAAATAGCCTCTTTCTAAAAGGTTATGATTAATTAAAGGTTCAAATTAACACCAGGAAACTTTCATGTTACAAAATTCTCAGTGCCTCCATGGCTAGGAAGGGCTATATTTTTAATACCATCATGATAAATTAAAATTCATGAATGCCTTTAAAATTTTTATAGGTATTTTAACAGTCAATTTCACTTTCTCTGAAGATATACTAAAAGAAGACTTCTTTGAAGTACTGAAGTGATTTCTTCCCTGTTTCCTGACCCACGGCTCTGGCGTCTTTTATTTATTTCACATCACATCGCGCGCACACACACGCACACACGCACTCACGCATACACCTGCACACTCTTTTCAATAGTCTTTAAAAAGTCAGAATGCCTAAGTGATTTTGTAATTCCCTTGAAAGCCTTTGTCAGGCTCAAGTGGCCATTTGGATTTTATTAAATCTTGTTAGTTTCTTTCTCGATACAAAGTCTCACGTATAGCTCAAGCTAGCCTCCAATTTGAGCTCCTTCTCCTGACGGCGCCTCCCGAGTGCTGCAATTGCTGGGATTGCCACTGCGGCTTACTCTACATTTTGACTTCTCCCCCTAAAGGGAGGGAAGAATAAAGACGGAAATGGACAAATAGGTCGCCCGGTTCTCATTTTCACTTCCACCACAGCTGATACCGTGTTGTCAAGATCAGATGGAGGTCTGAGAGCCACAGAAATAGAACCAACTCTCTCTCCCCATCTTCACATAAATAGAGAGAGGCCGTGGAGGTGTCCTTCTGATTGCACCAATGTGACAACTATGGAAAAAAGGACATACTTATCTGTGGAAAATTACAACTACGTCATTTATGTCCCCTCCCAACTGTTAGCCTCCCTTGTGCCCTGAAGCAGTCATGCCCACTGGTTAGTGACATTATATGAAGAACCATTTCCTTTTTATTCTTGCTGAATCTGCCTTTTAATTTCATTTAGATACCCCCTTTTTCTTACAAGATTCAGTGGTGGATGTAGGCTTGAATGAACTGTCCAAAGATTGCTAAAAGTCGATGCGTAGGCTGTGCTGTTGACTATGCTTCAACTTTATAAATGGGATTTACTACTTTCTTCTTAAAAGGGTGGTCAGAAAGAATATTCAATTATTTTTGGTAAAGACAGACTTCCCTTAGTAAGAGATGCCACGGTACAGAATGACGTTTATGACCGAATGCTATTTACACAGAATGGAGTGAAAAAAATAAACCAGCAGGACTTCAACAAGGGGAGAAAAATTTAGAACGTAAGAAATTCTGACCAAAACATAGCCACCCGTTTTCACTTTGTTGAGTGAGGCCATGCCCTTCCCTACTGGCCAAGAAATCTGGCAAGTGGATTTCTTAATCATTTCAAGAAAAAAGAAGAGCGGCTTGCAAGACAACATCCTCTCCTTGGCTGTACAGAATCTTTTTAGGTTTTACTGTTAATAATATTAAATAGGAGATGGACAGGAAAGATATTGAAGCCGAGTCTATTATGAGCACACACGGAGTATGGGCTCCCCGCCACTTAACTCGGCACTCTGTGTACATATCTTTCCATTCAGATTTTTTTATTACTGTTTGCTTAGGGGGGAAAGTCTCCGCTGCAAGAATGTGGCAGGAGTGCATTAGCCAGCCTTCCAGGGCTCTTTCTGTTCATCAGGTCCATGGATGGCGCCCGACTTTGTAGTTCCTTGCTAGCTGGGGCTGGAGGCTGCTGCTGGCCGAAACCCAATCTCTTTGCAATAAAGGAGCCATTTGACCACATTGTATTCACTGGGGCCTTTCCTGAACCAATCAGGGGCTGCCCTTGGCAGAGGGGGATGAGGAGAAGTTTATAATAGGATCACTTTTGTTTGCAATTTGTTTCTAATAGATACCAATAAGCCAGTTAACTAGGCTCCAGTTAATGGACATTTTATTGTTTCTCCCGCCAACCCCCATCCCAGCCATACACATGACCTTTCCTTAGAAGCCTTGTGATGCCCCCTGGTAGCCCGAGGGCTCTCTCTGCTCTAGAGAACTTGTTCGCCAGCTCTGTGTGGCCCAGCAGGCCCCAGTACTTTGATCATCCTGTCAGTGGGAAATTTACAGAACGTTCGGGCTCTGGTTCCATGTGTATTTCTCCAAATATAATATCTCCCTCCAGAAATCAATGCTAAGCTGTTAAACTAAAGAGCATGGTAACATCCACAGCGCAGTAAATTAATGGTCTTTTGTGGATAGATGGTTACAGATTTCATCATAAAAAATGGATAAAAGATTACATATCACGCAGAGCGAAACTTTTAATAACTCAACATGACTTTTCTTAATGGGTTTTATTCATTTTAATCATTATAGTGTCAATGATGATTATAGCCTTATTAGATTGTAGTGATTGAGGGGCCTGTTTATGAGATATTGAAAATCTCAGGCAGCTCAGAATAGCCTGGCGGCCTGTGTGGGTTTGATGTGTGACTTTATCTGAAGGAGTGGGGCTTGTCAGGAGAGTTTCAATTAATACTTTTACTGAATTGCTCCTGTCTTTGGTGACCTAGGTCACCGATGACTTAAAGATTCCACAACATCAGCTTTTCAAAACAGTTGGGCTGCAGCCGTGTAAATCAAAGAAGGCTGTAAGTGAGCGCTGGTGTTTAAATAAGGGCCAGCCAGGCCGGGCCTCCAGCAAACGGTCAGACCTTTCCTCTTCACTCTCGGCCTCCAAGGAGCTACTCCAGGAAGGAGTTATTTTAACAGCATTTTAATAACTGGATTACAAGTTGGATGCAAGAATCTGGAAGAATCTGGAAGGTTCTGTTCCCCTCATCCCTGTCTGGACACATCGAAAGCCAGGACTCTGAAAGTAATTAATAAGGCTCTGTTACAGAGAAATGCCCCAAGCAGAGTCATCTGGAAAAAATTATTAAAATAAAGGTGTCAGTGATGGTCCCAAGATGAAAAATGTGCAAACCATAAATAATCCTAGCAGCGTCTTCAGCGGGGCTGAGGCAGGAACACCACTCAGCTGATGCCCTCTTGATTTAATATTGATTCTTCAGAATGTCTATTTCCATTATACGTGATTCTGTCACCTAAAAATCATTCCAGATGTTTCTCTGTGTGGGAGCTCATCTGTCACAGGGCTCTGAGAAGCGGAGTGTCACGGAGCCCTGAATGAACCGGGCAGTGTATTATTCTTGCTGGTGACTGGACCGCCTAGTTTCCATTTCTTCATCAGTAGGCAATGGCAATAACAAATTGCTCCATTTCCCACCTAAGATGATGATGAAGAAGATGATGATGGTGATGATGATTTGGCCTTTAAATACAAATTCTCACTCCATAGCCCAGGTTGGCCTTGAACTTGGTCCTCCTCCCTCAGCCTCCAGAGTGCTGGGATTACAAGTGTGTGCCACCACACCCGGCTAAACTGAGAGCAGCTCCTTATGGACTTGCTGCCCAAGTCCAACCAACTCTCTTTGGCTGCATGAAAGCACACAGTAGCCCACTTGTCTGTAATTCCAGGACACCCCTACCTGGAGAAAGGAGGCAGAGACTGGAGAATCACTAGAAACACCTAGCCTGGCATCAACAGCAGTGAACCACAGACAGACCGTGTCTCAAACAAGGAAGATTTCAAGGATTGACATCCAAGGTTGTCCCCTGACCTTCATATACATGTCATGGTATGCATGTACCCCTACACACATATACACACATGACACATACACACCATGATAAAAGTGTAAAGGGGGGTGGGGCACTGGCTCAGTGGTGAGCCCCTGCCTAGCTTGTTTACAGCCCTAGGTTTGACCCTCAGCACCGCAAAAATAAAAAACAAAACGGATGAGCAAATGACTTCACATTTATTCTAAGAAATTCCTTGTTTTAAAATCAGTCTTTCAATGTTCACTAAAAAAATTAAAGGGCCAGATGACCTACCTTTTAAAAACAAATTAGTACATTATTTCTTCAGTGTGTGTGTGTGTGGCACATGTGGAGAGGTCAGAGGACAATTCCCAGGAGTGAGTTTCCTGCTTCACCAGGGGGGCTCTGGGGACTGGAGTCCGGTCATCATGCTTGCTGCAAGCGCCTGCTGAGTCATCTTGCTGGCCCAGCATGGCTCTTCGCGGGGTTCCATAGCAAACAGAGAACAGCAAGTGATTCTATGATTTGGAAAAGTCAAGTTCAAGGTGTGTGTAAATGATTTCACCCCAACCATTAGGAAAAGAACAATCTAAGTTCAAAGGACTCCAAGAATGGTTTTTCCTTTCTGGAGGGAGGAGACTCTGATATTCTGGTTACAAAGGGCTGTATTGGCCAGTAGAAGTGGTTTAGGACTAATTAATTAACTAATTAATTAGTTAATTGATTTTTGAGATAGAGCCTTGCAGGGTAGCCCTGGCTGGCCTGGCACTTGATTTGTAGATCAGGCAGACCTCCAACTCACAGAGATTCACCTGCCTCTGCCTCACCAGTGCTGGGATTAAATGCGTGCGCCACCCCTCCTACCTGATTCAGAATTTAAAATCCAGGATGCGTGAGACCCTTGTATCCATTTGTCAGACGTGCAGAGCTACGCAGGCCAGTCAAAGTTTATGGTAAATTTGGTGAAGAGAAGGGAGAGGAAGACAGGGGTAGAAGTCTAGGACTTAGGGTGGAAGAGAAAGTTTAAACACTTGGAGAAAACTCACAGAGTTAGAAGTATAAAAACAGGCACTGGTGACTGACAGGTTAATATAGAGTGTCGAATGTGCCTGTGCGCAAAAAATCCGCACAGCAAGGAGGGAAGACTGTGGAGAGCAGGCCCGGGAGCCTCGAGGTTAGACAAGTCGGGGTGGCGTTTCTCCATGACCAGCATTCAGTCCCTGGGTGCCAGCCTTATGTCTTAGTCAGTGTTCACTGATGTGGAGAGACAGTAGGATCACGGCAAATTTTATAAAAGAAAGCATTTAATTAGGGGCTTGATTGCAGTTTCAGAGGGTTAATCCATTGTCATCACTGCAGGACACAGACAGGCAAGGTACCGGAGCAGTAGCTGAGAGCCTTCCATCATGACAGCGGGGGTGGGGGCGGGGGGGGGCGCTGGTGGGTTTTTTGAAACCTCAAAGCCCAAATGACAAATTTATTCCAACAAGGCCACATCTACTCCAACAAGGCCCCACCCACTAACTGGGGCCTAAGTATTCAAACACACAAGCCTATAGAGGCCATTCTTATTCAAACCACCACACCTCCCATGGACGTATTCTCTATCATAGTTCATTTGCTTGGGTAGATATAGTCCATGTTGTGGCTGGGGACACTTGGGTGATCTCAACACTTGTTCTTTCTGCCCACTGATCCTATTCTTGTTCTATAAATTCTGCCTAGAAAGTCCCACTCAAGCCTAACTTTTCTTCTATAGCAGGGATTCCACCTTCTTGTGTGACAGTCTCCAGCTCCGTACTGGGGATCTAGACATACCTTTCTCACCCTAGAAATTTTCCTGCGTGGAGATCACCTTCTGCCTCCTGTCCTCACTCCCACATCTGATCAGCCCGTAAACCTACGGATGCGATGCCTTACTACGTGGTTCTGAAATAGACCCACAAATTCTTTGCCTCTCCTGTGGAGAGATGGGTATGCTTCACAACTGTTTGATTTATATAACTTGGTGACTTGCCGTGTGACTTTCAAACCTATAAACAGTCTCCTTACTTTTTCTAATACTTGTGTTTAAATCTCTGACCATAAGGTCTCCATTGCTGTTAGGCAGCCCCAGCTAGGATGTGGGAAGAAGCTATAGATCCAGACCCTGTGTCTTAGCTAGGGTTTCTATCCCTGTGGTGAGACATTACGACCCAAAAGCAAGGTTGGAAGGAAAGGATTTATTAGGCGTAGACTTCCACATTGCTGCTCACCACTGAAGGAAGTCGGGACAGGAAGACAGGACAGGATTCCAGAGGCAGGAACTGATGCAGATTTATAGAACCCAGGGATAACACCACCCAAGATGCCTTTCAGCTGGATCTCATGGAGGCATTTCCTCAACTGAGGCTCCTTTCTCTGATGACTCAGGTTGACATACAAAACCAGGTGGTACAGCCTGATGTTACACCAAGAGACATGCCTGGTCAGCTCACAGCTCTCTGCCCTTTCTTCCATCTTTCCTCCAACAATCTCCAGGTGACAACTGGGACACACCTTGCCTGGAAGGCCATATGTCTGAGTCCTCCCCAAACTCCTGACCCAAAGCAATGATGGAATGAAGATTGTGGTAAGCCCTTAAGTTCCCGGGCAAACTTAACATCACAGTAGAACCTGCAAGCACTATCTCCCTCCCTTCCCACAGCGCCT
This sequence comes from Microtus pennsylvanicus, assembly GCF_037038515.1. Taxonomy (NCBI): domain Eukaryota; kingdom Metazoa; phylum Chordata; class Mammalia; order Rodentia; family Cricetidae; genus Microtus; species Microtus pennsylvanicus. The sequence goes on from NC_134599.1 coordinate 10,410,945, forward strand.
CCTCGGTCAGTCCCTCTTCGTACAGGAAGCCCAACGTGTGGCATGTTTGGATGAATGAAAGTGAGCACCTTGGCAACAGGTTTTGTGGTCAAGGTTAGCGCTTTAAATCTTGTTAGGTCAGAATTCTGTGGCAAACATAAATACACTCAAGAGACTCCAGGATCGTGCCTCCTGCAGGGACAAGGCAGTAACAGGAAATGGCAGACACCTTTGCAGGTCATTCAGAGGGTTCCTTTGTCCAGTTTTATTGTCTCTTTAGTCCAGTAGCTGGTGTCTTTTTTTTCCTAAAAGAGTAAACAAACATTATCTTCTATGTTTCTTTTCTCATCTGGCTGGTGCTACCCAGTTTCTGCTGGAGGCGTTTAGATTTTAACTTCTGCTAATCCTTAGACAACACTAAAAGGAATCAGTGAATTGCGGATTTACACATTTGGAGAGACACCGCCTTCCAATTCTTACAGCCTTTTACATGTTCCGTTTCTCAATTTTATCAATTGCAGAGAAAAAAATTCAGCCCCTTTATAAATTGCCCGTTAATATTTAATTTCTTACATCATTGTATTATTAGCAGAGAACCACAATTGCTCCATGGAACACTAACAGAAGATGCATCGACTATCGGTAGATGCGCGCACAAATAGATAACAAAGGTAATATATATGAAAAATCGTCTGTCAAGCAACGGCAGCCCCAACGAGTGTGAATTTACGGTTTCGTACAGTAGTCATGAGGCTGCCATTGTTGATCACCCTCTGATTGCTCCATTTTCACCGCAGACAAAATGCTCTAAATGAACACCACGACAGCAAGTGAACAATCTATCACTTCCTGTATTTTTGTTTGGGGCTGGGAGAATTGGCAGAAGGGGACCGGCGCATGGCCGTTCTTGCTGGTTCTGTGTCATCGGGCCCTCTTAACACATTGAAGGCGGTGTGAATTATTTAAGGCACAGAATAGAAAGCAGGACTTTGTAGTCTTACTGAAGCTTAATGTCAACTGCTTCCCCATGCTCCTACACAGTCGTCTTAGACTACAGGCTTTTGTTGTTCAAAAGTAATCAGTATAAGAACATTTGCCGCTGAAACAGAATGGCTGAGTCAGGAATCACGGCGTCAATAACAGGAATAAATTCTGCAGATACAGAGAACTCAGAGAAATAATTTTGGTTCTTCTGGGAATCTTACCCAGGCCCGTTTAGGTAAGTTTAACTGCTTCATAGCACCATGGGTATCAGACCACAGACATCTCAAACCCACTACACATGAGGTAAGGCTCACTACCATATTCTGCCCTAAATGTCTCATAACTGATGAATTCAGCCCCATGCCTTTTCACCCCGATATTTTTTGGTCTTAATTGTGTTATATTTGTCCCTTGTTCAGAGCTCAAAGTCCCTCTTCTCCCTCTGTCCACTCACTGTGTCTAATCGTTGCCTAGAGAGACAGATTTACCACTAGGAAGACAGAGCAGAACTTTAGGATGCACGTGTGCACGGGACTTTCCCAAGTGTTCTTGGGGGTGGGGTAATGTGTTACAAGGCTGGAGGCATTAACAATTTTGGAAAAAGCACGCTATTTAAGCTGATGCCTCTTTCTAGTCCGCCTTCTCCTCATCTGCACTTGTCCATGTCACTTTGGGCACAGGGTGAGGGATGTTGAATTGATTCTGGGGTCACATGGGGGCGTGTGTTTGGGGAACACTGCTGTTTTTGTCCAATTAGTGCTGTTGTCTCAGGGTGGGGGGTGGAGTACAGCATTTTTCTCTCTATTCCTGTGCCGATTCGCCTGGTATTGGACCACGGAGAAGCAAGGCCAGCAACACATGGCACTGTGTGGATAAGAGGAGGAACAGTCTGTAGACATGGGGGCTGTGGTCTGTGGATATTCTCCTTGTTCTCACGCATTTCACATTGCAACCCCGAGAGCCCCTCATCATTGATACTCAGCCAACATACAGGAGCACACTTGGGGGTCAGTGACATGGCTTAAAAGGTAAGGGTGCTTGTTTCCAAGGTAGATGATCTCAGTTCAAACACACACACACACACACAGAGAGAGAGAGAGAGAGAGAGAGAGAGAGAGAGAGAGAGAGAGAGAGAGAGAGAGAGATTTAAAGCATATATAACTGTGATTATATTAAAGCTTTTAAAAACCAGGATAATTAAAATAAAACTTGTCAGTCTACATTTATAGGGCACAGATCTATAAAAAGTACATCTATAGTAAAGGACAAAAGAAAGAAACCAATGAAAGTGTTTCTTCATTTAGAAACAATCTTAAAAAGTCACACGACTTTGCCAGTAGCAGCTGCCATTCAAAAGAAACTTTTGGCTCTTGAGGTTAGTTGAGCAAATTAGAAGTCAAGCTCAGCTGGGCAGTAGTGGCACACACCTTTAATTCCACCACTCAGGAGGCAGGCAGATCTCTGAGAGTTTGAGGCCAGCTTGGTCTACAAGAGCTAGTTCCAGGACAGGCTCCAAAGCTACACAGAGAAACCCTGTCTCGAAAAACCAAATAAATAAAACAAAACAAAAAAACCCAAGATCAATCCTTAGAACCCAAGGAGAGAACGGACTTTTGTAAGTTGTCCTCTGACCTCATCCACGTGCACATTGTGTGGTATACACACATACACACTGTGTGGTACACACACGCACATACATACTGTTTGGTACACACACATACATACATACATAATATGTGGTACACACACATACACACTGTTTGGTACACACACATACATACATACTGTGTGGTACACACACATATATATATATATATTGTGTGGTATGCACACACACATACACACTGTGTGATGCACATGCACACACAAATACTTACTCTGTAAGCAAACAAACAAGTGAAATAAGAAAGAAGTTTTTTACCATTAGCATATATATAAGAAAACAACTTTTGATCAACCTCCAGAGGAAAGATGGAGTTATTCTTGGAAATTCTAAAATATTTGACATCTGAAGAAATAAAGAAGTTGAAAAGTAAAAGTTAGAACCATAGAGGTTTGTCTGGAAGTTTATTAAAATGTATCTTAGTTAAATTGATGTTGTTTGTTTTCTCCATTTTGTGCCTCACTATTTCTTCTCTTTCTGAAATGAACGTTTGCTCTGGACTTGACTGTAGTTTGAATGTGGGATGCTCCCCACAGCAGCCTCCGGGTTTCCACTCGTAGTCCCCACCCCACTGCCCTGCTTTGAAGGCTGGGGACCTTTAGGCAGGGAATTTGATTAGACGAGTCACTGGGAGCCAGCTTGGCTTTGACCCCAATCCCTGCTTCCTGGTTTTACCCAACAGAAACAGAAACTGTTGCCTGCCACACAGACAGTGCCCTTCACGCTGTCCCCACCAGGATGGGCCACAATCACCGAACCAGCAGCCCCATCAACCTTTTCCCATAAGCAGAATCTGTCAGGCATTTTATCATAGTGATGAGAGACTCTGTATTTTACTTTATTTTTTCTTAAAAAAAAAACACCCTCCAATCATATAAACATCATAATGCATTGGATGCACCTTGGCACAGGCCCTCAGATTCTTCCTCTAAGGGTTTCTGTTGCTGTGATAAGACAACACCATTAAAAGACACTCTGGGAAAGGGTTTATTTCAGCTTAAAGTTCCGCATCCCAGTTCATCACTGAGGGGAGTCAGGGCAGGAACCTGGATGCAGAGGCCATGAAGAGGTGCTGTCTACTGGCTTGCTCCTCCTCAAGGTTGCTCAGCCTGCTTTCTGATAGAACCCAGAACCAGTCCAGGGTGACCCATCCACAATGACCTGGGCCCTTCCATATCAATCACAAAATAAGAAAATGCCCTATAGGCATGCACACAGCCCAATCTTATGGAAGCATTTTCTCTGGAGTCCCCTCTTCTCAGGTGACTTTAGCTTGTTGACATAGATCACTGACATAGCCAGCACAGTGATCTTTGCCTTCACTTCAACGTTCCATTTGTCACCAACATCATTTTTCTTCTGACTTTCTTTGTTTATGTGTGATCTATCAGAGGAAGGGCCTACAATGGTTCTGATGGCAAACTATCCTCCTCGGGTGTATCCATCTTCATGAGATTCTTCTTCTTAAAAGTGGCAATAGATACTGTTTTGGCTGCACCTGCTGGGTGCCGGGTACATTTTGTACATTATCTTTAACTCACCCAGTCGCTCTAAGAAGTGGGTCTTACTACCACTGCACAGATGAGGAAACCAAGACTCAATGTGGAAGAAGCTTGCCCAAGCACCCAAGGTGACAGACAAGATCCGACTTGTTTCTCCTGCTCTCGTTCTGATTGTAGCACATGACCAGTCTCTCTCTCTCTCTCTCTCTCTCTCTCTCTCTCTCTCTCTCTCTCTCTCTCTCCTCCCACCCCTTGTTCCAGAAGGAAACCTCCACCCCTTTAGCTCTTCCCAGTAAGGTGCAGGTCCTTCTTCCAGAGGTGCAGTTCCTTTCGTATGTGACCGTGTCGTAATTCAGCCAAATAGATCCTCTGATAACTTCCAAGTGTGGAGAGCGTTCCCCTCCATAGTAACCTTTTCTGTCTTCTGGAGCCCTTGAATACAAACTCAGCGTGTTTCCTTCACAGTGCCCTGGTACACGGGTAAGCGCCTTCTCTGTACTTTCCAATGCACTCAGTCTTGCTGTAAGGAACTTTTCAGAGCACTGCCTTTGGTAGGAGTCAGATGGTCACTCCTCTTTACCTGGTCATGACTGACTCATTGCATCATTTTCCTATTGTACCATTGTGGAATTTTGACTATTTCTGCATTCCATGCCTTTGGTTTTTATAGTTTGGCTCATGGAGTGAAGGCATTTGCTAGCGCAAACCCAGTGCTTTAGATTCTTTTCTATCGCTGGGATAAAATATAGAATCAGCTTTAAAGAATGAGGAGTTAGTTTTGCCTTTTGGTTCCAGAGGAGTAGAGTCCATAATGGTGGATGTAGCATGGTATGGCTTGGTGGAACCCTGACTGGTCACATCTTTATCCACACATAAAAAGGAAGGGGGGCAGGGAATGAAGAAAATGGGGACAGGAGGTGAGATAAGCCCACCTCCAGTGATTTGCTTCCTCCAGCAAGGCTGCACCTCTTAAAAATTCCATAACCTCCCCCAAACAGCGCCCCCTACTGGCGACTGAGTGTTCAAACACATGTGCCAGTGGAGGACATTTCTCATTCAAGCCACGAAACCACCCTAGAACTCACATAAAGGTGGATGGGAGCAAATGACTCTGTAAGGTTGTCCTCTGATCTTGGCATGCCTCTGGGGCGTGTTCACTTTGCCTTCAACACACACACACACACACACACACACTCACACACACACGTATTTTTTTAAACATGGAATAATGAAATAGGAAGATTTTATGAATAATTTGTTACAAAGTAAACATAACGAGAAGCACAAATGTAGCCAGGTCTTTGAACCTATAAAAAGCAGGATTTCCTTTCCAAGTTAAGTTGCTGATTGGCTGGAGATTAGTGATGCAAATACCACTGTGCCAGATGTGTAATTGGACAGTCACTGCCAATTAAATGAGGCAGGAGATTAAAAGGGTCCGGGAGATAATTGACTCTCCAAATTAGTAACTCAATTGGTCAAAATTACAATACCTGTTGAAGTTACTTTAAATTATGCTCTGATAGCGATGAGAGGCTTTCCTTCATGTTCTATGAAACACCTCCCTTTGCCGATGAACTGCCAAGGGACTGGTAATTTAGGCAAATAAATGATCATTACTGAATCAAAGTCATTAAACTAATATAAAATGTAATGGTAGTAAATTCTCTGGTAAAAGAAAATGGTTTAATATCTCTTCGGGGATGTAGCCAAAATACATCCTGCAAATATTTGGACACATTTTCCGAAGGTCCAGTGGCCCATTCCATTTTACAGATTGGTTTTGATGGTTTCAGAGAGCCATCTTCTTTCTTTTACTGTGGCAATAAGTAATGGTGTCTATTCCATGCCTTTGTCATACCTAATTGGCACTTTACAGTTCCCGAAGGGCAATTGGACAAAGACTTTTCAAAAGCTGAATTGGGAATGATGAATAAGGGTTTAGAAAGGGACTGAGAGGTTGCAGAGCCCATGGAGCCGGATGCTGTTCTCTGCCCTTCCCTTCCCCTGAAGGTTCTTAGCAGTGGCTTTGACCATGGCACATTGCTGAGAGCAGACATGCTTTGTCAAGGCCTAAGTTCATTTTTAAAGACGTGTGTGTGTACTTGTATTATATATACATGTATACATATGAGTTTTATATTATATATGAGTTGTATTATATATGAGTTATTATATATATATATATATGACTACTCTATCTGCATGTACAATTTTTCCCAGAAGAGGACATCAGATTCCATTAGAGATAGTTATGAGCTACCATGTGGTTGTTGGGAATTGAACTCACAATCTCTGGAAGAGCAGTCGATGCTCTTAACTGCTGAGCCTTCGCTCCAGTCCAAGGTCTAAGCTTTAGGAACTGAATGCATCATCATCCCCACTGTGACACAGGCAGTGTGGTCTACGTCTCTTAGACGCTGCTGACCAAATCTTCATACGCAACACTGCCCTTAGGTAGGAAAAGAATTCTCCCAGTGTAGCAGAGTGCAAGGAAAGTGAGCCAGAAACAGTAACTGTGGCTTCCTCTACTGGGAAAACTCCACTCGTGATGGAGTTGCTGGCATCCTAATGTGGCTTCCGGTGGCTTCACAGGAAAGAAGACTATGGAGGGCTGTGTACTGAGGACACAGACATCTGAAAAGCACTCATCTGTTTTCACTGACGAGAAACATGGAAAGTTACCCCCCCACCCCCCCCCCCACCCCCCCCCCCCCGCCAGAGCAAGTTCTGCACCACGATGCTTTTCTCCAGTGCATAATTAGGTTGCAGTAAATAAAAGTCACAGTCAGGTTGTGTCCTGAATCCCGGGACATGCGAGTCCTGCTTCCGAACATAACCCACCCCTCCAGCACAAGCAACGTGAAAGAGAAACCTGGTGTTTGAAATACGTTCCTACAAAGTGGCCTTGGGTGAGAACACTTAGCAAGGAGACCACACATTTCTGAGTTTGGGTCTTAGGCGCTGCAGAATCTAAGCCTCCCTCACTGGCTGCCGGTGAGACGCAGCCTCATATTTTAAACGGTGAGCAGCGGCTTTAAAAATGTTTTCAAAATAAATGTTCTGAATGTCGGTTTGGTTTCTGGGTTAAATTGCCTCTAAATTACCCCCGTTCTAAAGCAGCATTTCAAAGCCTCGGGAAGCCCTGTCTGGGGCCTGTCTAGACCTCAGAATTGGCCTGGTTTGTTTTAAGGTTCCAGCAAGAGCAAGGCTTGCTGGGTCTGCTGAGTGCCGGGGAGACACATGTGTGAGACGTGATGTCGAGTCCGAAGGTACTGCTTGGTTTTGTTTTCTTTCTACCATGTGGAAAATAATTTCAAAGTGATATCATGGTGTATTTCTGGAATGACATCATCCCTCAGCTTTAGAAACTCTCGAGTGAAGACAGACAAAGCCGCGGCTCCCCACCAAGGGTACAGCGGTATTCATCCCAGTGGCACCGGAAGTCTGGTGGCAGTCGCACCCTTAACGAACTCACTGTCGGTCTTTAGAGATGCCCACTCTCTCAGCTCCATCTCTAAAATGAGGTGTTTGGAATCAAAGTAATCCCCTCTACCGCCTCTTGGGTTCCCTGAGTCTATGGCTTTCCAAAAGAAGTGCTGACAAGCTTTCTAAATTTTATTGTACGCTCTATGTTCTTACTGGAAAACAAACCAACAATTCAGCACTAATTACACGCAGGGCAAAGCTGCAACTTAGAAAGGACAGCTGGGCAGTCCTGAGTTAGTAAACATGGGTTTATGGAGACTCAGAAGCTCATGCAGTTGTGGCCCGGAGCCAGCCGGACTTGGCATCTGTCGTTGCCTGAATACATACTTTTCAAACACAGGCATGCTTCGGTTATTATTATTATTATTATTATTATTGAAATAAATTTTCAGAGAGAACTAGAAACTTTGATCAAATCAATTAGTGCACAACCTAGCCGTTCTGCTTTGCATGCCTGTGCCAGGGTGGAGCATTCTTTAGTATAGGTGAGCCTTGTCAGGGCTGGATTGTGTAAGAGTTTGGCACGTGTGCCTTCGGCTTCGCTTTAATTACCGCCTCATGAGCACCTGCGGGAAAAGCCAGGGTGCTGTGTCCAGTGAGCTGACATTTCACCATGAAGGGAGGGAGGGCGTCCCTTATGTCTGTGGCCTAGCCCTTTCAAGTTAGACTGAACAGGTGGATTGGAAATTGGGAGCAAGAACACTGGGCATCATAGTGAACTGCGTCATTCCAGTAGTGGGGTCCCCTCCACAGCAAAGGTTGTTCGGACATCAGCTGTGAGCAAGGAGACCTGAGGCACACACGGCCCAGTCTGCGTCTGTCTGGGTGAGAACTAAACATCCAAGGAAGAGAGATATCTCCTTTGGAAAAGCATGATTGTTACCCCAGGGAAGTAGTACAGATTAGTGAGAGCCAGGGGTGTTGTCATACAGCACGCTCAGGTTGTGTCCTGAGACAGCCCGTTCGGTTGTTTCTAGCCCCCTCCCCAAGCGCTGATGTTTTCTCTTCTTTTAGGTCTTTTGTTTTCCCCATATCTTCACAGTTTGGATTAAGAAAGAAGACAGAGTTCACTCAGGTAATTGAGGAATCCACTCTTTCCTCTGAAGATCAAACAGACTCGTTGTCCCCTTAAACTCTCTTCTGAGCGACAGTTTGTCCACTAGTATCCCGCAGGCTCCGTCTCAGTGAAGACGCCTGACTAGAGGACCAAGTTTGGAGGAATATTCGACAGAAGGGAGAATCCCATAATAGCGAGCATCTCATGTATATGCCTGCTTATTCATTCTGCGATTTCGTATTTTGCAGTGTTGGGCTGGAAACCAGGGTTCCACAAGTTATGCCCTTCCCCCTGAGCCCCATCCACAGCCCATTTTAAAGGGTCTGGTTCTGAGGTGTTGATTGCATTTACAGTGTTGGACAACCCCTCCCTCCCTCTCTCTCCTCCTTTCTCCTTTCTCTTTTCCTCCCTCCCACCCCCTTTCCTCTATTTTCTCTTTCCTCTAGTTTCAGAGTTTTGACCTGACTCCAGAAGAATCCCCTCCACGCCTCGAGTAGGCAGCTTCCGCCCAGCTTTTTTTCTTCTTCTTGGTAACAGCTAATTTCCCTTCGCCCTCTGTGGACAAGCTTATTCTGGAGGTGTTTCATGTTTTTTTGGGCGGGAGGGGGAAAGGGGCTTACTTTTACATCGAAGTACTCAGCTCCCAAAGGGAGCGAGTGTGTCGTCTGTTGCTTTGATTCTCCAGTGTTTACCTGTTCGGGCCTCCAGCTTCCTTCCCCTGAAGCACAGCCACCTGCCCGACCAGGACAGATCCGCTCCGGGAAGAAAGAAGTCCATTTAGATTTCCAGGAAAGGTGTAAGCATGGCCAAATCAAATTATTTGACTTGGAATTTGGCCATATTTAAAGGCTAATTAAGGGAGATTATGAACCAAGGGAGGAATGTGCTCTTGGCTGCCACTGAGTTATCAGTCTAGTAAATTCCGGCTTGTGAGCTTCCAGCCTCTGGAGAAGGATGCCCTTGTGTTCTGAGTAGCATGAATTGCTAAGTGCTGAAGCAAACCCAGACCCTGGGAGAAGGATGTGGAGCGAGAGGTGGCCGCTTCAGTCTGTGGGAACAGGGGCAGGAGAGCCTTTGATCTTCAATCTCAGAGGGCAGTGCTGGCTGGGCAGTGTCAGGAGTCAAGCTGAAGCCCCATAAACACACAGGGGGGTCTTCTACCCCCCACCCCATCCTAATGGGGACAGTTAAGTTCTTACAGGTGAATTTGAATCAAGTCTGTACAGGTGTTGAAAAGCAAAGAGCCAGATGGACCCACAAGAGCAGCCCAGTGGTCATTCTTCCCAAGATCCCGGGGTCCGTAGGAGGGCATAGCTGGGGAGAGAAAAAGGAAAAAGAGGCCAAAAGCATGCAGAAAGCTGTACTTCTGTCTTCAATACTCACCATTTTTCAATGGTCAAATGTTCCCAAGCACTCTCTCTTCCAGGATTATAGACACGGCCTCCACGAACTCCCCTGTTTCCTTATGGGACCGGAGCATAGGCATTTTCCTCCTCTTTAGTTAAGCAACAAATTGGAAGTGTAAGAATTTTTTTCAAAACCTGTGACTTCTCTCCCTCGGAAAGATTTTGTCTTTATTCATAGAAGGTAGCATAACACAAGAAAATTTTAAAATGTCTAACACACAACTGGAAACAATAGCTTGCCTTTCTCCCCTATGCCCAGATGACACGCTACATAACGATTCTACTCCCTGTCATCTAGCTTTTCAAATATGGCAACAGTGAACATTCCCTGACCTTTCCTTGTTGCAGGAGGCATAGTCACCATTCTTAGAGAGCAGGAGGAAGGCGCAGACTCGTAGGGATAGCGTGTTCTGCTCTTGAATTGGAAGGCCGGCGTTCATGGCTCCTCAAAAGACAGGAAGAGATGGGGCAGGTTGGGATGTTGCTGAGCCCTTGGGAGAGGGAGGCCAAGGGTATCAGAGGCTCAAGGACCAAGGCTATACCACAAGTTCAAGCTCAGCCTGGAGTACATGGTAGGAGAAATGAGTAGATTCATAATGTACGTATAGAATAAAATGATGTCACAAAAGTATGAAATACTGGCTGGCAAGAGACTTGGGGTGAAGGACATGCTGCGGACCCTGAGTTTGATGGTGGAAACACACACAGACAAAGGAGAGAACAAATTCCCACGAGTTGTTTTCTGACATCTCCATGCACACCATGTATGTACACCCAGACACATACACGCAAATAAATAAATAAATGTAAAACAATTCTAAAATCTTTAAAAAAGAAAACAAACTTTTTTTGTGACTTTTCCCTCAAGGCTCAGAAACCACCACCAAATATTATAAATTTTGGTATCATTAGTCATATTTTATTTTCATATTTATAAATCTATGGGACTCACTAATCTCAGAATTGGAATGCTTTTTATTTTTTATTTTTTAAAAGATTCCTATTGTTAGTTATGTATAGATGCATGTAGAATTACAGGTGGTTTGAGTTGCCATGTGGATGCTGGGAACCGAACCCAGGTCCTCTGCAAGATCAGGGAGTGCTCTTAACCACTGAGCCCTCTCTCCAGCCTGTCATTCATTCACCTATCTGTCTGTCTGTCTGTCTGTCTATCTATCTATCTATCTATCTATCTATCTATCTATCTATCTATCTATCTATCTAATGTGTCTGGCTATTGTGCCCTCATGCATGTATCTGTGTACCACGTTCATGTCTAGTGCCCAGAAGGGTCAGAAGAGGGTGACAGAGACTCTGCAGTTGGAGTTGCCGATGGTTGTGAGCTACCATGTGGGTGCTGGGACTCGAACCTGGGTCCTGTGCAAGAGTAACCAGTTCTCCTAACTGCTGAGCCACCTTTCCAGCCTCTGGCATGCTTTTTATAAGTGTAAGTGGAAATAACTGCTTAGGTTTGATTTGTTAGTCTTCTGCCACAAGTTTATTGGTTTGCTCTCTGTATTACAAAGTTCAGAGCTGGAAAAACAAGGCCTGATGGTTTAGCTCTACACATATGTTCAAACGTGCAAACAGTGAGACATGGTTCATTTATAGCCTTCACCATTTCTCTGACTTACAAAGTATATAAACATGGAAATTGCCTATCACTCTTACTGCTGAGCACTGCAGCTACTCCTACTTAAGACTTTTTATAATCACCCACAAGTCCCTGCAGGAGGGAGTTCCTCGGTGGAGACAGGCTGTGCACTTCCAACCCCTTAGCCGAAGACAGGAAACGGCACATTGGATGAGAGTCAGGTCTGCCCCCTCCCAAGTCTATTTGAAAGCACTTTCCATTTAAAATATAGCAATAAAATACCAGCCTCAAAATGTCTGATAAGGATAAAAGCAATAGATCCAAATTCAATCTAAATCTGACACGGCCAGGAACCAACATTCACATTGGTAACTCAGAGCTCATTTATGGGGCCATAAATGGGTGGGCCAGCTATAATTTGGGTATTAAACTTGTAAAATATATCGATGGTATGGAAGAGCTAAATAAATAATTTACTACAAGAAAATTGGAAATCTTTACGTGGTACTTAATTGACCAGTTGGCGTCCTCGATTCTCGATGGTCCCGCTTTGCATCGGTGTCTCTCCCGGGCCTTTTCTTTTTCTCACTTGAGTGAATGATCACCAGTTAGTGCGTTTCTGAAAACACACTGTTTCCATTTAAAATCCTGCCAATCCATTACATGCTTTTTGGCAATTTCATTTACCTTTTAGGAGGATAAATGTAACCCACACTTGTCAGTTCCCGGATTAGACAATTTTCTACCCAGTCCTAAAAAGCCGTTTAAGCATCTCAGCTCTGTCCCTGTTCTGAATTCAGAATGGAGGGGGCTTCAGCGAGGCGCCGTTCCCCTGGGTCTGTTAATTTGGTGTTTTGGGAATCTGCTGAGTAAGAAGAAAAGCTATCTGAGATGTTCTCTCTTTGCTTACCACCGCAAAGGGACACAGGATCTCAAATCCACCACGAGGGGACACGGGAACTCAAATCCAGGCCATATGATCCACAGGCATCTAGCCGAGGGACAAAACAATTGCTTGGGTGGGTTTTTAATTTATTCACCCAAAGAGTAAGAGCATCTCAGATGTGTATAACAACTGCTCTCAGATGTGTATCACTATTATCTTTCAGAAGCCTTGCATGTCTTTTATCTTCCACTGCGTAAATAGGACCGGTATTGCAATGACCAGTCTTCCTAGAGGAGAAACATGGAGGTTTGGGGAAGTTGGGATTTGTACAAAGTAATTACACACGAAGTGCCATAATTAGACTCAGCTGAGAGACCAGGTCCCCGAAATCCCAGGTTGACCTTAGCGTAAAGGGTCACTCTGTGTTTTCTCTGCAGGAGATAGCAAAGGCCACCTCAATCAAATTGAAATCATAGAGATGCCTCTGCTTGCAGAATGGAAGCTAGGAGGGGTGGGTGTCGGGGTTGGTTCTAGCTGGTTTTGACTGTATTTCTCTGTTCTGTGAGGCTCTGGGAGAGACAGGCATCACCCTGACTTCCATGATAGCAAGTGGGGATCAGGAGCAACTGAGAAGAGGGGCCTGGGAATATGCAGAGGCTCAAGGCTAACCTCAGCTACCTGATGGGCTTGGAAGAAACGCAGTGCACGAGAGAGCCCTGTTTCAAAAAGTAAACAAACAAAAATGCAAACTCACAAGGAGAAGCCGCTGAGGCAGAACATTTCCCAGCTCATCCCTGGTATATCAGAGAACCTGATTTCCCCACGGTTATTTCTTTCAAAATTTTTATAGGAACTGCCAGCAACTGTTTCCAGTCTCCAGAATTTGAACACACGACGTCTAAATAAATGACCAGCAAGGGCCAAGGCTTTACTTAGACTGGTCTAATCAAAGCCAAGCTTGTGCCACATGGGCAATTAGGAAGGGAAAAATGCACCTGAACAAGCTCAGGATTCCTAGAAGAGGGACATGAGAAGAAATGACCAAGTGTAGACAAGGGACAGAGCCCTCTGTGGTTACTTATGTGAATTTTCTAGCAACCGGTTTCAGAAGATCTGTGTATGCGTCACAGAACAAATAGGCAAGAAGACAAGTTCACCTTGCTTAGAGGAACTAACTCACAGCTAAATTATGGTTCTTCATAAGCAAAGGTCCATTTCTTTATTCTATTTTTCAGTGCTGTTCCTTCTTGCCTGTGAGGTTCCTGGTTGGTCTGCTCTAGTTCCCTCATGTGACTCACCCTTAGGAAACCCAGAGGTTTGATAGATGCACTTGCTCCCCTAGAGGTCCGACTTCATTCTGCATAAGACTCCATTCCTCTAGGTAGAGAACACAGAAGCGAGTTGTCTCCTTGTCTAGACTATGAAATACCAAGAGGGAAGGGAATTGTGCATTCATAGGTTTTCTGGAAGTGAGAGTCATCTGCCCATGACACTCATAAGTGTACAAAATGTTCATCTACCTGTAAAATGCTTCTTACTCTAAACTTAACCACTCTCTTTTTCAAAGGGGTTTGAGACTTAGTTATTCATATGTGACTATCAGAATTGGTATAGAATTTATAGGGCCTTGGACAAAATGTCACCTTCTTGTGGATAAATGATTAAGAATTGAAAAACAAACATTAGAATACAGTCCTTAAGCATCATACTTGAGTTGCCGTGAGAAGTCCTGCTGCTCTCTAGAGACAGGACAAACTTTCCATCACTCATTGTCTGTGTCTAGCTTAAGGTAGTGATTGTCTGTCAAGGCTCTCAGCATACAGAAAACTAAGCAAGTATGACATTAAGAATATTTTGGCAGCTGAAGATATGGCTCAGCAGGTAAGAATGTTTGCCATGCAAGTTTGGGGACATGAATTTGGAGTCAAGTACGCACGTAAAAAGGGCGTGGCTCTACACCAGCCCATTATTCCCAGGGATGCAGTGGGGTGGGGGTGAATAGAAGGATCCATGGAGTTTGCTGGCTGCTAATCAAGTTTCAGGTTTACCAAGAGAAACTGTCTCATAAGAAGAAAGTGGGAAATGAGAGAACAGAATGCCAATGTCCCCCTGTGGCCTCTGTGCTCTCTTACACACACACACACACACACACACACACACACACGCACACACACACATTGTTGTCATCAAAGGAGCAGAGCCTAAAGACTGAGATGCATAAATAAAATGTCTCTTGGGTTTCACTCTGGAGTCCGTCTTGATTTGCTGGGTTGGTTGAGCTTTGATTTCTAGGTGGATGTAGATAAATCACTGAAGCCTCAAGGTCAGAGGCAAGTCTTTCTGAAAATAATTAGAAGTTGTGGTTATTAACAGTTCCAGGAAGCAGAGTTGGTTGAGAATGGGATTCCTCCAAGGATGTCTTAAGATAGGGACGTCTTAGGGATATCAAGTGAAGTTGTCTTCTCTTGAGTCAAGATGGCTTTTTGCTTTTGTCCATTGAGGAATTTGACTTGCATGCTGCATTTGTAATCATATTCCCTGACATTCTCAAATCTCCTAATTAATATATATCACATACATTAGATAATTTTATATAATAATGGATATTTGTTATTTCATTCATTCATTCATGTATGTGGGCATATGTACCGTGGTGTTTTGGAGGTCAGAGGATACCTTGGGGAGTCAGTTGCTTCTCTTCTTCTACAATGTAGGTCCTGTGAATCAAAATCAGGTCGTTAGACTTGGCAACAGGCACATTTACCTGCTGAGTCCCTATAATAATATAGTCTCACAACTAAACCAGCACAGGACATAGAGTGTGGAGTGGTAGTTAGCAAACTTACGCAAGAGGGTTATATTGCTACATTGGTCGTCTCGTTAGGTCAGCTTGTCCTCCCAGCACATCACAGCCATAGCTGCAGGAATCTATTCTTTTATATTTGGGCACTTCAGAGAAGTCATGCATAGTATCAGAAAAATTTAAACAAGATTATCTTTTGTTTGTTGTGAGGTAACAGGTGACTTTTATGTTTTTCCATTCCTTATAATTTCCAAAATTTCTGTTCTATGTTGCCTTGTATTATTTCTTTTATACCAAACAATAAAAACAAATAAAACCCTAGCAATAGTTAGAATAAGTCCATAGTGTCTGTGTTAAATCTGACTCAACAGAACTGAAGTTACATGCTGCACTAATTATTAGGCAAGTTACAGATGAACTCTGTGGGCCCTTTAAGTCTTTATAGAATCAGGATGGCAGTTGACTTCCTGTAAAACATAGCTGGGCAGAGGTTCCCACAAGAAGATATTGGATCGGCTGGACTTGAAGTTTAATCCACATAGCTTCATGGTCATGTGTGGCTCTGGACATTAGAGTTTCTGTGCCTTAATTCTGTGTGTTTAAAATAGGAACAATAGCTAGGCATAGTAACATGTGTCTTTAGTCCCAGTACTTGGGATGCAGAAGAAGGTAGATCTTTGTGAATTTGAGGCCAGCTTGGTCTACATCGTGAGTTCTAGGCCTGTGAGGACTGTGTAGTGGGACCGTATCTCAAAAGGGAAAAAAGGCACAAAAATATCTTCCTAACAAATGAACTGGTATAGTTAGCAGAGCCATAGGTTCATAGTAAGTGCTCAAAAATGTACATTTTAATTGTTAGTCAAGTAGGTAGCAAACCTGCTTCAGTGAGTAAATAGGTTCAGGGACTGTACTGAATGTTGAGACTTCAGACATCTTATTTTATGTCCCTTCTCGGGGAGCAAGGGTCACCACATCACTGCTGTCCCTATCAGAGACGCTATCTGAGCACGCTGCTTCAAAGCATTTTCATCCCAAAATATGTGGCATGCCCTTATTTTGGGGTAGCATGCCCCAACTCCATCATGGGTACCGGGAATAATCGCTGGTTCCTCTCAATTCACTTTCATTTCCATTCATGGCTATGACCTCTAATGGGTTTAAGACAGCTAACTGGAAGATGGGCTAGTTGCTGTGGTTAAAGCAGAGGCCTGGCCAGCAAGCGTAAAGCAGCTGGGCTAGGGAACTCCTAAGTATTCGGGCAGCCCCTATCTATCCCCAACTCTATGCTGGCTATCAATCTGGCAAGGCGTTGACAACCCTGAAGCTGGTCAGAGGAAGCAGGATTCTCCTTTTCTTCCAGTGCAATGCTGGCAGACTATTGTCTGGAGGGCAGTTTCACGACAGGAAGTTTAACCCTCCCAACTGCTTTGAGGATACTGAAGTTGCAAGCTGTGGGAGACTTAGATGAAATGGCTTCTAGAAGGAGGAGACTCGTTTATCCCACAGGACAAGGCAAGCAAGAGTTACACCTTGCTAACCGAGTGGTTCTATGGGTTCCAGTGTCCTGCCCAGCATCCTTTCTGTTCCCCATTCCTACCATGGTAGGGTTGTCCACGGCCGCGTGGTCACAGCATGGCTGCCACAGCCCCAAGCATTAGAGCCTCGTTTTTCAATGTTCAAAGACTAGAAGAATGAGTGCCCCCTCTGCCCCCTATTTTGTGGCTCTGTGGAAGAGGAAGAAAACTTTCCAGAAGTCTCCCTGTCCGCCCCACTCTAAAATTTTCCCTCGCATGGCTCATTGACTAGAACCATGTAGTGTGTCTACTCTAAATCCTACGACTGGCAAGGGGCATGGAAGTACATACTTGGCTTGGAGCCGAGGGAGGCTTGACTGCCTTTGAAGCCTAAGCCTTGCCACATTCCAAAGCAGATGTGAGTTCGAGGAAGATGGGGAATTTTCGCTGTGTCGGCTGCCAGTGGAATCTGCTGTCCTCATTAAGGAAATGCTTTTAGAGTTTTCTTTACATAGCATATGGGGAAAGTTTCCATATTCGCATGGTATCCTGGGTAGATTGCAGAAGGTTGAGCAACTTCAATAAGGAACCCAGTATATTTTGTGTACTTCTGAGAAGTCCTTTTGTTGTCTTATTGCTCTAGCTAGGACCTCAAGGACTATGTTGAATAGATATGGAGAGAGTAGACAACCTTGTCTTGTTCCTGATTGCTGGGAGTTTCTCTCCATTTAGTTTGATGTTGGCTGTTGGCTTGCTGTATATTGCCTTTATTATGCTTAGGTATGTTCCTTGTATCCCTGCTCTCTCCAAGACCTTTATCATGAAGGGATGTTGTATTTTGTTGAAAGCTTTTTCAGCATCTAATGAAATGATCATGTGGTTTTTATTTTTCGGTTTGTTTATATAGTTGATAATGTTGACAGATTTTCGCATGTTGAACCATCCCTGCATCTCTGGAATGAAGCTGACTTGATCATGGCGGATGATGGTTCTGATGTGTTCTTGGGTTCGATTTGCCAGTATTTTATTTAGTATTTTTGCATCAATGTTCCTGAGTGAGATTGGTCTGTAATTCTCTTTCTTAGTAATGTCTTTATGTGGTTTAGGTATCAGGGTAATTATAGCCTCATAAAAAGAGATTGTCAATGTTCCTTCTATTTCTATTGTGTGGAACAATTTGAGGAGTATTGGTATTAGTTCTTCTTTGAAAATCGTGTAGAATTCTGAGCTGAAACCATCTGGTCCTGGGATTTTTTTGGTTGGGAGACTTTTGATGACTGTTTCTATTTCTTCAGCAGTCATAGGTCTGTTTAATTTGCTTATCTGGCCTTGATTTAATTTTGGTAAGTGATATTTATCCAGAAAGTTGTTCATTTCCTTTAAGTTTTCTAATTTTGTGGAGTACAGGTCTTCAAAATATGACCTGAGGATTCTCTTTATTTCCTATATGTCTGTTGTTATGTCCCCCTTTTCATTTCTGATTTTGATAATTTGGATATTATCTCTCTGCCTTTTGGTTAGTTTGGATAAAGGTTTGTCTATTTTCTTAATTTTCTCAAAGAACTAACTCTATGTCTCATTGATTCTCTGTATTGTTTTCTTTGTTTCTATTTTGTTGATTTCAACTCCCAATTTGATTTTTTTCCTGCCATCTAGTTCTTTTGGGTGAATTTTCTTCTTTTTGTTCTAAAGTTTTCAAATGTTCTGTTAATTCACTAGTGTGGAATTTTTCCCAGTTTCTTTATGTAGGCATTTAGTGCTATGAACTTTCCTCTTAACACTGCTTTCAATGTGTCCCATAAATTTGGGTATGTTGTGTGGTTATTTTCATTGAATTTTAGGAAGTCTTTAATTTCTCCCTTTATTTCTTCCTTGACCCATTGATGATTCAGGTGAGCATTGTTTAATTTCCATGTGTTTGTGGGCTTTCTGGAATTAGTATTGCTGTTGAATTCTAGTTTTAAGTCATGGTGATCTGATAAAATACATGGGGTTATTACAATTTTTTTGTATCTTTTGAGGTTTGTTTTGTTACCGAGTATGTGGCCAATTTTTGAGAAGGTTTCGTGAGGTGCTGAGAAGAAGGTATATTCTTTTATGTTTGAATGAAATATTCTATAGATGTCTGTTAAGTCCATTTAAGTCATAACATCTGATAGTTCCCTTATTTCTCTATTCATTTTTTTGTCTGACTGACCTGTCCAGGGGTGAGAGTGGAGTGTTGAAGTCTCCTACTATTAGTGTGTGGGATTTTTGAGGCTAGCCCATCAGGAAAACCCCTCACAGACACATGCAGAAATGTTCTCGACTTGTCTGCTAGATTCTCAATGCAACTGAGCTGATAGAATCAATTATCATGGATACCTTCTCTCTCTTCCGTTATCATGGATACCTTCTCTCTCTTCTGCAGACTGACGAGGTGTTCCGCCCTGGAGCTGTCCCAGAACTTCCTGCATTGCTCCCTTGGCTTGTTCTTCATTCTCTCCACGTCTGCAGACCTCATCCTCCTCTGGCTCCTAGTCCTCCCTCTCAAAGGATCCAGCTCATAGATATCTGATAAATATTTATTTAGTAAATGAGTGAATGGGGTCCTATGAGCGTAGACATCCCTCCCCTCCCCCCCTCCGTTTGTGTACATCTTCATCTCAATAAAAGAGATGGCCTGGTTTCCCTTATTGATGAACCTAATTGGAACGTTTTCACTCTGCTTTCTCTCCCTTAATTAAGGGAATCCTGTGAAATCAGGAAGCCTTTTTAAAGAGAGCCCAGGGTACCCCTCCCAGTTCTTAGCAGCTCTGAGGATTCTGTGGGCATAACACCCCCACCCCCTTCCTCGTTGATGATTCCAGAGCCTTCTGGCTAGGAAAGAGCTGAGGAGGAGAAGAGGTTGTGCTGCCCAGCCCACTTTCCCTACCAGGTTCCTGCCAGGCCTTTTTCTTCTACAATTTCCCAGAGATCAAGCCAGTGGCTGCTTCCTGCCCCCTGCTAAGCTGGGCCTGGGGGTTGATGGTTTTACTGTTCTCCAGTAAGCATGTAGATTAACAGCTGCCTGCTCGGTAGCTGGAGGCCTCCTTTAAATTGAGAGGGCTAGGGTAGCACATTCCTCAAGCGGTTGGAAATGTCTCTGCCCTTGCTTCGTTATTATGAGGTTACTGTGGCTCTGGGCTAGACAAGGAATATAGCAATGGCTTGGATGTCTTTTGTTTCATGCAGCCCATAAAAACGCAGCCTGGCCTCTCTGGCCACACTTGCTTTGTGCAGGTGGGCAGACCTGCCGCTCTGTCAACCCAACTCTATGCTCTCATTAAGTTACCTACCAGAGGAAATCTTGCCTGCCGTGTTTCATTTTATAGCCCACCACACCCTCAGGATGTGCTTCCCACCCACCGGCTTGGAGACTGTCCCGGGAAGCCCAAGTACGGGGTTTCCAGGGCAGCTCCCTGCAGCTCCCGGACCTGCTATGTGGCTCCCCTCCATAACAGCTGCAGCTGAACTGGGTGGCAGCCTTTCCTGTCTTCGAGATGATTTTTATGGAACAAGTGGGCATCTAAATCTCCCGCAAAAGCTGCGTACCAGAGGCTGAGCAGTTGATGGTGCCACGGAGTCTTTTTCATTCTGATTAAGTCCCTGGGGACTCAGCCCAAACTTGAAAGGTTGTAAATGAGCTCTTAGGATCCTAGAACTCTGGCTGTACAAAGAGGCTGCTGGTCTCGGAGGCGTTTTCCGCTCGTGTCTGTTTTGCCGCAATGAGTCTTAATGAGAGCTCAGGACCAGGGATGCTCGAGAACTACTTGCAAATAGCAAAATGCTCAGGACTGCTTTGACTGTTCTCAACCAGTGAACAATTTGCCAAGGGGAGGGAGGGGTACACAGGCGAGGCCACTTCAGCCTGTGAAAGCGGCTGGGAGAAGTACCCAAGCCATCAGGGCAAGGGTCGTGCCTTCGTCCTCTCTGTTGTGTGGACCGCCCAGCAGGCCTGGCTCTGTTACTAGAAAACATTTTTTTTTTCTTATCTGTATATGATAACTGTGGTGGTTTGAAAAAAAAAATGGCCCCCAAAGGCAGTGACGCTGTTAGAAGATGTGATTGTGCTGGAGGACGTATGGTTGGAGGAAGTGCATCACTGTGGAGGTGGGCTTCCAGGGCTCATATATGCTCAAGTCACACCCAGTGAGACAGTTTGCTTCCGGTTGCCGGCAAGATGTAGAACTCTCAGCTCCTTCTCCAGTACCACGTCTGCCTGCATGCTGAGGTGTCCCACCATGTTGATAATGGATTAAACCTCTAAAAACGTAAAGCACCCAATTAAAAGTTTTCCTTTTTAAGAGTTGCTGTGGACGGGGCAGAGAGAGTGGTTAAGATCACTGATTGCTCTTTCAGAGGGCCTGGGTTCAATCCCAGGACCCACATGGTAGATCACAATTGTCTGTATTTCTAGTTCCAGGGGACCCAAGAAAAAAAGAGTTGCAGTGGTCATGGTGTCTCTTCACAGCACTAGAAACCCTAACTAAGACAAAAACCTATATCTGTTCCCCAAGTCATCAGGAGGCTAAGGCAGGAGGATGTAGTGTTCAAGGCTAATCTGAACTACATAGCAAAGACTCTAAAAATAATTTTTAAAAAATTCTCCACTGGGAAATTATTAAGTGAGCAAAACATCTCTTTGTAGATCTTTGTTTTATACACACTTATCCATTCTGAATGAAACAAAGAAATAAAAGATGCGTGACTGGGCCTGGTTTTCAGTACCGGATGAATGAAAGAAAGAAAAAAAGGAAGACATAACTGGACCTGGGGAAGGTGGAGGGGAAGGTTCATTGCAGCCAGAGGCAGAGACATCTGAGAAGAGTCCAGAGTGAACATGGTTGACTGAGCTGAGCCTTGTGAGGAGATACGGGGAGGAAGACAGGAAAGGAGCCGCTAATCAAGATGGGTCACCTGGGCTAAGAGACTTGCCAAGAGACCAGGAGGGTAAAGTGTAGACAAAAAGAAATGACTAGGTAACCAAAATTGATGGATTGTATGGAGAAAGGCATCTGGAGGAAGAGCATCCTGCCCGTGGGCTGGACAAGTTTGGGGAAGCAGGAAGGTACATCAGACAGAAGAAGCCTATAACAGGTAGGGACTGAGGGTTGCTGGGAGAACCTGATAGCCATGTCTGCTTTGGTATGTTAAATAGGCACCTCAGTCATTTTCCCAGGTTTGAGACCTAATACATTCAATATTCCAAATAATGGACAGTCAGACATAAACCAGCCTGTACTAACCATGAACATAAGGTAGGAACAGCTTCCCTTACGAGCAGGAGAAAGAGAGAGAAAGAGAGAGAGAGAGAGAGGGAGAGAGAGAGAGAGAGAGAGAGAGAGAGAGAGAGAGAGAGAGAGAACTTAGATAAAGAAGACAGATGATGACAGCAGAAGTTCTAACGTCTTTCGACTTGGATATTAGAACCAGTCCCTCAGCTCAAATGGGAGTTTGCATGCATCGCTGCCACAGGTATTTTCAGATTACAAAGGCAATTCTTCAAGAGCCTGGAAGGAGTCTGCTGCAATCATCTGCCTTGGATGGCTCCTCTCACTGCCACAGGATTGCTGAGGGTGCATTGCTGGTGTTCGTGGCTGGGTGCTAGAAGGGCAGTGTGCTCCTATTTCTCCGGTGGGAGCAGAGCTGTTTGATGAGCTACCATAACCCCAAAGAAAGAGCCTATTTGGTTCCTCTGCACAAGGCACTTTGCATTTCCGTGGAGAGAGTCCTCTGCTTGGGCTGGGAACGGGAAGTGGTTTTTCCATTTCACGAAAGCTCAGGTAGCTGCTGTCCTGTTGCCGTCTTTCTCTGAGCTGTGGGCACAGCAGTGGACAAGAACCCTTCAGCTGGTGAAGGTTATGGAGCAACACAGACTGAGGATTGTGTGGAAACACTTACCACCAAGCAGTGAGGTGTCTCCCAGTATGGAGGACGAGGAGGAAGGGCTTCGATGGGGACAGAAGGTACATTCTTCAAAGAAGCGTGTCCCTCAAGTCCCTGGGTGCTGCAGAGACTAGGAAGGTACATTTTGTTTTGTCTTACTTATTTAGATTTTTCAAGGCAGGGTTTCTCTGTGTAGCCTTGGCTGTCCTGGAACTCTTTCGGTAGACCAGGCTGGCCTTGAACTCAGAGATGTGCCTGCCTCTGCCTCCAAGGTGGTACGCCACCGTCACCCAGTTGATAGACTGATACCTTCAAATAGAAACACTTTTAAAGAGGCAAGTAAGAAACATTATTTTTCATAGATATTTTGCCTTAGTGCTAAAAGCACATTGTATTTTTTTATATTATCATTTTATTTTTCTATAATAATTGTTGACTCCCTCGTTGCTTTTTTTTTTCTTGTATTGTTTCTGGTCTTCTCAACCGGCTAACTTTAGAACTGTGGTACAAGCACGTTTGCCTGGGGCAAGTCCCACTCAGTTTGCGCTGCTGCCTTTCCTCTCTGCCTCCCACTCCCTGAGTCCAGGAAGCAACCTCAGTGACTTGCTTCCAGTGGCCTAGGGAGAACCTACACTTGGGCTTCTGTCATTTTTTCACATATGGAAGTGAGATAATCCTCACTTCATCAGTAGGGCGTTTTGATGGTACACACCATGGTCAAGTTGATCTAAACCTTAAGGACTGATGCCCAGATCGGAAGTCCTGAGTTGGGTGGGTCCAGCCTCTCTTGGGCTCTGAAACCCTCTTCTGTCCTCCTTTCTGAGCCAGACACATCCCTGGGTTGGTAGGGGAATGGAAGGAACAGTTTGCAAACTGGCAAGGCGGGGGGCTTTACTTTCCAGGATTTTGTTTAAGGTAGAATTCCTCCTAACAGGAGGGTTTCCTGAAAGTTCTAGTCTTCAGCTGTGAGCTTCAGTGCCCTACATATACTGGCACATGGAGTGGCAGGAATACTTCCAGTACCCAGATAGAGTAGAGTGTGTGATCCTGGGTAGGGTAGCTGGGCAATGAACCTTCAGAGAGAGGACAAATATTATCAGGTTATGGCTCTTTGAGAAGAGGCAGGCTTTAGCAGGCAGAGCTGGGGTCACCCAGAGGCTGAGTAGCAGCATGCCCACAGATGTCTAATCACGCCATCTTGGGTTCTCTTTGAAGGCAGATTGCAGACACCAGTCAATGTTTGCTCCTTTTTTGGTGACCATCTTCTGTAAATCTAAAGCAAAGGTTCTTAAACTCAAACATCTTGGAATGCCTTTGAAAGCATTCCTAGTCCACACCCCATGCTGCAGTGGGACCTGATCTCTCTCTCTCTCTCTCTCTGGATTTATTTTATTTTATGCATGTGAGTGTTCTGCTTACATGCACTGCTTGCAAACCTGGTACATTTGGAGGTCAGGATGGTTTAAACCTGAAGTTATGGATGGTTGTGGGTTGTCATGTGGGTGCTGAAAACCATACCTGAGTCCTCAGCAAGAACAAGATGGCTCAGTGATTAAGAGCGTTGCCTGCTCTTCCAAAGGTCCTGAGTTCAATTCCCAGCAACCACATGGTGGCTCACAACCATCTGAAATGAGGTCTGGTGCCCTCTTCTGGCCTTCAGGCATACATGCAGAAAGAATATTGTATACATAATAAATAAATAAATATTTAAAAAAAAGAACAAGTATTTTTAACACTGACCCATTCCTTTGTTTCTAACCCCAGAACGTGCTCTCTTTGCATTGCTAATGAAATTCCAGGTGATGCTGGTGTTCCTGGCCCAGGGACCACACTCTGAGAAGCACTGACCTTGAGTTGAGTGATGGAGGCTGCTTTGCAGCAGAGGGAGGAGTAGTGATACAGACTCTGAAGCCTTGTTGCCTTCACTTGTTTACTCTCAATATGCTTCCTCAGAACTCAGTGTCCTGCGTCTCTCATCCATGGAAGGCATCCTACTCAATAGGATTTTTTTACTCTGTAGGTAGAGCATTGTATGAGAGAGTTATCAACTTTCAAGAACTCAAGACTTTGTTCATGTGCTTGTTTAAATTAATATTTTTCTTTTATTCTTTTTTCTTTTTCTTTTTTCTTTTCCTCTTTCTGTCTTTCTTTCTTTCTTTCTGCCTGCCTGCCTTCCTTCCTTCCTTTCTTTCTTTCTTTCTTTCTTTCTTTCTTTCTTTCTTTCTTTCTTTCTTTCTTTCTTTCTGAATCAGGGTTTCATGTCTCGTGTACCTGAGGCTGGTCTCAAACTTACGATGCAGTTGAAGCTAGCCTTGAATGACTGATCCTTCCCTCTCCACATCGAAAGTGCCCAAGTGTTGGATTTACAGGCATGCACTATCATACACAGCATTCATGTGGCTGTTTATTATGTACCGGGGAAGATGTAAAGTCCTGTAGGTTCCCCCTTGTCCTAAATATTCAACAGCAGAGCATAAGGAAGTTCCAAGGAGACATCATAGGGTCAAGGGTACAGCGGCTCTGAAGAACTTATAACAAATGGGCACTTACAAATTTAGCAGAATTTTTTACTGGCATGAATGCTTGGGTTAAATGCTGTTTCCTTTAGAAAAGATCTCTTTCGTGGAAACTGAGGATGGCTAGTCCCTTTCCAGGAAGGATGCTAGCCACTGTCCAGGAAGGATGCTAGCGCTCTCCAGGAAGGATGTTAGCCCCTGTCCAGGAAGGATGCTAGCCACTCTCCAAGAAGGATGCTAGACACTCTCCAAGAAGGATGCTAGCCACTGTCCAGGAAGGATGCTAGCCACTGTCCAGGAAGGATGCTAGCCACTCTCCAAGAAGGATGCTAGACACTCTCCAAGAAGGATGCTAGCCACTGTCCAGGAAGGATGCTAGCCACTGTCCAGGAAGGATGCTAGCCACTGTCCAAGAAGGATGCTAGCCACTGTCCAGGAAGCATGGCTAGCCACTGTCCAGGAAGGATGGCTAACCACTGTTTGGTGAGGACAGATCTTCACACACTTTATCTCCTAGAGAAAAATTCCTCTTCATTTCAACATTTAAAAAATAACATGTAAAGTCAGGCATGATGGCACATGCCTGAAATTCCAGCATTCTGAGGATGAGGCAGGAGGATCAATGTGAGTGACCTGGCCAATCAGTGACATATAGTAAGACCTTGTCCCTCAAAAAAAAAAAATACCATTTAAGGAGCTGGGATGTTGCTCAGTGGTGAATCTAGCATGTGGGTGCTGCCCTTAGCACCATATAACAAATAGAAAATGAATTTAAAAAATTTAGTAATCTTGAGATAATACTTGGAGCAAATATAGTAAAACACACATAGAGCACACACAGACAACCACACACATAAAACACACATATACACAGAGCACACAACAAAAAGAGAAAAACAAGTTTCTCTGGCATGAGAAGGCGCTGGGCTTCTCTCTCGTTATTAACCCAACAATGATGTTTATGTATTTCTGGAAAATTTCCAAACATACTTGTATAACACATATACTACACATGTGTCTGCTCATATACACACTTTAAAAAATAATTTTAGGGGCTGGAAAAATGATTCAGTGGTTAAGAGCACTGGCTGCTCTTCTGAAAGACCTGGATTCAATTCCCAGCACCCACATGGCAGCTTATAACTGTCTGTAATCCAGCTCCAAGGTGGAAAGACCGGTCCATGGCCTGAAAAGACTTACAGAACTACAGGGGAAAGTTCAACCCCTAGCAGAGAAATGGTTTTTAAAGAATATAAACAAAACTTGGCAGCCCCTGAGACTACCTCTCGGCTTTGTAGATTCTCTCTCTCTCTCTGCTTTCTAGATTCTCTCTCTCTCTTTCTCTCTCTCTCTCTCTCTCTCTCTCTCTCTCTCTCTCTCTCTCTCTCTCTCTCTGTGTGTGTGTGTTTCCTCATTCTCAATAAAAGCCTTTCTTCGGGGTAGGGAGATAATAAAAATGTTTCACAGAAATGCAAATGGTATTACACTGTTTAATGACACCCCTTAAGACAGAAGGATGAAGTATAGATCAAAAATTTGCAATGTTTTTCAGTTATTAGGCAAAGATTCAAAAGGCTGGCCACATGCTAAGAATAATGCACTGGGAAACATTGACACTCTGGGTTTTGTTTGGTTTGGGGTTGGGGCTAAGACAAGTTCTTACACAGTAGCCCATAATGGTCTCAACCTCAAGATCTTGTCACCTCAGCCACCTCCCAGGCTAGGATGGCAGGCATGGGCCACCAAACCCTGTTTGGCATTGGCATTCTTGCACATTGCTGAATGCCTGAAAACTAGTTCCATCTCTATAACGCAATTTGCCAAAAATAATAGTACTCAAAATTTTGGCCCAGAAATTCCAATTTTATAAAATCTTAAGAAATTGCCAACATAATCAAGACACCGCCAATACTGTCTAGAAGTGCACAGCTCTCCAGTCAAGAGACTCCAGAGGCTTGGTGCAGCCATCCATGTTGTAAAAGCTTTAAATAGTTTCTTATTTCGTCACTTTTGCTTTTATTCAAAGTGTCTTCTGCCATGACCATTTTTTAGTTTAATTGCATTTATGTGTGTATGTGTGCATGCTTGTATGTATATATGTATGTGTAATGTATGTGTATGGTGTGTGTGGGTGTGTGTGTGTGCGTGTGTGCATGTCCCACATGCTGTGACAGTCAGGAGACACATTAGGGGAGTTTGTTGCCACCTTGCACCTGTTGCAGCAGTGTCTCTTGTTTCTTCTGAGCAGTGTATTCCAGGCTAACTGGCCATGAATCTGTATTGTTCTCCTTTCCCCACCTCCCACCTTGCAGGGGGAGTATTGGGGTAGACAAGCTACTGCTCATCAGGTTTTGAGCTTTCTGTGTGGGTTCCATATAGCCAACTTTGGCCATCAGACTTAGGTAGCAAACACTTACTAATTGAGTCATTTCTCAGGTCCCCTCTTGGTGTCTTATGAGTATTTTTGCTTTGTTTCCCAACTTCTATCTATTTTTTTAAAGTTTTATTTCCACACCCATTGATTTTCTGCATTGTTTCACTGACTCTAATAATTCTGTTATCGATTACCTTTTTGTACAATCTGCAAATAATTTTACTCACTCTTCCTGTTTTCATGTCCTTTTCCTATTCCATTGTAACTGTTAGAAATTCTAGAACATTACCAAAATGATTGGGAAGGTAGTGAACATTCGGTCTTGCTTCTGACTGACTGAATAAGAGGTCTTCCACAGTTTCCTTCTTTTTGTATGATTCAGACTTGGTTTTATGATATTATTTTATTAGGTTTCTAGAATAACACTTTGTTAAAAGTTGTGTAAAAATTTAAAGATAGTTGTTGAGTAATGAAGTGATTTCTCAGCATTTATGTGCAGTGCACGTGAGCACAGAAATGCACAGACACAAATGCACAGACACGACCGCACAGACACGACCGCACAGACACGACCGCACAGACACAACCGCACACACGACCGCACAGACACGACCGCACAGACACGACCGCACAGACACGACCGCACAGACACGACCGCACAGACACGACCGCACAGACACGACCGCACACACTACCGCACAGACACTACTGCACAGACACTACCGCACAGACACTACCGCACAGACACGACCGCACACACTACCGCACAGACACTACTGCACAGACACTACCGCACAGACACGACCGCACACACTACCGCACAGACACTATCATCTGAACTGGAGGACTGGCTCTGTCTGTGCTTGATCTGTCAAAGGCTGGAGGAAGTGATTGCAAATGTCTCACAACTGTCCTTTTGTCCATTTATCTTTGTCGTTTACTGTGTTTTAGAATGCATTTTGAAACAAAGCATTTGCCAAATGAAAAGACACTAAATTGAATAGGTCATAGTGGTACACATTCAGCCAGTGAACACGCAGGAAGCTGAGGCAAGAAGATCTTGAGGTGTAGGCTAGCCTGGACTACATAGCCAGATTGTTTCAAAGAAGCAAACAAGCCAACCAGCAAGCAAAGTGGGTGGCATATGCATTGAATCCCTGCACTGAGGAGGCAGACCTCTGGACGCTAAGCTAGGCTGGTGTACATAGAGTTTTCTAGGCTATCTAGGCCTACTAGTGGGAATCAACCTAAAAAACCAAACAAACAAAAACCTTAACCAACCAACCAAAGATAAGAACAATAAACTTACTAAATCATGTATTTATTTTTAGTTAAATATTCATCATTGTTTTAGGTAATTTTAAGTTTTGACTTTTCTTCAACTAATATATGCGTATCATTCAGATAGATAGATAGATAGACAGACAGATAGATAGATAGAGAAAAGGTTTCTCTGTGTAGCCCAGGCTGTCTGGAGCTCGCTCTGTAGACCATGCTGGTCTCTCTCTGCTTCCCGAGTGCTGGGATCAAAGGCAGGCACTACCACACCCAGCCTGCATTTATGATTGATTACTTTTAGCCAACTGAATATTTTTCTTTGAAATAAAGAGTTTTCTCATTTGCATCTACTAATGAACTATTTTTCATCTTTGTTCTGATATCTCAGTTTATGTTATATATTTGATCCTTCAATTGTCTTATTTTTTGCTACACAGCTCAGCCTTTCTTCCTTTACAGTTTGTGCTGAGGGAATACACTTTGCGCCTGGTTTTTAAGATTGACATTCTGGTTTTTATTATTATAATGACACTCCCAATAACTTTTAATAATGTATTGAGTGTTCTTCTTGATTTGCCAACTTTAAACGATAAATTTTGACACCTTGCTGTTAAAAAAAATCAAATTAACAGAACATCTTGCTTCCATAGTTTCCTGCTGTTAGTATCCCCGACGACCCCCACCCTCCTTTCACCCTGCTCACACACCAACACAAACACCCTATCCGAATACTGCAATGCCACCAGTGGTTTGGCTCTTCAAGGCCCCTAGCACAGCGTGTGAACCTGCTCTTTCTTTATTGGTGAACTTGCTCTCCAGTTTTTTTTTTTTTGCTGGACTATTTGTAGGCTTTGGGTAACCAGAAAGAAGTGACAATTACATAGTAAGAGCGAGAGTTGCAAAGACCTTTGAGATCTTCTCCGTAAGATTCCTACTTTGCTTGCTGGATAGATGGCTCGGAGGTTAAGAACATTGACTCCTCTTCCAGAGATCATGAGTTCAATTCCCAGCAACCACATAGTGGCTCACAGCCATGTATAATGAGATCTGGTACTCTCTTCTGGTGTTCAAGCATACATGCAAACAGAACACCATACTTGATAAATAAAGATTTATTTAAAAAAAAGATTCCTAGTTTGCAAGCGAAGAAATTGATGTCAAGAGCACGTTGGCTCTCCATCACAGAACTAGCGCCCAAGCCTGTATCACTTCCTCCGAGCTTGTTTCCAGACTCCAGACCCCCCGGAAACACATCACAACAAGTTTCCTTCTAACACCAAGCGAGGGTTCACACAGAGAAGTACGAACAACGCTTCTTTAGGGAATTCACTTGCCATCGTTCAATACTTTCTGTATGACGTGATGATTCAATAGCTTTATTAAAATATGCAATGTAAAAGAGTCACCACTTCATGTGCCCTCCACGTTCTACAGATGTATCCTGAATTTCTGGGCCTTAATTGAGGAAGAAGCCAGAGTGGAAGAACCCGTGTCACTGTTAAGTCGAGAACCATGATTCTAATAAGTGACAAACTCACTTAGGATGGCAAAGAATTGATTCCAGAAAGAAATCTGTTTCCTGGCAACCAGCTCAGTTCTCCCTGAAGGGCACTTTGAAGGAAAGTTCAATCAATGGAAGGGTCAAATGTTTTCTTTTTCCAGCGTCCATTTTGCATGTACTGACTGTGTGGACACTGCCGGGTATTCTTCAATCGCTCATAAGATCTAAGGTTCCTCGGGACAAATGCATGTGTGGTGGGTGAGAAATTACTTCAACTGAGTTTATTGGCATTTCTTAGAGCATATGAGTTCAAAGAAAATTATTACAGGTAAGAGCTCTATCCATTAAACAGCGCTGTATGGATTACATAGTGATGTATATGTTTAGAGAGGAATCCGGGAAACCTCTGTGCAGATCGCATTGGCTCCAAGGACTGGTCGCCATCGGGGTCGGTAAATCTTTCTCCCGGCCCGACAGCCACCTGCTTGGCCCTGATTATCTTTTCAACCTGACTGCATTGTCTCTAGTATAAATATGTGGGGCTGCGAGAGGCTGCTGAAGTGAGGGAGAGTCTGGCTTTGAACCTGGACTTCCTGGGCTGAGAAAGCGACTTCACGCAGACAAACATCGCTTCGTTCCGAGTATGGGTCCTGCGGTGTCAGAAAGTTGGTGCGGTGCTTCTGTAGTATTGATTGCAGGGCTCTCTGTCAGTCTCCGCGGTCAGAGCACGTTACTGGTTACCAAAGAGTGGCCTGGGAGTCTGGAGCAAACTTAATGCGATTGTGTACAGTTGGAGACTTAGGTCAAGTTTGTGTCGCTCTCAAACTCTATGTTAAAAATAACCAACTAGGTCTCCAGAAACATGGGTGTCCAGTTGCCAGAAGCAAAAATGGGCCGTCAATATGCAAAGTGAAACCTCAAGGTATGTGGTGCGCTGGCCAGCTGTGAGGCGAGCAGCTCCAATGAGCGGTACCCTGACTCTGGGGCCAGAGGGGAGGGAAGTCCCTGAAGCCTTGGTTCCCTGCAAGGCTCCCTGGTTTGGATCCCTGTCAGACATTTCCTTCCCAGTTGGCTATCTTCTTTCTCTGTTCTTGCTGGTCCCTCCACCGCCTGGGTTACGTCAGTTTTATCTGAGCCTTGGGCTGCTCATCATGTTTTCATGTGTCCGTTAGCATATCATTGCTTCAGCAAGGGCTCCATGGCCAAACTTTCTGTACTGCGCTACTGCCCTTCCTTCCCCTCCTCACGGGACGCTAGCCGCCAGTGGGGACGCTAGCCGCCAGTGGGGACGCTAGATACCAGTGGGGATGCTAGCCGCCAGTGGGGACGCTAGACACCAGTGGGTGGTATTAGCACTACAGGTTTCTTCATCCACCTCCTTCACCCAAACCAAATTCGGCTTCCAGAACTGAACACGGTGACGGTGGATCAAAAACTGTCCTGCAAGAAGACACCTTCTCTAGCTGCCTAGTAAAATGTGAACACCTTGCTCACAATATGGATTTGTTTTTCTCCTACCAATGCTTGACTTGACGTTTGTGTTTTAGTTATCATTGTATTTATTGTGCGTCTTTCCCAACTCCAAGCATAAAAAGTGCTGTCGTTTCTGACTAGTGTTTTTGGGACTAGTCCCGGACAATGAATGAAGCTGGTATAGTGTAGGGATTCTCATATATAATATACATTTATATATTTGTTATCTAAACAGAAGAATAACTAGTTGGGTTTCTTTACTAGACTAAATCCTGTATAAAAGAAACTTATACTTCAAACTAGAAACAGTCAACAGAACGTGTTTGTTTGTCTGTGTTCCCTTCAGAAATAATTTCTGAAAAGCTTGTTAGAGGACACCATGGCGTCCTCACCAAGACAAAGAGTCCAACACCGACATCCTGAAGCCGCAGCAGTGGGCACACATTTTGGTGCATTTGAAATTGCTGGAAGGAGATCCTGTAGTTCTATCAGATGGTTTGAGTTCAACTAAATAACACAAAGAGAAAACAAAGCCATATTAACTCCAGGGAGTTAGGCCTGGTGAGACAGCCTGTAATCCCAGATCACAAGTTCAAAACCTGCTTGGGCTACAGAGTGAATTTGAGGTCATCCTGGCCAACTTAGTGAGACCTTGTCTCAAACAAATTAAAGTGAAGACCAGAGAGATAGAACAGTGGAAGAGTACTCACCTAACATGTGTGAGCCTCTAGATTAGTGCTTCTCAATCTCCACAGGATCACCTAAGACCATTGGAAAACTCGGGTATTTACACATGATTCATAACAGCAGCAAAATTATGAAGTAACAAAGGAAATAATTTTATGGTTGGGGGTCACCACCAACTACATTGAGGAACTGTATTCAAGGGTCACAGCATTGGAAAGGTTGAGAACCACTGATCTAGGTCCAATCTCTATTAGTGTAGGTGGGGGAGCAGAAACATGTTGTTTGCAATCATGGATGTAAAGACAAAAAGAAATGGCTAAAAGCTGACACTGAGGGCCTTTGGAAAGCAGAGCTAAAGGTGGGGAGTAGTCAATGTGAAGGTTCCCATTGTAAGCTGTAACCTTGACTTTCTAATTTAAGTGTGAATGTTATATTTTGATATAATAAAGATGCAATGTGATGGTTTTATTTATGATAAATTTTTTTCAAATAATAATGTTTTTTTAAAAAAAGAAATTTTCGGGGGGAATTTATGCTTTCCTCATTAACCCCGAAGGAAGGCTCCAGGATCAGACACACTCATGTTTCTGTCTCTGTGCACAGGGTGTGCTGATAAATGATTGAATGTGTGAGCGAGTGAGGTGCATCACAGAGACGTATTTAGAGCTCAGAATGGATCGCTGGCATGCTGAGGGGACCTCTGCCCTGCACCAGAAAACAGTTATAGGAGCCCCCGAGAAGATGTGCGATTGTGTACCACACTACAATAGAAGACTGGGGTTTCTGCACAGTTGAGCCTATTACATAGTGTGAGGCTGGCAAAAATGGCTCATTTCCATAGCGCTGACTCCACGGATTTCAACAGTCCTGAATGGGGAATAAATACGCTGCTCTTAATAAATGTCTAGTTAAGGTATAGTTAATACAGTTAAATGTGAAAGTGTATAAATGATATATTTTAATAGCATTCAGAGCACATTTTCAGGACTGAGATAAATGCAAGCTTGAAAAAAAAACCCAGCCTCTAAACACATTGCCTTAACATAGTAAATGATAAATTATGGGAGAAAACTGTTATTCCGCAGTGTTTTGAAGATTAAGTAGAATATGAGTGAAATTAACACTGTGCGTAAGTGAAGCTGTGACTGCCTCGTGTCAGGGTGGTAATAAAATCGCAAAGGAGGAGGGTGAGAGTTCTTTATGCCAGAGAAATGGAAGCCGTTTTCACTTTAATTGTTTTCCTTTAAATGGATTGCGTCTGTAATATACTATATTCTTTCCAGTTCACAGATGTTCAGGAGCGATGAACGAGTGATAAAATATTCTAATGTGAGCTTTTAGAACAGGACGAGAACGGCCCTTGGAATTCAGAATTTTTAGAGTACAATAAAGCATTCCCATTGCAAATGTAGTGACTCACATTTGGCGAGATGGAAAAACAAATGGCCTCCTAACATTTACGCCGTGCTTGGCCTTTTAGCCAAATAAATCAGTTTCATTTATGATTCTCAGTTCCTGCTTTTCAGGTGAAGTATCTTTACCACTTCCTTCTCTCTTCCTCGTCTTCTCTCCCATGGGCAGCTCTTCATTCCTGGCACTAGGAACCCACCTTTCCTGAAACTATCTTCTAAGCCTGACTTTGGACTCTGTCTGAGCTGCTCTGGATGGATTTGCTGTGCCAAAGGATGGGGTTCCCACGGGTCCCTCTGATGCTGGTCAGCGTTCAGGGTCCTCTACCTGATCCAGTCCAGGGGCTCTGCAGAAGCTCAGCTTCAACACAGAACCAAGGATGCTGTGTTTCTCATACATTCTGCAGCTGGTATTTTTTGTATCCTTCCCTTCATAGTTTTTCTCCCCCAAGCCGTTATCCTGTCCTTTCTAAAACTATTGGGTCCCCTGAAATATGCACTGTTGTTCCTATGAATCCTCACGACACTGTGCTCAGCTGTTGATGGTGGTGGTAGTGGCTTTTGTTGGTGGTGATGTTGTTTCTTGTCTGTCACATCTGAGGACAAGATGTCAGGGCCTAATAGAGGGCTGAGGGAGAGCAACCGCTGCTCCACGTGAGATGGAATTCCACTGAAGGGTGGCACTGATTAAATGCCATTTTATTCACCTGTTCCTTCAGTAACAATCGAACCATATTTACTGAGTACCTGCTACCTAATGCGCTAGGTTTACGTTGTTGGACCAGAGACTGGGATGTGTATGAACCTTACAACCTGGTGAGCAAAACATTCATGAAGCGAGTCACTGGGATGAATTCAACCATGTGATTAAAGTATCATAAACACCAAGAGAAAGAAGGTTAAGACAATGTGTGTGCACAGGATGGAGAGGTTTAACATGCACAGAACGGAGACGTCTGTGTTCCAGATTTCTTACTGCCGTGAAAAGTACCTGAGCAGCTTCAAGGAAGAAAGATTGATTTTGCTTTACCATTTCAGGTATTTCATGGTTGTTTGTCCCATTGCTTTTGACATGAAACTGAACTTCATAACGGGGGTCTTGGAAGAGACAGCTCACCTCACAGCAGCTAGGAAGCAAAGAGAAGGGACAGAAAGAGGCCGGAGAACAACAAACCATTCAAACCCCACTCTCCAGCCAGCCAGGCCCAATTTCCTGGTATTTCACTCAGCATGTGCTCATGAGTGGATCGATGAGGCTAGCACCCTCATGTTTGATTCCTGCCTCAATGATTACACCCATTAGTGGGGATCAAAGCTTTAATACGTGTGCATTTACATCATAGACAAACTATGGCAGCAGCGGGCCCAACCTGGAGAATTAGGAGTTTTCTTGAGGAAGTGACGTAGACACCAAGAGGAACAATAAGCTAGCCGTCAGAAGGAGGATTCTTTATAGGAGCCTTAGGAGGAGGCCTGAGAAAGGAGAGCAGAGTATCTAGGAAACGTCAGGGACTGGAGAGAGGGCTCAGGGAAGAGTGCATACTGTCTCACAACTGCCTGAGTTCGGTTCTCAGCACCCACTCTGGGTCTCTTACAACCTGTGGTTCCAATGCCAGGGGATCGAATACCTCTGTCCTCTGAGGACATGCATATTCACACATGCGCGCACACACACACACACACATGTGCACACACACACACACACACACACGTAAAACTAAGTAAATCTTGAAATAGGAAGGACGGAGGAAGAGAGAGAGTAGGGTGGGGGTGCGTAGGATGGGTGGGGAACGGTGATCTGGCCAAAAGGGCAGGAACACAGGAAAGAAGACAGACAGTTCAAGGACAAGACTGAATTGAGAGAGAGAGAGAGAGAGAGAGAGAGAGAGAGAGAGAGAGAGAGAGAGTTTATGTAGGACTGGTATACAAAGACAGGGGACCTAAGTGGAAACATGATGGCCTGAGATTTGTATGTTGACAAGATTGCCATTTCAGAGTGGATTGAAGAAAGCTATGCGCATGATAGGAGATGTCCCCCCAGTCATGTGTCCCCCCACCCCCATCCCTATCCCCCCTCCCTCGGTGAAGCTGGTTCTCCAGAGGGTTCTGCTCTATCCTATGGTCCCACATTCTATTTTGTTGAGGGTCTCCTCTAACATAAACACAGATGTTTAGAAAGCCCTCTCGATTTTTCTTTGGTTGTATCTTTTATTCCTCGGTACCCACTCACACTGTGTCCAGCCGCTTTCCCGAAGATGCTGACCCTCCGGCCCCTCCACGGATGAAGAAGAAACCCTGAGAGCTGAGTCTTGTTTAGTGTGAAGAGGTCAAAGCCACATCTGAGGTTTGAAAATGTGTATATTTTTGAATGGAAAAAGAGCCGCTTATCAAGTGCATTTAAAAATGATCGCTGAGCCCGAAACCAGTGATAGAGCGTGGAACCGAGGGAAACGCAAGCCCAGGCTATGTTTTCCCCACAGGAAAGCTGTCTTGTCTTTGCTTTGGAAATTCCATCAGCCAAGCCAGAAGGTTAGGATGACCCTGCCCCTCCTTCCCTTCCTTCCACAGCCCAATAAAAGCAGACTCTTTGTGGGGAAAAACATCGTTTGGTGATATTTTATTTTATACCAGCTATTCAGAGGAAAAAATAGACTTCTCATCATCCCATGCCATTTTCAGCTTCAGAGAATTTTATAATTTTTTTCTTGCAATTTAGCACATGGTTTCACTGGGCAAAAATGAATGCTATGAGCCAGAGAAGTTTCCTCCCTCTCTTCTTCCTTCCCGTCTTTACTTTCCTAATCTCTTCCTTCTTTCCCTCCTTCTCAGAAACAGGTTTTGTTGCAGGTATTCGCAGTACTAACGCTACTTCAGCGTTAAATTTGTGTAAAGTCAACAGTTGCTTACAAATCACAGCCCTGCCCTACAGTGGCTACTGACTGCTGACCCAGCTCTGCCTTGTAAGCCAGAAGACATCTTGGTCACGCAGACCTTTATGACCACAAATCCTATTCAGCCTATATGAATTCACCTAGGTCTTCCCTAAATGTGCACCTTCTTTGACACTGTATAAGGACAGATCAAATGTCACTTTGATTTCAAATTAAAACGAGAATTTCTTGCTTGGCCAGGTGACAAAATTATGAAATACGAAGCATGTAAGGTGTTGAACAACCATGTCAAACAGGTCTAATATATGAAGTTTTCATCTCAGAAAAACTGGGACTGCTAGGGGGATGGCTCGGGGGGTGAGATGTTTGCCCGTGCAAGCGTGAGAACGGAGAGCGGATCCCCAGGGGCCATGTTAAAGTTAGAGCATGTCTATAACCCCAGTGCTGGGGTGAAGTCAGTGGAGCAAGGCAGATCCTCTGAGCTCTTTAGCCAGGCAATCTAGCCAATCAGTGAGTTCCCGATCTAGCGCAAGATCCTGTCTC
Organism: Microtus pennsylvanicus; assembly: GCF_037038515.1. Taxonomy (NCBI): domain Eukaryota; kingdom Metazoa; phylum Chordata; class Mammalia; order Rodentia; family Cricetidae; genus Microtus; species Microtus pennsylvanicus. Next base: position 10,448,401 of record NC_134599.1, read on the forward strand.
GAAAAATAAGGTGGAGGACCAGTGTGGGGATGGCTTAGCAGGTAAAGGCAATTGCTACCAAGCCCAACAACCTGAGTTAGAGTCCCGGCTTCTACATGGAAAAAGGAGAAACCAACTCTGACCTCTGACCTCCACACACACCATGGCACGCCCACACGCACACATACATATACACAGAAAATACGTAAATGTAACAAAAAACAAAGTGGAAAACTATAGAGGAAGACACCTGCAGAACTCTGGACTACGTCTGTGTACACAGGTGCCACGTGCACCTGACACTTCCATGCGTGCGTACTAACACAAACACACGTAAAACACCCACAAAAGAAAACTAGACAGGATTGTCACATTGCCTAAGTGCCGTGTCTGGTGACAGCGCTCCATACCTATAACCCCACCTGCTGGGGAGACTGAGACAGGACTGCAACTTTGAGGCCACCATGGACAACGAAGCTAGAGACTTTCTCCAGATAAAACCTAAAAAAAGAGCTGGGGTGTCAGCTCAGCCACAAAGCCCTGATTAGTGCAGCATGTGCAGGGCCCCAGGTTCAAAACTCAGATGTGCAACAAACAAGCAGGTGCTACCCAGAAAAGGTCTTCAAGTGGGTCTTATCCTAATGGGGCCTTAAAATATCAACGGAGAGAGAATGCAGAAATTAATTTCCCCATGAGGAAATATGATTCAAGCAAGCTGCGAGGGTGTCACCATATATTACCTTTCAAAACTCTTTCTTCTGCATAAACCAGACTGCCCCTGCCATTATGATCATGAATGCAAACCTGTCATTTGAATGTATCCAGCACACCGAAAACAGGTAGATGAGCAGGAAGTGGAGCATGCATCCAACGGCCAAGAGGTACCCACTGCAGGCACTTGGCAAAAGGCCCTTGGCATGAGTTCACACGAAGTTCTTTCTCTTGTATGGCTTCCCATTACAATCAAATGGGGACTTTGAAGAAGCCCCAGCATCCAGGTCATCCCCCCTGAACCCCTAGGAATAAGACTCAAGCACTAGCATTTTTAAAGCTCGCTTGCTAGGTTTTTCCGACGTGAGACCAAGGTTGGACATCACCCTTCCGGGACAATGCTTCTCTAACTTTAGTGCACAGGGGCTCACTTGAGGGTCTACTTAAGCACAGTTTCTGATATTCTAGATTGGTCCCAGGACTCTGCATTTCCTTCTTTTTTAAGATTTTGTTTCTAATTTTTAATTATGAGCATGCATGTGTCTGCAGGTGGTGGGCATACATGAGCGCCGTTGCACGCTGAGGCCAGAGGAGGGTGTCGAACCCCTGAAGTTGAAGTTACAGGTGGTTGTGAATCACTCTATGTGAGTGCTAGGAACTGAACCCAGGTCCTCTGGAAGAGCAGCAAACTCTCTTCACTGCTGAGCCATCTCTCCAGGCCCAGAGACGGAGTTTCTACTAGGTTCCAGATGGTACTTGATGCAGGCGACCCATGGATTAAAGGCTGAAAATGACACCCGGGGAAGTTTTGGGCTTGGCAGATTGGGCTTGTGTCATGCGGTAGAAATGGAGTTATGTAAGAATGACAGGCCGAGAGTGACACTGTTTCTTATTTAAGTAAATTCCCAGTTTCCACCCATGAGAAAAGATTCCCGTACATTGTACCGTGTGTAAAAGGGACTTTGCTCAGTGGCCTTGGTAGTTCTTAGGGCATCTTCCATGCATCACTCAAAAAGTATATTTAGTTGATGCATGGCCACTTATCTCTCATTTGGGGGCTAGCTTTTTTGGTTTATAATGAGACCCACCATCTTCCCAGCCACAGGGCTCAGAGATTCCAATGGGAGCTCCATCTAGGAGACAATTCTAGGTAAAAGACACCTGTCTCTGAGGCACTGAGAAGTTGGGTATTGTCTTCCTAGTGGGAGGGCCCTTCAGGCCATAGCAAAAAGGCATCCACGGATCACGGAGTGACAGTCCTGTCTGGGTTCCGACTCATTTTCAAGCAGGAACCACAGCCTAAAAGAACAGAAACAGTCTGAGAACATAAGGAGTGCATGGACTCAGGGAGAGTTGTAAGGAGGACCAGGCATGGCTCCCACGGTAGTGGGAGCACTCCAGCAGTCTCTGACTCCGCTAGCCAGGGCTGGGATCCCGGGCTGCATGTGAGCTCAGAGACTGAGATCTTTGGTGGGCTCCCAGACTTAGTGGCCATCCTCCAGTGGCTCTCATGACCAGGAAGCGTGGGGTAGAGATGGGCTTCTCATCAGCAGGACCCTATGTGTAGAAGTGCCTCATCCAGTACAAAATCTCTCCCTGACCCTTTCCGGTGTTTTTCCAGGCTCGTTCTTTCTCCATTCACCCCCTTTATACATATGTGTGTATAATATATTTACCATGACATGCATCTATACACCCTGCTACTGTTAAATACAGTTATCCTTGCTTTGCCAAGATGCGTATTTATCGCTGTTATTTGAGGTGCTACCCGGCAATGATTTTAATATTTTTCAAGAAATACTGCCCAGGATGTTCCAACTTACTGACAATAAAAAGTAAGTAAGTTCTGGAAAATTTTAAATGAGGTCAGGATTTCCTGAGCACAATGCATACATACATACATACACATATGTATGTGTATGTATGTATATATCACTCTTTGGGGTGTGCTTCTATTCTTTTTTTTAATATTTATTTATTTTGTATACAATATTCTGTCTATGTGTATGCCTGAAGGCCAGAAGAGGGCACCAGACCCCATTACAGATGGTTGTGAGCCACTATGTGGTTGCTGGGAATTGAACTCAGGACCTTTGGAAGAGCAGGCAATGCTCTTAACCTCTGAGCCATCTCTCCAGCCCCCGTGCTTCTATTCGTGACCAAACATCATCTGCTTTCTAAGTTGGATGGGCTACCACATTGTCCATATTCTCTGGAGTTTGGTCTATGGGTCCAAAGAGTGAACTAGAACTCTCAATTATGTAGTGATGTTTGGTCGCAGAAAAGCAATGACATGCCTTACTGGGGATCACTGTGAATATATGGCAAACACTACTGATGTGGAATTCTCCTCTGTATGCTGTGAATATATTTTATTGGTAATAAATAAGCTGCATTGTCCAATGGCTTAGCAGCGTAAATCCAGGTGGAAAATCCAGATAGATAGATAGATAGATAGATAGATAGATAGATAGATAGATAGATTGATAGATAGATAGAGAAGGCAGAGTCAAAGAGACGCCACATAGCTGCCAAAGGATAAAGTTGACACTGAAGCCTTTCCGGTAAGATTAATAGAAATGGGCTGATTTAAGACGTAAGAGCTAGCTAGGAATATGCCTAAGCTATTGGTCAAACAGTGTTGTAATTAATATAGTTTTGTGTGATTATTTGGGTCTGGGCAGCTGGGAAACGAGAAAGCAGTCTCTGTTTACACACTCCTAAACATACAAGCTAAATTAATTCTGGAATCTTCCATTAATAAGATTTCCATGAAATAATGAATTCCCATAATGTGTTCAGACAGGGGTAGCTCTTCCGAAGCTAAACTTTGTACAACGTGAAGCCCTTCATTCTGCAACCATTTTAAACCAGAAAATCTAAATTGAACTGCTATTTAAGACGTATTTTATTTTTATTTATGCATATGAATGGACTGTCTAGAGTATGCAAAGCAGCTCCCGATATGATAGCAGTCCTGGCTTCTGTTCAGGTCCAGCTGGGGCAGCTTGACGACATAGACTCTGCTGCTGTCACTGAGTTCCCTATAGGATAAAGGTCCCCAGCCGAGGAGCCCAGTTACTCCCCTTGTGTGCATACATCACTAGGCAGAAGTTCGCGGGTCATGGGACGCTGTCTCCAGAACTCTTGGAGTTATCTAGCTGGCCTAGCTGGATTATTGACACAGCATTTCACTAAAGGTACCTTGAAAACACATTAACCGGCTCCTTCATTTATTACAAATAAAAAGGCAAATACGTGTGCTGGAGCCTTACACAAAGATAGGGTAGAGTTGAGACTGTATGAAGAGCTCTCCGCTTGCCATCCAAGACTCAGCACCGTCCCTCTTCAGCCCTCCCAAAATAGAGAAGAGTGCGTGCGTGCGTGTGTACGTGCGTGCGTGCAACTTCGCGAATCTCTCCGGCAACCTATTAATTGCTAAAGGGTTACCCTTGTCCGCTCCAAGCACCGAGCTTGACTCCACCAGCAAGCTGGCATACAGGCTGTTAGGGTTTGAATCTGAAACGTCCTCATGCAGGTTCATGTTTTAGGTACTTATTCCCTGGCTTGCAGTACTATTTTAAAGATCATGGAGGCTTAGGAGGTAGGGGCTGGCTGGTGAAATAGGTCTCCCTGGGTGAGTGTGGAGGTTATACTTATCTCGGGTTCTGGGCGCTGCTTCCTGTCATGTGACTGGGCCTCTGCACCTGAATGCTTCCGTTTCTTCCTGGCTGCATTAATGGGGGCTATCTGAAACCAGGAACCAAAATAAACCCTTTCTTCTCTAGGTTGTTTCTGACAGGTATTTTGACCACCACCATCACCACCACCACCACAACAACAACAATAATAATAAATAATAATAATTAACTAAAGCTCCCACCCACACCGCTACTTACTTTCTCATCTGCTCCTGCCCAGCTCGCGCTCAGCAGCTTCACTCTCCACAGCTCTTTCCAATCTATTTGGTAGAAAGTTCTCACGCAAGCATCGGGCACTTGTCGTACCTTGATTTACTCCAGAAATTGCCTATTGAACATTTTCTATCAGCTCCACATAGCTCCAAATTACGGTCACGGCTACAGGAACTGCCAGCTCCCTCTTCAAAGCTGGGGACTCTGTGGAGCCCGTGAGAGGCCTTATTTATTACCTCTCCCAGAGAAAGCAGACCGGGGAAATAATCGTCACAGTAATATTTACCCCTTAATAACTGCCTATTTTTACACCAATGTTAGAGGTTAATAGGAGCGTTATTTACTCCTCTGCCAGAAGAACTGAAGGATGTGAAATGCTGAGCAGTCAGATAAATAACATATTCGTATTATTTCCTGACAAATCCTTCTGCAACCCCAGGATATAAATAAGCCCAAGAAGGCGGTTCCTGAATTACAAATTTACTGATGTGTAAAATGTAATTTTTAAAAGGACTTCAAGGCCCATAAGCATTGGATTCTATAAACACTGGCAGACTTGTGCATACAGATATACATATGGCATGATGCATACATGATGATATGCATGTACATGTGATGCCGATGTGGAGGTACCACCCCTCATTCCCTCTCTACCTGTGCCATGACACCTCTCAGCTCCCCTCTTCTCCGATGACTCTTTCCCAATCGCCTCTCATATGCTTGTCTCAGAGCCTAGGAAGCCTCCCTCCCAAGCCAGTATTCCTGCCCTGGTACCTTTTTCTGTGACCCCACTTGTTCCCATGACTGACTTACAGACAAATTTCTCCCATCTCCCCTGAACTGAACCATCTATGAACGGTCTCTTTGGCCTCTCTTTGACATCCTGTCTGGGTTTATGATGGCCACCTCAAGCGTGGTCTAGCTACGACATAGCTCTCAATTCCACCCCCTTCCTGCTTGCCACCCACTCACCCCTGCCTTCATCTCCAACCAGCAAATGGTGCCACCTCCCATACAGTTATTTAGTGAAACTAATCGTCCCCATGCCCGCAACATTCACCAGCCCCTGCTGCATATAAGCCACGAGCTAAGCAGCAAATGTCTCCTCAAAAACCTGATGCTCAGGACTGTCCCCATCCTCCTCCTTTCTGTGCCCTCCCCACTGCACCCAGTTCAAGCTCACCATCTTTCAGCCCATTCAGCTTGCCCTTCAGCCTCCTCAGTCTTCTCCAAAGAGAGTGACTACCACTCCACATGACTTGGCACAGTTACCCGGCCTCCTCTCCTGTTCCTTTTCTCCTTCCTTCTTCTAGGGACAATCGCCCTCTCTCAGTCCCTTAATCACAATAAGACGTTCTTCTGAGCAGCACACAGAGGTGGTTACAACTACAGACTTCTTCTGCTCTCAAGACACCAGAGAAGCAGGAAGTCTAAAATCTTTTTATTAAGAAGAAAGCGCACTGGTTCCTCAAAGAAAAGCCTGGTCCCAGAACTAAGTTCTAAACACAGGTTAACACGAAGTGACAAAAGACAGTGTTCTGGGCAGTGACTCTTGTCAGACTCAGGAAAAGAGAAGCTGAGGGAAGCCAGACAGTGGGGGCACACGCTTTTTAAGCCCAGCACTTGGGAAGCAGAGACAGGTGAATCCCTGTGAGTTTGAGGCAAGCCTGGTCTACAGAGCGAGTGCCAGCCAAAACAGGCTTCAAAGCTACAGAGAAACCTTGTCTTGAAAAACAAGAGGGGGGAGGGGAGAGAGAGAGAGAGAGAGAGAGAGAGAGAGAGAGAGAGAGAGAGAGAGAGAGAGAGAGAACAAAAGGAAGAAAGAAAGAAAGAAAGAAAGAAAGAAAGAAAGAAAGAAAGAAAGAAAGCTGAAGCATCCTGAAAGGACCCCAAATCTTTTCTTTCCCCTTTCCCACTTGTCTCTGGTGTTCTGGGGCTCTGCCCACTCTTGGTTTAGTCCATGCTGGGTCTGGTTCAGCAATCACACAGTGTCCTGGCTGAAACCCCATTTTCCTACCTATTAGGTGGAAGAGCTTGGCTGTTTCTCTGTGTCTCTGTGTTCATTGTTCCAGCAGAAAGCCACAGGGACCATTTACCCTGGTGCTAAAATGCTAACTACTATTTAAGATTCCCACATTTGTAAGAGGGAGGCTGGATGTGTGCAAGGGGCCACTTCATCCAGGGTTTTTCTTTCTCTCATTAAAAAAAAAATGTTTATGGTAATGGGGAGTTTGGGAGCCCAGGATGACTAGTTCTCTTTAAAATAAAAACCACACAACTCAACAAGTAGCCCAGACCTTGGCAGAGGGCCTGGAGGATGGTGGCACCCCACAGGGTCTGAAAAATGGTAACATTCAGACCTCTGCACAGAGCCTAGAGGATGGTGGCACTTAGGAAGTAGACTAAGAGAAGTGTTCTTTCCCTGTGGGGAGCTCTCATAAGGTCCCATACTATCCCTCGGATTTTTATTTACTTTATTTTCTTTACTACTATTATTACTACTATTGTACATGTGTATGGGTACAGTGCACATGAAAGTCAGAGGATGACTTTGCAAAGCACGCATCCTCACCCACTAAGCCATCGAGCTGGTACTCCCCAGGAATTCTTAACAGTTTGGACCCAGAATAAGTGCTTGTTGAATTGTAGAAATTCTGTAAAAAGATACATTAAAAAAATATTTCCAGAAGACAAAAACGTAATCTATGTGAATAGACCAATGATAATAATAAGTCCAAGCATCGATGGGTTCCTTCTGAGGTAAAATGAGAAAGGCGCCCCAAAATGATGAAGAGTGTTGACTGCAGGAGGATATCTAATAAAACAAGGGACGTTAAGCAGAGGTTGAATATAGGCAAGGATGCATTAACGATCAAAAAACTCTGAATAATGAAATAGTCATTGTTTGCTGAATTATTTTGTTTGGTTGGTTTAATCTGCCTCACTCGATTTCCATAGCATCATCTATAGATCTACTATATTCTCTTTCATTGTCGTACTTTCATCTTGAGATCTTTCCAAGAAACGGAAAAACGCAAGGGGTCGTACAGCAAGTGCAGTATGCTGACCTTTATTTCAGCACTGAACACGTTGTTTGTATATGGGCTGGAGCCAGTCCCTTTAAGGACATCTAGTTACTCTTCTTTTAGTCATTGGTTTCCTACACAGGATCACTAATTGCCCTTTGTACATACATGGTTACATGTATACAAATAGATACACACTATAAATTCTTGGAACTGCTGGGTCCAGCCATGTATTCATTCTAGAAGTTGCTGGCAGGAGTTTACCAAAACGAGTGCAGCCAGAGGCCAGGAGAACCCTTATCTCATATCTGCCAACCTTGAGGGTCATCAAACATTTTAAACAACTCTCAGTGTCACGGGGGAACATGCTGCGTTAGTGTGCTCTGGCTATCATAAAAAATACCACAGACGCGTCGGTTTGAGAACAAGAATGCATATTCCCACAGTTCTGGAGGCTGAAGGCTCAGGTCTAGGCTCCAACATAGCCAGGTTCTGGTGGGAGCCTCTTCCTGGAATGCAGATGGGTCCTCTCCAGTGCATCCACTCATGGTTCCAGGGAGCGGTGGAAAGCAAGCTCTCTCTGCTGTCTCTTGTTGAAAGGATACCAACTGTGTTATAGGCCCCACCCTTACAACCTTATCTAACCCCAATCACCTCCCCAAAGCCCCAAGTCTAAATGGCTTCACATGGGTGTGGGGTGGAACAGGAGCATGCAGCTCATCAACCCCAGGATTGCTTCCATACAGGGCTGGTCTCTTGACACTGTTTACTGTTCCATCAACAACCCGACTGGCTACTGTCTGTTTTCCTACTCTGTTGATGAGCAGGGCTTTTCAGATGTTAGAGACATTCGCCCTTTGTCATGTATAGCTGTACCTACCTGCTCTGGGTTGTTCTCTTCTGATTGGGTTTGCGTCGCTTTTTGTGTTGAACTTTAACTGCATATAATTAAACTCTTTTCATGACTTCTTCTCATGTATAATACACTTTTCATATAATTATGTCTTTTTTATGACTTCTTGTCTTACTAGAAAGGGCTTTGTTTCACCAACATTTACAAGTTGGGGAATCGTTTCTTTCTCTAATCTTGAGATAGGAGCTGCTACTTAAGCAATTGGTCATGGGGGCCCTTCTTTCCAGGGTGACTTTGCCAGTGTTGGTTTTTTGCTTGATTGCTTGCTTGTTTGTTTTTTTAAACCAGAAAACTGGCGCTTTTGGTCTTGTCTGTGACAGCGATTGTGGAGTCCTGAAAGACTGCCATGTCCAAACCTCTTTCTCAGGTGCCCCTGGACACTTACAAGTGATATGACGCATTTGTATAAATCAAAGTCCCCAAATCCTTTCTTGGTGACAGTTTGTGTATGGTGAGGATCCAAGCCAGGACTCCACAAATGCTAGGCAAGCACCCTTCCACAGAGCTACACTCTGAGTCTAACAGCGACTTCTGAGTTCTCAGAAGTCTTTAGAAAAGACAAAGGTAGGAGTGAGTGTGTGTGTGAGAGAGAGAGTTAGAGAGAGACAGAGACAGAGACAGAGAGACAGACAGGAGTTGGGGCACGTATCCAGGAGCATATGACTGCTCCCCTCTCCACTTGGAGTCCCTAAAAGTCATAGAAAGAGCTTTGTAGTGAACTAGTTTGGGAAAGAGAGGGACGAAAATAGAAAACCGCTTCAAGAAAATGATGTGACCTGGATGACTTGGAGGTTGACCTAGTAAAACTTAGAGCTCTGGTGTTTATAAATACCGGACTCTAAAACCCCACATACTGCCAACATCATCTTGATATCGCGTGTGAGCAGGACCCTGCGGGCCATGCCAGGTTGTGTCATGTGCCAAACTATGTCTCTTCTGTGACGTTCTTCATGCATTCGTGTATGGTGTGTGTGTGTGGTATGTGTGTGTGTGGTGTGTGTGTGTGGTATGTGTGTGTGGTGTGTGTGTGTGTGGTGTGTGTGTGTGGTGTGTGTGTAGTATGTATGTGTGGTGTGTGTGTGTGGTGTGTGTGTGTGGTGTGTGTGTGTGGTGTGTGTGGTGTGTGTGTGTGTGGTGTGTGTGTGTGGTATGTGTGTGTGGTGTGTGTGTGTGTGGTGTGTGTGTGTGGTGTGTGTATGTGGTGTGTGTGGTATGTATGTGTGGTGTGTGTGTGTGGTGTATGTGTGGTGTGTGTGTGTGGTGTATGTGTGGTGTGTGTGTGTGTGTGGTGTGTGTGTGGTGTGTATGTGTGGTGTGTGTGTGGTGTGTGTGGTGTGTGTGTGTGGTGTGTGTGTGGTGTGTGTGTGGTATGTATGTGTGGTGTGTGTGTGGTATGTATGTGTGGTGTGTGTGTGGTGTGTGTGGTGTGTGTGTGGTGTGTGTGTGGTGTGTGTGTGGTGTGTGTGTGGTGTGTGTGTGGTATGTGTGTGTGGTATGTATGTGTGGTGTGTGTGTGGTGTGTGTGGTGTGTGTGTGGTGTGTGTGTGGTATGTATGTGTGGTGTGTGTGTGTGGTATGTATGTGTGGTGTGTGTGTGGTGTGTGTGGTGTGTGTGTGGTGTGTGTGTGGTATGTATGTGTGGTGTGTGTGTGTGTGGCGGGGGGGTGCAAGCGCATGGAGGTCAGAGGACAATTCCTTCTCCTCCACCGTGTGGGTTATGGGACTAATCTCAGGTCATCAGGCTTGGTGGCAAGCACCGTCCCTTGCTCAGCCATCTCAGGCATCCTCTTCAGTGGATTTTTGAGAATAAGAAGAACTGGTAGAAAAAAAAAGTCACCAGCTTCCCCACCAGTTTGTAATCAGGGAACCCAGTACGAATGAAGAGCTGGTGGCTGTGGGCAGAGAACACTATTTTATACATCTTATGGGAGAGTTGAGAGGACCCTAGTTTAAAAGGCTGCCCCAATAAATGATTTACCAGGGCAACCAAAGATCAAAGAAATTGCATCTCGGGGCACCTGAAAGTCAATGTTTATGGAAGGCTCCAGAACCCCAAACCTTTTATGACTTTTATATTAGCTAACCACTAAATTTTCAAAGCAACCAGGCTGCCAAGGGGTTTTAATAAGAGCTGCATGGCCCAAACTCTCCTCTTAATAAACATAAGGGCGATGGCGCTGAGAGGCACCTTGAAATATGTCATATGTCATGGAAGATGCAGGCTTGGCTGCATGGTAGGAGTGCTAAACTCCAGCGATGAAACAATTGACACAAAACAAATTCCTAGTGCACTATAACCACACGAGAGGAACCGTGCATTGGAGAAGGTGCCCTAGCTGTCTTCCACACACAGGAGCTCTGGGGAAAGACTCACTAGCTGGAACTTAGAGTCCTCTTCAGGAGACGGGGTGCAGGCTTGCGCCTGATTTCCCAACAGTGATAAATGTTCTCTGGCAACTTCTCAGCTCTAGAGCTGTCCTAGAATCGTCTGGTGTCTCTGAGTCAGCCTGAAAATGTTCTCCAGGTATGTCTTAGAATACTTTGAGTGTGCACTGGTTGCAAAGCTCCTTTTGTAAGGTCCAGTCTATCTGTGTGAGCTGGGGTCTAGCTCAGTGATGGAACGCTTTCCTAGACAGTTTAAGGCCCTGGAGCCCATCTCTAGCGCACATGCACACACACCAAAAATCAAAACAAATAAAACTCCCCATTATCATACTACCAAGACATGCTTTCTTTTTTAAAAAATTCACTTGTGTGTGTGCATGTGCGTGTGTGTGCGTGTGCATGGGTGTTTTTGCTTCTATGTTTTCTGTGCGCCACGTTCATGCAGTGCCCAAGGAAGGCAGAAGAGGCCATCAGGTGTTCTAAGACTGAAGTTACAGATGGTTCTGAGTTAGTTACCCTGTGGATTCTGAGAATTGAACTCTGGTTCTGAGCCACCTCACACACTTTTGTCCTCATGGTGACATGGAGCAATCACCACAGGGTGTCCCAGCTGAACACAACTCCAGTTCAAACGGCTGTTGTCATCTACTCCTGGGACTGGGTCGTTTGTTTGGCAGCAGAGATCCCTGGACTCAGCGAACTGGTGCTCTGCTGATCTTCAGCCATCTGGGCCCTTGAGTGCACAAGAGCTAAGTCTCTATCTCCGGTTCCCCTCATATTCAGAGGCAAAGATGGCCACCGCTCCTTGTAGATTTCTACAGCTGAGCTGAGCCAGCACCGGGAAGGTTTTCCTGTTGTTGGAATTTGTGGATGACTGAGGGAGGTTGCTTTGTGTTTGTTGTCTGGGAGCTTGTAGGACTTAATTGACGAGGGAAGGCTGTTCTAGTTCTTGCCAAAGCAGGGACTGCTTGGCTTATGGCTTGGGGCAGTCCCCAGGTTTTTGTCTGTTGGTTGCAAGTAGTGAATTGGTGACAGGAATAGTTTAACAACAATGATCGTGGCTGTGAAGACTTGTAGAAATAGAAAAATACCACACGACTAAGTAGTCAGGGCAGGATATGTGACCTCACAGCCTCTGCTGCGGGAAGATCCCCTCACTCATCTTCCTGTGTTGAGGTACCTTTTTATTTGCTTTTCTCTTCCTTTTTTTTTTTCAATTCCAGGAATCAAATCCAGGGTCTTACACTGGCTGGGCAGGGGTTCTACCACTGAGACATGTCCTCAGCCTTCTTTTTGACATTTTTATTTTGAGAGGGGCTTGCCTAGGTGAGACTCCTTAAGTAGCTGGGATTATAGGTCACACTTCCAAGCTTGCCCCCCTCCCCGTGCCTCCCATGTGTGTAGGAAGATGGTGGTGAGGGGCCAAGTCTCGCTATGTGAGACTAGGGACTGGAACTCCATGCTCAGCACTGGGCCTTTCCAGAAGGGTGTACCAACGTGGCTGAAACCCAGTGGATGATCTGATAACTATCTTGAATTTCTCTCTCATTCTTACATTTCCTCCTAATGTTCTGCTGGCCCAACACTTAAACAGGAAGTCTAGAGTATAAAAGCACTTAGTGTTTGTCTATCTCTTTGTAGCTTATCAAGTGGTTTCTCTTTTGTCTTTTTATCTTATCTTTGAACTTCCCACAGAATAATTGCTGTTGCTATTGTGATGACTATTGTTTTCATTTCTCAGAGGAGTAAACTGAGGCTCAGGTGCTAGGATCAAGACAGTATTGGTCATTAGATAAGAAGCCTGTCATTGTCATCAAACCCCCAGTAACTTAATGGAAAACGTCAACAATGCGCATTACGTCACTGCATCCTGTGTCTGAGGATGACCTTAACCTCTGACCTTCTGCCTCTGCATCCCAGGATTGCAGGCATGTTCCACCAATCCTGTTTTATATGGTGCTGGGAACTAACCCCAGAGTTGCGTGTAGGCTTGACACATGCTCGACCCACAGGGCACAGGGCTACACTCCCAGCCCTTAATAGCATCCACTTTTCTCCCCCTTGTGCCTACTAGAACTCTTTCCTGGATGTTTTGTGTTCATACCCAGCTTTGGTCCCCTTCCCTCAAGCAGCCTGCTTGAGAGATTGAGAGAGAACCAAACTGCAGCAGGAACTGAAGCTTTTCTTCAGTCCCCCCCCCCCCCCCAACTTGAGCAATGACACCCAGATGGCCTCTGAGAATAAGAAGGTTGGGATTCTGTGTCAGAAACTGGACATGTTTTCAGGGTATACATTCCTGCCCTGTAACAACAGAGCGGCTGCTGAACGCCTCGGTACCGAATGAAAGAGCACATGCCCTAGCCTCCTCTGGATGTGCTCTTATGGTTAAGTTCTGGGCAGTGGGGCGTAAGCAGAAGTGATAGGAGAAAGAGAACAGTCCCTGCTCTTTCCCCTTCTGGTGGGATGGAACACGGGTGCAGTGACAGACGTTACAACAATCATCTCATACTCCAAGACGCCCTGGCCTGTCCGACTGTCCTGCTCTCCTATAAAACAGCAAAATGAACTCCTGCATTTTTTTTTCTCCTTAGATTTGTGGGTCTCTTGTGCTAACAGCCCAGCGTTGTTCATAGTGGCAGCCACAAAGAGGAATTCTATGAGGTCTATAGTGTGATACTCTCGGAGCTAGGGAAAGGCCACGTCCTCCTTAGATATTGATCCAAAATAACAAAAATTTCAGGTGTTTTTCTGTGCCTTTGTATGTGTGCAACCATTGCTACTGCTGCTAATAAGTCACAGGCTCTAAGGAAGGCAACGAGAGGACCAGGAGGGAAGTTGAGGTGCATCAGTGTTTAAAGTACCCGGTCTTCAAAGGATACATTATCAAGGAAGCAAAAAGAGAGTATCAGGAAAATTTGGACTCCCACTTTGGATAAGTGCCCAATGTCCAGAATAGACGTAAAAGACTCTCACAACTCAGCAAGAAGAGCCAAGTTAAAAAGTGGGCATCTGGGCATGGTGACACATATCACACTTGGGAGGTTGAGGTCAGGGTGTCACTGTGAGTTTAAGGGCAACCTGGGCTACATGATGAGTTCAAGACCAGCTGGCAAATGTGCAAAATGCTACCTCAAACACAGCAGTAACAGCAGCAGGCAAGAGGACAGAGATGAGGCATGTGGCATGTGTTTGTTTAGAGGGGATACACTAATGGCCAACAGACAGTGGAAGATGCCCAAAAGCTTAGACGTTAGTTAAACACAGACGAAAGCAAAGCAACACCTTATTTCATACCTGCTAAAGTAACCATAAGGGAGACAGGGTGTTTAAGAAAAAAAATAGTGTGGATGTGGAGGATGGTAAGCATTAGAGGATGTGGGGAAACTGAGATCTGTATACATGGTTGGAATATAAATGCATTGTTTGTGGTGAACAGTTTGCCAGTTTCCCCAAAAGAGGTAACGTATAGAGAAAGAAATCTCATATAAAGGGAAAACCTCAGTAATTCCACTGTTCTGTAGAGTCAAAAGAATCTAAAACAGGAATTTTGTTTTAGACAGGTGCACGCACCTGCTCAAGGTGGCATTGCTCCTGATATGCAAGAGTTGGAGAGATTAAAATGTCCACTATACATGAATAAACATATCCAACAGAATATTACTTAGCAATGAAAAGAAACAAAGTATTGACACATGTTCCAACACAGAGAACACTTGAAATCACTGTGCTAAGTAGAAGTCATCTTTGAAAAGGTCACATGTATGATTTTACTGATATGAAATGTCCGGAGTAGATCAATCCAGAGAGTAGCTTCATTTTTGTCAAGAGATGGAGAGAGAGGAAAATGGAGAAGGCTTCTGCTATATATGGGGTTTCCTTTTCAAACTGATGGAAATGTTTGAGAACTAGTTTGAGAAACGCTTTGATTGTAGTAAATGTCATAGTATGATTAATTTTAAAATAAAAATGGTTGGCTTTATGTTATATGAATTTTACCTCGGCTGAACATACCCCAACACATGTGCATGCATGTGCGTGTACACACACACACACACACAGAGAGAGAGAGAGAGAGAGAGAGAGAGAGAGAGAGAGAGATCCCAGAGAAACAATAAGATGCAGGTTTTGCTGGAGGGATGCTGTGAGCCATCTAAGCAGCAAGGCCACTAATGAGCTCCCTCCTCCCTGGAAGCCCACGTTCCTCCTCCTGCCTTCCTCCTCTCCGCTATTCATTAGGCTCCAACCTGCTACTTGTCAGGTAGCATTAGTTGTCAGGGCATCCAGGGGACTTGTATGCCCTTGTTCTTCCTGATGCCTTATTTATTATGCTAATGAGAACATGATCAAGTCTCCGAGCAGAAGTTCCAAGGTGGCTCCTGGGGCTGTGGTCCGTGGCAATTGTCCGCACGGTACTATAGTTGTGCACCCGCTAAGAGGTTTGGTTTCAAACTCAACTTGGGCTGCACTTACTCCGGGTTCTTGAGAAAGCCAGTTATTCTGAGTTTTCTCCTCTTAAAAGAGGACCGAATAATTTTCTTCATTACATTTAATGTCCCCAAGCCAACAGCTGTGCGACCCCTCACTCGTCCCCCTTACCCATCATCTTTCCTCCTCAAAGGTGTCCCTGCCACAGCTTTTGTTCTCTGCCCAGCCCACTGACACACTGTCACACCGAATCACAAGGAGTCGCATCCTCCGAGCTCACAGCTCACTCAGGAGGAAAGTCAGGTCCTCCCAAACCTTGAGGAGTCGCTTCTTTCCCCGGCCCCCTCGCTGTCTCTCTCCACTTCCCTTCAGTGTTCTTTGTTCCTGCTGCCGGCCTGCTTGTTTCCTGGCCTTTCCCTCTGAGTGGCTGTTCCTAACTTTTGCCGCCTTTTTACACAAACCCGTCTTAGCAGCAAGACATTTTCACCCTGGCATCCTCTGCTTCCCTTTGAGGCAAGTTCCATGAGCTGTTTTTGGCTTGTTTGTTTGTTTGTCTGTTTTTGTTTTGCTTTCTCTCACAGACTAATCTTATTCGGAATAGTACCTAGCACACAGGACATGGTCCATAAACCCTCGGTGATGAGCTATTTTGAGGATTAGGGCCAACGGATATGAAAGCAGGAGGAAAAAGACACAATGTTTAATTATTCCTGTCAAAGTCAAGTGTCTTACACCAGTAGAAAAGATGATATTTACAGAAAACAGTGACAAAAATGATTTCTTTTTCCACAGCACAGAAACTGCCAGGAGCACCATGAGGCAGAAGTGGCAGACTGGCTGTCAACCCTCCAAAGGCAGCTGTGCAATCCTTGTCCCGGAACTGCCCCATCCTGAGTGCAGACTTCAGATGAGCGGACTGAGGGCGACGGGTGGGAGTCAAAGCAGCTTCATAGTTGGAGTGGGATTTTATGGATGTATCAAATTGGCTTTTTATTTGCTACCAGAAGATTAATTTAGAAGATAATTTATTTCAACGAAAACATAAAGAACCTGAACTCAAAATGCGTGCATGTGCACGTGTGTGTGAGTGCAAATTGAGCAAATGTGTGTATTTGTGTGCGTGTGTTTGTGTGTGTATTGTGTGTGCATGTGAGTATTGTGTGTGTATTGTGAGTATGCGTGGATGTGCAAATGTATGTGTGCATGCGTGCACTCTGTGTTTGTGTGTGTGTGTGTCCATGTGTGTGTGTCTTGGGAGGAGATGGCAGAGGGAGACAAATCACACAGAGGTCAGGCCTGCCAGGAAGGTTCCTTCTTAAAGTCTTATAAATAGAAGGTAATTTCTAAAATGTCAAGGGTTTCTTGGCTCAATTAAAATTATTTGTAGCACAAATGGTTGAGATCAGGGAGTGCTTTAAGTCGGGGAAATGCAGTAACAAGAGTAATAAGAGCCGAGGGTTAGCGTTGTCCTGGAGAATTATTATTTAAATTCCGAGGACTTCTCATCACGTCAGATGCCAGTGACAAAGGAAGCGGAGCTGACTGCAGGTCCCTTTCTTCCTGCCTCTGCTCAGAAATAAGAAACAACCACCAGCCATTTTGCAATCAAAACAACTTCATTTCCCACGTCCATTTGGGAAGAAAGAGCCATAACTCAGTGCATCCACACTCCGGGAGGCTGCAGAGGGCTCCGTCGCTTCAGGCCTGAGCGAAACATCTAGCCTTTCTAAATATGGTTCTGACTCTGTGCCTGTCAACTACTAAAGGATGAATTTTGCAAATACTATGAACTTATCCATTCGGGAAACCAAAAAGCAAATATCCTCTAGCCCCAGCTTTTGTCATAGACAAATAGTTCTTTACACAGCAAGCTCAGGAGTGTTCAGGCGCAGCCTCTCTAAGTCCAATGAAGTGTCAATTCAAGCCAGAGGCATTATTATTTATTGTCAACGCAGACTGTCATCACTTAAGGCCATAGTCAGAAAAATTGCTGATGATTGATACTGACGGCAATGATGATCACTCTTGCAATAAGCTTAATTAAAATAATGAACTGCTTTGTGTGTCGGCTTACTTGTGACGCTGGTGTAATAACGTATATGTGCCACAAGGAAGTCACCAGCTAGCGCGACATTCTTACTTCAATCCTGACACACTGGGGAGCCTTGGAGGCTGCGAGTGTGACTCCTGTGTTCCTTCTCTCTGTCGCTGGCCCGTGGTTCATTCCTCTCACACACACAGCAGCTAGGATGAGGATAATCGCAGAGGATGCTGGTTACTGGGCCCGCTGCAAATGCAACCCAGCAGAGAGTACTGGAATCAAAGCCACTACGTGATCGTATGGGTGTGAAATGTCCTTCAGATCATGTGTTTAGAAATACATTTGGTCCCCAGCTGGTGGCGCTGTTTGGAGAGGTTGTAGAACCTTCTAGACATGGGTTCTGGCTAGCAGACAGGCCATAGAGGGAGAACTTACAGAAGGGGCAGCTTCCAGTTTCAGCCCCAAATCTCTGCTTCCTGGCTCACATGTTGCAAGCTTCAACTTCCCACGTCAGGATGGTGTGTGCCCTCGAGAGCCGAAATCGAGTCTTCCTGGATAGAGAGATGGCTCAGTAGTTAAGAGCATGTACTTCTCCTCCAGAGAACCCAAACTCAATCCCCAGCACCCATGTCGGGTGACCCACAACTACATGTAACTCTAGCTCCAGGCTTAGAAGCTCTGTGGGCTCCTGCATTCGTGTGTCCACACAAACTTACATATAACTAAACATAATAGAAGATAGATATTTTCAAAAATCAATTCTTCCTCCTTTAAGGTTCCTCTCCTAGGTATTGTTTGTTCGTTTTTCACTCTGAGGAGAAAAGTGACTGAAGCATTGTGGGACGTCAAACTCTGTTGTCCCCCACACCTCCCTACAGGTGAAGCAATAAGCCCCCCAACAGAAAAATCTACTCCCTCGGCACACTGGTCTGAAGTTGGCCTATTACAACATCCCATCGTTTTTCCCCCATAGCATTTTCTTCTAGCTTTTCCTCTGTCCCTTCAGCACCTGGGGTGTAGACAGTAGGGAGGAGAAAGCATAAAAACCTCGGAGGTACTTTAGAACCACCCAGAAGGCCGGCTTCAGACAAGGCCCTGCATCCAGCTCACATAATTGGTAAGGGCCTTAAAAACACAAACAGCCCTTATCCACCGCGGGAAGATCAAAAGAACATTTACTCACTCAAACTCAGAAAGAATAAAACACCCACTGCAAATTGCGGGCTTTTAACTATCTTGTGGGACCAAAAACCTAATCAGAGTGCAGCGGACTATAAACATCTAGGAAGGGAAGCAGACAGTCATTAAAATTTGATTATGAGCCTAGCAGCTCTGATAGGGCTTTATGGGCTCATAGAAGCAAAACCTGGGACTAACCAGCCACCTTCCCTGCAGAGGGGTCCCAGGGAGAGAACAGAGAGCGGGCTAAATCCGCTGGGCGGATCTTGCCTTCTCATATGTGAGAATGTGGAGGGATACAGGCCACCTCGGCGTGCCTCCTGTGCAAATAGCCTCAACAGAGTGGGGGTTCCTTTCTCTCTTCTTCTTCTTCTCCCACTCACCCCTTCCAGCTTGCTTATGAAATATCCATTGTCAGCTAACCATAGCAAAAAATGCCCATGTTCCGGTAGTATGCCACAGTAACTCCTTCTGGTTCCTGAGAACTGGGGTTTATCTCAGCCAATTAGTCACTCACTGGGCAAACGTTTATTGAGCATCTGCTTTGCACCAGGGTCTCTTCCCAGCACGGAGGACGTGGCAATGATCAGAACAGACAAAGCTGTCTGGATGGAGAGCGGCTCCCAAACTGCATGCCTGCTGAGGGCAGACAAACAATCGGAACGAAGGAAGTAGGTGAGATGGGGCTCAATTTCAGATAGGAAGCTACCTCATTGCAAAGCAGCTGTTGAAGGAAGACCTGAGGAAATGCTTCTTAGAAAAAAAAAAAGGACTGGAAAAAATAACAGGAAAAGTTAATAAAAGGACAGACCGACAGGGCTGGCCTTCCTGGAATGCCACCCGGTGACTAGCCCAACGTGCCCACTTTTCCTGTGTCCCCTCCTTAATTTAATAGCTGAGAACTATCCTGTTGACAATCATTTGTTCGCAAACAAGATCACATTTACCCAGGTCAGTACATTAAGGTATCTGTCAACTCTCACTCCAAGTCCTCACTGAATCTAAATATGTAAAGGACTCAATGAAGTCACCTTTTTATTATAATGACTTTTTTTTTTTTGGTTTTCTGAGACAGGGTTTCTCTGTGGCTTTAGAGCCTGTCCTGGAACTAGCTCTTGAAGACCAGGCTGGCCTTGAACTCACAGAGATCCGCCTGCCTCTGCCTCCCAAGTGCTGGGATTAAAGGCGTGCGCCACCACCGCCTGGCAATGATGACTTATTTTTTATCTATTTATTTGGTGTTTGGAGTTAAACCTGGGGCTTTAGACATACTAAGTAAATGCTTAGTGAGATCCCTAGCTCTTATATTTTTCATTTGGAGACAATGCATTGTTAAAGGACCCAGGCCAGCCTTGAACTTGCAACCCTGGTTACACATGTATAGCACTGTGTGTAGCTAAAGCCTTGCCATGAGCAAAGCAGAAACACATTTCTTGTGCGCATCCCCAGACTGATAGTCATTCTCTTAAAGACACTACTCTTGGCGTGGTTAGCACTTTGGGTTGAGTATTTCCCAGGGGTGGGGTTGCTTTTCTGTGCACATCCCTGGCCTGTACTCATAGATGTCTGGAGCATCTCCTCAGTGGTGATGCCCAGAGATGAGACCTGTCTCCTACCACCTGGTCCACAGCAGGATTCTCAGTTTCGTCCTCTTTGCTGCTAGTTGGTACCCTGCTGCCGTCTATGCATCCTCCATGGGTTCTCTGGGAGCGATCTGATGCTCTATTCCTTAAAAGTCTTATAAGAGAATCCTAGCAACCATCACAGGATCTCAGACCCTTTGCCTTGCTTTAAGCCACCTGCCCAAACTCATATCCCATGGTGTAGTCTTTAGTCAGACTGCCCCTTCCTTCCCTGTTCGTTGTGTTTATCCCAGGCAAGGCCCCACCCTCTTGCCCTGACCATCTGTCTCCCTCAGGCTCAGCTTCTTCATTGAGTTATCCTTGAGGGCCCAGCTTCAACTCCTCCTTTTCACTTCAGTCCCTGCCAGCAGCCTTCCCAACCCCTTCTAAATCAATGGCAATTGGAATGACATTCTCCCAGATCACTCTTCCTCTCGTGCCCAGTGTGTCGACCTACTCATCCATACATTCCTAACAAAGGTCTGTGAAGTTCCTTCTGGGGGCCAGGTGCTCTTCTGGATTCTGGGGAGGGGGCTGAACTAATGGTGCCAGGCTGTGCACTGGCATTGGGGATAGAAATGAGCTTGACTCACTCTGCCCCTGTTCTCAAGGAGATTTTGGTTCTGTGGGGTCGGAGGCCATATAATAAGAGGGTATGAAGGTAAGGAAGAGCCGTTATACTGTGCCTAGTGTGCTCACGGAGAGGTCATCCAGTGTTGCTCAGGATGAGTTTTGGAGAAGGATGAGATTTTGGAAATTCTTAACTGAGTTTCAGAAGAACCCTCTAAGAGAGCTGGGACTTTTTCTGGGTAGAAAGCAGTCGGGAGGCCTGGTCTCCGAAGGAAGAGAAGGATTGTTTCTGCAACACTAAGTCAGAACCCTGTGCTAACTTACCTCAGGCCAGAAGAGCCCCTTTTACTTCAATGCCACGCTTGACACACAGCGATGATTGATGCCCTGCTGCTTCCTGAATCCCTGTGCTCCTCAAGTGGGACTTCCTGTTGGAGATGATGCCAAGGAAATGGGAAACGCTCCCGATTCTTCCTAGGATACAGCTCAGCTGCCCGGTAGGTCAGCCACATGCCCATCATTTCACCACTAATGACTGGATGTTTATGTTCCCACAAAATTTATGTTCCCCCAAACTACCCTTATGTAATGGAGTCGAGGCTTTCGGGGTCATGAAGGTGGAGCTCCAGGAAAGGAATCCTTGCCCTTAGAAGGGACTAAAGAGTTGGGCATTTTCTCCTTATAACAAGATGGGAGCCAGAAGGGGCCCCTGATGATCTATTATCAAGCCCTTACTGTCCACAAATCTTTTATTTTTTTTTAATTTCTTCCCTTTTATTGGAAATAGATTTTTTTCCTTCACATATATAACCTGATCATGGTCATCCCCCACCCCAGCCCCAGTTTTTCCTCCCCTCCCCTCCCCTCCCATTCAGATCAATCCCATTTCTGTCTCACATTAGAAAACAAATAGGCGAATCATAAAGTAAAATAAAACAAAAACTAATGCAATGGAATTCGGCGAAACAAGCAAACAGAAGGAAAAGAGCCCAAGGGAAGGTACAAGAAACAGAGACACCCCCCCCCCCTTGTTTGCACACTCAGGAATTCTTGATGAACACTAAACTGGGAGCCATAATATATACACAAAGTACCTGTAGAGTAAAAAGGAGAAGAAAAATATATAAATAAAATAAAAAAAGTAGAAATTGATCATTTTTTAATGGAAAAAGTCATAGCGTGACGTCATGTAACAAGGACCCTCCAAAGATATCACTAAGTTCGTTTTCTATTAGCAGTCTACTGCTAAGCATGCAGCCTGCCCTTACCAGCAGCTGAGGACCTATAGCTGACACTGGCTATTCCTCCCCTCCGGGCTTGAGAAATACACTCCCTCCTATTGTGAGCAGCCTGATTTGCAACAGTGTTTCCCAAGGGCTCTGTCACTAACCTCGAGGGAGTATCCAGAGGTCACAAAGCACGTCTCTCAGGCTTCCCCCAAGCAGCAGGTAGAGTAGAATATATAAAATAAACACCAAAGGCTCATTCTAGGAAATCAATGTCAAATCCACACAGCAACCCTATAGGTTCTCCCTGCCCATTGGTTTCCTGTGATCTGTCTGAGTTTTCATTCCTTTTCCCGTACTGTGGAGATGTGTTGACTTTCATTTCCTTGGAATAGTTAATCTTTGCAAAGCAAGGTTCCAAATGGGAGGTTTCAACTGGGGATCGGCTCAGCCCGTGTGCAGGTCATTTAAGAGCCAGGGATCAGCTTTGAAATATGGATTAACCAGAAGAGTATGGGTTCAGCATTTCTATGTAATGTTGTTTCATTGATCCTGCTGGCCAACTGGATGTGGCTTCAGACGGATACCTAAAAATTAGTTTTAAAACTTTCCCATCTTTTATTATTTTATAACCTGTCAGAAAAATCAATGCGGGACTCCAGCCCCCTTCCTACGGCCAGTCTCGTAGGAGCCGCTGTTTCTTCTCTCCTTTTCAAGGGGCGGTGGTCAAGTTCAGAGTGAAGAATGCCATGCTGGAGAGCCTGGGCTTTGTAATGAGTTAGAGATGTGGCAAGTCACTCTGACCTGCCACGGTACACCTTGGGTTTCTTTCTTCTCTGCACCAGCCAGAGAATGACGTCCTTAAAGCGCGGGGGAGATCAGGAATGGCAGGTGAGCAATGAAGGATTGCAGTCATCATTAGGATTTGTCAGCTATCTTGACGTAATCCCCCAGGTCCTCCCAGATCACACCCTTCTTCTGCACACATATGCACGCGTGGGGTGCATTCTTTCAGGCAAAAACAAACAAACAACAAAAAAGAAAAGCCTTTTTTTTCTCCTACTAGTTTTTTTTTAAGTAGACAAGTATTTAAAGAGAAAAAGAAATGATCAGGAAATACACTAAAGTGGTTTTTATTTTCTTCCTTGTCTTTATTTTGTAAAATTTCTTCTATGAACAGGTATTGAATATGAAAAAATAATTTTAAAAAACCAAGAACTTATACACCACTAGCATAGCACTGAGCACCCATGGTGAAAGAAAATAGAAACTTTAACTGCAGTACCAAGTTAACAAGAAAGAGACCAACTTCCACAGTGTAAGCGACTCAGTTACCTTAGAAGGTCAGCTTCAGCCTTGACCTATACTTTGTCCTGCAGGAAAGTAGCTTATTCATATTCAAGAAGCAGGAGAGGAGAAGTAAAGGAAGGTGGGAGAGAGAAAACAAGGGGAGTTCCTGGGTCAAGAACAAGGGAGATAAGGGGAGAGGAAGTGTCAGGAAAAGGAAAGTGGACAGAGCCAGTTGGCTGTTGAGCCTGGGCTCTATAGGGAAATTCCAGCTCAGCTCACGCCCAGGTTTATAGCAATCAGCAGCAGCCCAGCCCAGCACCTTTCACCCCTAGTACAATCCGTGATACCTGTACCTTATTCTCTAAATGGAAGTAAAACACTTGTTATCTTTATTACGCTGCCCTTTAAGAACACCAGGAGGCCCGGAAAGACACCTACAAGTCCTTACCTTTGGCGTGTTAGCTGTGGCTCACAGGGCGGGGTAGCAATTGCTCGTCTGTCTTTCCACTTTCTGATGAACTGTCGCCTGAGAACCACAGCCCTGTTGTCTATACCTGCTAGGTTCCCTGACCTTCCAGAAGCCAAAAAGCCCAGGAGGGTCTTCCGGAAGAGGTGGTGTGTTTAGCCTGGGGCACAAGCAAAGTAAACTACTGCTGGTAGCTGCCCTGTGGCGGGGAGACCCATTAATGAGCCCTTGAACTTGAGTTTACCTGACAGATTAACAAAGAATACATTGACATTGAGTTTCTACTTCCCATCGGCCCCGCTGGGTCTGGAAAACCAGGTTTACCCTTCTTTATAACAGTCCCCAGACTTGCCTCTACCCTGAAAGGCGTCTCTAGGAGAACTCAACCTAGTTCTTTGTTTTTGTTTTCTTTTGTTTAGTTCTCTGACTGGTCAGAAGGTTTCTCTGTCTTTTTGTATTCCCATTGGCAAGGACATTCTCCTTCTGCTGGTTTTGTCTAGTTCTCCCTGCAGCTAGTTACAAAGGCAGCACAGTAGAGCCCCCAGTCACCTCTACTGTGGGATTGTGGGCAAGATAGTTCGCCTCCAGGTACTTAGGTCCCCTATCTTGAGAACGTAGAAGACTGTGATCTTAGTCTGTCATAGAGGCCCCATAAGGATTCCCTACAGCGTGCCAGCAATGCCCAGTGTGAATTTAGCACCCCGTGCGCACTCTGATTATTTACACTCATCTATACTTTTCTCCTTTCTTACCACAGTATCTCACTATGTAGCTCTGACTAGCCTGGAACTCTCTATGTAGACCAGGCTGGCCTCGAACTCACAGAGATGTTTCTGCCTCTGCCTTTGAGTGACAGGATTAAAGACGTGCACCACCACACTCAGCTTATCTATACAGATATCTGAGTCTCTGTTTCGTGTTGTACACCACACTGGACACCAGGAATAGGAAGGGAAGATGTCTTTGGAGCTTACGTTTCAGTAGGAAAATAATATCGTAACAATGCTAATGACAGCTACCATTTATTGGGAATATGATCAGCATTATCTTAACTGATGCTCACAATAATCCTAAGAGGTAAGGAAGACCATTATTTTCTAAGAGAGGGATCTGTAGTTGAAAGGGGCTAAAGAACTCGCGCACACAACACAGCAGCTGAAATGAGCCAACGGCCCCCAACTTCTCAGACCACGCCTTTACTTCAATGGAAGGTGAGCTGTCTTCAAATCACAACCACGGTTCTAAAGGACCACTTACCCCTTCACACTATTGTTAAAAAGATTTATTTATTTATTTTTATTTCATGTGTACGAGTGTTTTCCCTGTATGTATGCAGGCGCATCAGGTGTGTCTGCTTGGTATCTGGGGAGGTCAGAAATGGGCATCAGGCCACCCGGAGCTGGGGTTGTAGCCACCATGTGGCTGCGCGAAATCAAATCTTGGGCCTCTGAAAGAGCAACAGGTGCTTTTAACCACTGAACCATCTCTCCAGCCTCTTCCTCATTGTTAAAGGACCGCCTCGCTGTCTCTCACTTCTTTTAAGCCAGGCACTAAGCTCTGTGGTAGCCACTCCTTGAACTCAATGAACTTCACCCCCCCCCCCCATGAAAACCCTTTACCTGGTGGTCAGACAACCAAGTCAGCACTGAAAAGAGCACTCAGCATCATACAGGGTTAGCTGTCGTGCTGGGAGAAATGCGCGCATCTACCTACCAAGAGCCAGTCACTGGAGAACGGTTAATTGGTTAATCATATAAATTACAATCACTTAATCATTTTAAGCACCAACAGCCAATTAGCTCAGCCTTCTGAGTTCTGGGGTAACAGTTATGCAAATGTTTGTCCCCCTACATGCTATTAAAAGCTGTATTTTCTCTATCAAGATGACAGAGACTGATTGGTGGGGGACGGAGAGGAAAGCGAGCATTTGTTTAGCTGAAACTTTTTTCCTGTTGGCTTATAATGAAGCGTTCAGCGGGAGAAGCACCAAGCATTATGGCTTCTTTATCTTCCTCAGTGTGAGGAGCTCAGAGAGGTCCCAAGAAGAAGCCACTAAGAAAGTTAAGAAAGGACTGAGTCTTGACCACAAGATCTGAGTAGGAGTCGCTGGCTTTGCTGAGTGCTCCATGTACTTCTCAGCTGTGTTACAGGTAAGGAAATGGAAAGCCAGGATGGAGATGTGACCTTTGCTGCCACCTTCCTCTGCTAGGGCAGCTGAGTGTCCCCCAGGAATGCTGGAAGAATGGATGAGCAAGAACAATAGCTTTGTAATAGCAGTGAAGACCTTAGAGCTGCTCTGGAAAGCAGGGTGTGTCTCATCATCGGAGGAGATCACGTGCACAGTGGCAACCAAAGAGATGTATTCTGGATGCTCCATCTCTCCAATGCCCAGTGTAGGGCCTGGAATGGAACACAAGATTGAAGGGATGATGAATGGCTAAGCGAGCATCTAAGAACCAGGGATTTGGGAATTCTAACTCTGTTTATGCACCTGGGCCCTCAAAACACACATGCACAAGTGTGCATAGGACACTTGTCCCTGAAGTGCAGCCTTCTCCTTGCTGTGCCTCCCGTGGCCCTTGCTGTCGTAGAGCTTTCTGCTGGCTACTCAACAGCTTGGCTGGCTCACTCACTAGTGCTGATTGTCGTATCAGCAAGGGCTGTGATGCTGAGCCCCCAAGCAGGATCTCAGAGACAGAGCTGATGTTGTCAGCAGCGTGCAGGAAGGGACACAGCTTGGCGGGTCTCAGTCACTTTGTTACTATGGCCCTCTAGTATTTCTTCTAGGTATACCTTAACTCTTCCTGGACTTCATCTGCTTTGGCTGCTTAGTCAAATGCCCAGTTGAGGTTGAAGGTCATTTCTCCGTTTCCCAAGCAGAAGCCTGAAAATGTCACAAAATTTTGTTCATTTGTTAAATGCTACACATGGTCCTTTGTGCGTGCTAGAGGTCAAGTACAGACGTAGGCACACAGCACTGGCCGGCACGGTACTGCAGAATGCAGCAAGGAAGAGGAGACTGTGGCAGGCTGGCAACTTCCTGATGGAAGAAGAGGTTGGTCTAAGGAGGAAGTGGACAGACACAGAGAAAAAGGGAGGGGTTCTGGAGGAGAAAACTGATTAAGCATTGTAACGTCTTAATAAGCTACGCTGTTAGTACATTTTTTTATACATAAAGGATTTATTTTTTACAGCTCGGTAGGTTTAATTGCCTATAGGAAGCAACTGGCCCTGTGCTGTCTTGTGGTGCAGTACACAGGGCTCAGAGGTGCCTTGCCCACAGGCTGGAGGCAGTAAAGTACCCGCCCTCCCTGTGGGACCGGAGCCAATGGCATTGCCTATCCCTCTTTCCACCCTAACACTTCCTCAAACAAGGACAATGATATTGATCCAGCCTACTAGTGTTGTGAAGAAAGCTGTATCTAAAAAGGAAAGAAAAGAAATCCATGAGAACAGCTCAGAGAGTGAGGGGCTGCTGGAAACCAGCCACTAAACGCCTGGCAATGGTAGGCTGAACTGCAGAGAACAATGGGCGGAAATAGAAAACCACATGACCAGGTCTTAAAGATTTTCTCCCTCTGCGTTTACAATACTCTGTTATTGACTTCAGATTTTTCTCCCTTGCACTCAATTAGTCAAAAGCCAGCCTACACTCTTAACTTAGTTCACAGGCCAGACGCTAACCAGAGTCCGTATTCCTAAGGCAAGAGTTGCGGGGCCAGTTCCCCCCCCCCACACACACCTCTTGGTTGCTTCTTCCAGCTTTTCCCAACTTGCCCAGCCTCTGCTACATTCATTTGCCTTCCCTAGGTGGAAGGCATTTGTCTCTGTGGATCCTCCTACCTTCATCTCTCTTCCTGGGACCTTGCTTCTTCTTTTTTAAATTTTTTTCTTTCAGTTTTTCGAAGGGCCTTGCTTATTGGGAGACTCTTTGTTGACCAAGTTTTCTGCCCCACCTGGTCCTGTAGTCGTTCAGTCCCAAAGAAACACACAGAGGTCTACATCAATTATAAACGGATTGGCCTATTAGCTCAGGCTTCTTATTAACTCTTATAACTTATGTTAGCCCATAATACTTGTCTAATGTGGGCGTGTCATATATCAATCTGTTGATTTCATTGGTTAATCAATAAAGAAACTGCTTGGCCTGATAGGTTAGAACGTAGGTGGGTGGAGTAAACAGAACAGAATGCTGGGAGGAAGAGGAAATAAGCACAGATGCCATGCTGCTCCTCTTCAGGGCAGACGTGATGGAGCCAGCCGCCAGGTCAGACATGCTGAATCTTTCCCGGTAAGACACAGATTATTAGAAATGGGTTAAAAGCAAGATATGAGAGTTATCCAGTAAGAGACTAGAGCTAATGGGCCAAGCAGTGTTTAAAAGAATACAGTTTCCGTGTAATTATTTCGGGGCATAAGCTAGCCAGGCGGCCAGGAGCTGGGCGGCAAGAAAGCAGCCCACAACTCCTTCAACACTTGTCTGTGTTAGCCACATGGCTTGGTACCTTTTTTGGTGAGGCAATCTTTTCTTGCTTCCTCTGCATCTGGATGATGACTGTAGACTGATCCTTTCCTCTTCCCAGAATTCTCCTGTTCTGGTTGCCCCGCCTCTACTTCCTGCCTGGTCGCCCTGCCTATGCTTCCTGCCTGGCTGCTGGCCAATCAGCATTTTATTAAAATACAAATGACAGGGTAAAAGATCATTGTCCCACAGCAACTCTTTTTTGAGATTATTTGGTGTCAAAACACCCAAGTCAGACCCTGAGCTCAGCCACCCCTGTGAGAGCCAGTCACAGGCTGACTGGTGCTCACCTTCCTCCTTCAGGGTTCAGAATGGCCTAGAGACTTGGCCTGACTTCTGTAAGTCTCTTTTGATTTATATAACATAGACTATTCTGTGTTCAGTTTGAGTTTCCCTAGAAGCAGGTGTGGTAGAAACAGTTCAGCTAGGGATAATTTCCTTGGGAGGAAGCAGGGAACACCAGCAGGGGAGAAGGGAATGGGGCAGGGAAGACAACCAGAGAAGGTATGAGTCACCAGCTGCCACAGAGCCACCAAGGCCAAGTCTGGAACCTGGTACAGGATGAGGGTCTGCACTTGTTTTGCTAAAAGGCTTTGGCTCCTCTCTCTCGAGCTCCTGGGTGACTAAGGACGAAAGCCTGATGTCTCCGATTTTGTTTGCTTAACTCCTTTGCCTGGGGTCAGACGCCTGCTTGGCTCTGTAGGCATCTAAATCAGCCCTTCAAGGAGTGCCCACCTAACATCTCATCCCACCAGGGATGGAAGTATACAGCTGTAGTTTTTGCAACCGTGTTGAACCCCCTTATTCTAGGAGTTTGTCTTATCACAGTTCTGAAGTCCGCAAGTTCTGGATCAAGGTGCCAGCAGGGTTGGTTTCTAGTGAGGCCTACCTTCATGACCTCCCTGTGTCCTCGAATGGCCTTCCCAGGGTGCACACACTCCTGGCAAAGAGCACTTATGCGTAAGGAAATGTGACAGTCGCTTCAGGGACAAGCGCTTGTGTGGCTAAGGAGAATGGCGACACTATCCTTTAATATTATACAAGAGAATGTTAAATGTGTGTTTCCCAAATCATCACCACATGGCGTTTCAAAATCACGGGTGGGCACATGATCTAGTCAGGGCAAGAGACACTTAGACATTTTAATATATGAGTACAAAAAGTTCATTGATAATTTTTGTCATGGTTTCCCACCCATTGCTGTGATAAAGACCATGACCAAAAGCAACTTGGGAGGTCTCAGGTTACACTCTATCACTGAGGGAAGTCAGAGCAGGAGCTCCAGCCAGAAAGAGAAGCAGATGTCATGGAGGGATGCTACTCACTGACTTGCTCACCTGCCTATGCTTAGCTAACATTTTTATACAGCTCAGACACATCTGCCTAAGGATGGTACCACCCACAGTGGGCTGGATCCTCCCACACCAACTAGCAATCCACACATGTTCCACAGACGTGCTCAGAGGTCAGGGTGACCAATTAAGGGTTCCTCTTCCCAGGTGACTCTAGCTTGTGCCAAGGTGACGATAAACATTAACCAGTGCAATAAATAATAGTCACGGATTTCACATTGAAGTGAACATTTTAAAATGACTACTTTTCAATTCGTATATTAATCAAGGAAGACTATAATTATCTTTACAGCTATGAATACCGCTAAAAGACCAGATTATCTTTATATACCCAAACAAATTATTTCAATAGAGTAAATGACATAGAAGGTAGGAAAATTAAAGTGACTTGCATTTATTCTGATATTAAAGACATATAAAAATTAATGTAATTCTCAACTTTTCATTGTAGAAACTAGCAATTTCTGTAAAATAGTTATGTCTGATGTAAAACTATGAATGAATACTTTTCAACTCTAAGCTATAATGTAGCAAATATTAAAGTCACCTGTAAACCAACTGAAGAGGGAGGATTGCCATGTGTTTGATTGAGGCCAGCTTCTGTAATATAAACAGTACTGGCCAGGAAGACCCTGTGATTATTGATCATTGATACACAAAACTTTGATGGTTCTCACAAATTTTTAGGCAGATTTTTTTTTAAAAAAAAACAACCTTGAAATAAACATGTTTGAGAATTACTAGCAGAAAGTCTTCCAAGCCATCTGAGCCGAACACCTCTCTGGAAGGAGAGGGGGATTGCCCTTAAGGCTGGAGGCAACTCTGAAGCCTGCCGTCTTCCACAGCATCCTGTGAAAAGTGGTCCCTTCCTCTGACTGTGAAGTATTCCACATCAGAGCCCACGGGGTGGGGAGGGAGTGCCTCTCGTGGGTGCAGAGGACACACTTGGAGCTCATAGCTACAACTTGGGTG
This sequence comes from Microtus pennsylvanicus, assembly GCF_037038515.1. Lineage (NCBI taxonomy): Eukaryota > Metazoa > Chordata > Mammalia > Rodentia > Cricetidae > Microtus > Microtus pennsylvanicus. Next base: position 10,478,994 of record NC_134599.1, read on the forward strand.
AGATGAAAAACGGAAACATGATAGATACCTTGGGAGATGGGGTTCAGTGTTCCCGCTCAGGGTGCTGGGCAAGCGAGTACTATAGACTGCCCTCGAGGCTCCTGACTGATCATTCTAGAAACTAGGGCTTTCTGAGACTTTAAGGTCGCCGGGAAGTTTGTGAAAGTGCAGATGCTGCCTTAGCAGGTCTGGAAGAGACAAGAGCCTGCATTTCTAGTGAGCTTCTGAGTGTGCAGAAACCGCAGGCCTGAAGCACACAGAAGAACAAAAAATTCTACTACACGTGGTTGTAGCATGGCTACCAGGAAGACGTCATGGGACGATGACAGAGGTCAACAAAATGTTTCATAACCTGACCCTCTTACCATGCAGAAACAGCTCTGATGCTACCCTCGTCAGAAGTGTCTGAGGCCCAAATTGCCTACCTCCTGCGGCCAGTGACCTGTGACAGGCAGGAGGACTTACAGCTCCACCAAAGTGACCTGAGACATGGTAATGATGGGGTTGGTCAGGATGCTGAGAGGAGGCGGGGCATTTACACACCTTGACCAACTGCAGTCTTGGGACCCTTCTCTTTCTCCCTCAGGAAGACAATAGAACACGTTTTTGTTTTTTAATTGCCACATCCAGTTGAGATATTTCATAAACCTGCAGGGTAAATCATGTAAAATTAAAATTTTCCACTAAAAAAAAACTGTTCATGAAGGACGTGAAAGTTAACAAAATGCAGGGAATTTTTTTTTTTTTTTGCATCACAAATGTGCTTCCTCAGCAACTAACAACTTTAAAATGATCTGTCAGCCTTTGCATAATTGCGTCTCAGTCTCAACCACAGCAAATCGTTGCAGAAACATTTAGACAGCACCAGCAGAGAGTCACGGAACAGGAAGGGATGAACTTCTTCCTGTGAGGCCAGAGACTCCCCACAGAGCACCTGAAGGTGGGCGGGGATAAACTCTAAATTTGGCTCCACTGAAGGAACCTTTAACAGGCTCCATCTGGGGTGCTTCCTGCCCACCAGGAGCTTACACTTTAATGAAGACTAAAAGGTCAAACAACGGATACAGCACTTACCAGTGTATTTCCAGAAAGTCATCCAGATAACCGTGCAGTCGTTGCCTCTTGGCTATGATAAAAGAATTGCATGGAGTCACGTTAAAGGAGAATTTTCAAAACTCTTGTTTTAATGGAGTCATGGGATCAAATCTAGGGCCTTGTGCACACAAGTCAATGTTCTACCCTTTAACTATACCCCAATGCATTCATCAGGTCCTTCTTAGCATTCATTTCAGTCCACCCATCAAAATGAACTTGTGTGTGTGTGTGTGTGTGTGTGTGTGTGTGTGTGGTGTATGTGGTACCTGTGGCCATGTGTATCTCCTGAGATCGGAGAACATTGTGTGTTCTGTTCTGTCACTCTCTGCCTTATTCCCTTGAGACAGGATTTCTTAGCAAACCTGGAGCTAAGCTATGACTCAGTAGACCTCAGGACTCCTCTTTTCTCTGCTTCCATGACACTGGTGTTATGCACATGCGTATGACTAGATCTGGCATTATACATAGAAACCAGGGATTTGAACTCTGGTCCTCACGGTTAAGCAGGAAGTGTTCTTATCCACCATTGATTGTTATTCTTTAGAGCCATTGTCCAAGTTTTGAAGCTCAAATATAGTTGCCCATCCTATCTCTATACCAACATCCCATTCCCATTAAGCACCACCAGTGCCTATGACCTCTTCAACTAATGTGACAATTCAGATGACATAGACCCAGACTCAGAAGCCTGGCTAGGTTCGTGTGACCTTGAACAAATCACCAATTCAGTTTCTTCATCTGAAAAAAAATGAAGATCATAACGATTTTGGCCCATGAGGCTGTTGCATGGAATAATCACACTTGATTCTGAAGGCAGAACGCTCAGATCAGCAAGTGGCTGCGTCAAAGCCCCTTGCTGGTGTTGGCCCTGGTGATAATCCTGCGCATTCTCACGGCTCATCTTCGCAGATGGGTTCCTTGGCCTCCAGACCAAGAGTCACACTCAGCTCAGCCTTGCTTCCCTTCACTATGCACAGCCCTCAAGTTCCCAGGCACTGGCCTTCTCCACTCCCGCTGCCAGGATGTCAAGTGTTGTTAGAGACAGACACACCTGCTTGATGTGCTGGCCAGGCTTACAGGATCCCTGTTCCTAGCACACAGAGATGAGCTATCAACATCTGGGAACGCTTTTCTTCTAGTTGCTCCTGATCATGTAGGAACAGGCACTTGGTCCATTCTAGTCCCCATTCTTTCTCCTAGGAATTTGGCTCGTGCAATTGAGGGCTTGAAGTGAGCCTTGTTACAGGGAGAGCTTTAGGTATAGGCTCCCTGTCCTTCTGCTCTGAGCCCTCGCCTCGAGCACTTCCCTACTTCTCTGTCTTCTTTTGTCTGTTGAGATATCCCATGCCTTTCCATCAAGTTTTCCCTTTCTCATATGCTGGCTGGACACAACCAATGGAACCACACCAGAAATGGCAAAGAAAATGGCCACAATGAGGTCTTCCACCAAGCATTTCATTGCAAATGGTTCGTCACTGTAACTAGACACCCTCACTACACACTGGAGACGCCCCAGGAGCCAACACACTGACACCTGGATCTTTATGTATTGATGGGTCGGAAAGCAGCCAGGTTAAGGATTGTAACTGGTGAGGTCAACTCTGTTCTAACCAAGTTCCTTCAGACTTCCTGCCTCACTTCATTCTATCCCTTTTATTGGGGCCCTAGAGATGGCATGTACCTGCCATTTGGTAAGGTTCAGGCCTCCACTGGTGTAGGAAGCCCGTCTCAACCCTACCACTAATGACCTCTCTTCTCCCTCCTACAGCCAGGTCTCACTATCTTACCCCCTACCCAGTGTTCCTCCCACCACACTCTTCAGAGGGCCAATCTGCAGCCTAAACATTCCCTCACGTACTAGGAGGCACCAATGGTTGTATTTAGCCTCCTGAGTTTCATATGGTCCAATTACCACAACTAAGAGTTTTTAATGAGTGAAAAACATATCATATTAGTAGCACACATATACTTGAATGCTTACTACAGGCCAGGCCCTGTCTTACGGTCATCTATAGCTTATCTGAGTCCCATAATCCCTTTCTGCCATAGGATCTACCATTGCCACCGTGTAGATGAAGAAAGAGCAAGCAATGGCAAAGCTGAAGAACCTGCCTGAAAACATACCACCAAGGCAGTTCTGTCCAGTCCCAGCTCTACCATGCCCTAGCAGTGTGCCACCAGGCAATGTCTTCAGGAGATCCACAGTGAACACTTTGCAACGGGGCACTGGATTGTGATTAAGCGGCATGCAATTGTGTCCCATCTTAAATAGCTCTTTTTACACATGCTAGCTATGAGTTTGGTTTCTTTTTTAAATGTCAGTGTGATCAGAATTTTTAAATTAGAACAGCTGCTGCCCCTTAGCTTACAATCACAGGCTTCTGGAGTAATAGCCTTTCCTTTTCATGAAAGAGAGAATGAGGGAGGGCAATTGGCAACATTTTACAGTCTGTGTGAGGGCCAGTGGCTGTCTAATCTAACCTAACCATGTCACATGCTAAAATTGATTAAATTGAATGCTCGGTTATTTTTCAGCAAATGAACAAACCTCAACCTTTTCATATCATCCTAAGAGGGAGCCTTCACGGCATATTGTGGGTAGAGCAGAGGCTGTAACGCAGCCAACCCTGTTCAGTGATGTTTTGCTTTCTTTGATAAATTGCAGGTTAAAGTTGTGCACCTAAGAGCTCCCGGAGTCCGCATGGGCAGAGAGCCGCGTCAACAGGTAAGCAAAGCTACTGTAGGGATGTCGTATCACAGCGTGATGACCACCAAGGCTACCAAAAAGAGTTGACTGCTGCTCAGGTCTGCGGAAATGAGACTGTCACTCACAGGGCAGGGACTGAGGGTTGCCTTATCTAGTTCTCAGTAGTAAGCTGGCGCAGGAAGTTATTTTACAGTTGTAAGTACAAGGGCAAATGAAGTCTGCTTTTGCAGTGCTATCCTGTGCTCATCTTCCACTATTAACGGTGATGGCTCGTCCCCCAGAGCAAACACACAATTTAATTGAGACAACATCTTAAGAATCTTAAGAGGTGGCTATCTTTCCCCTTGTTCCCAGGCAAACCTTTCAGCAAATGGTATAAAGTACTTTTATTAAGTCAACGAAATCCTCCTAAGCAAAGACTCATCCTTCTGATCTAGACTTCCTGTTCTAAAAATTAGATTTAGAGAACTAGAATCAGCATATTACTGCCAACTGATCTGCTCTGTTGACAAGTGTCTGCGTCACTGTTCTACTGCTGGGAAGCATTTCACTGGGGCCTTGCTTGCTGTTTCAGAGGTTGAGGTTTGGTCTGTTATAATCATGGCATGGAGCTTGGCGACACCCATGGTGCTGGGACAGTAGCTGAGAGCTACATCCTGATCTGAAGGTTAAGAGAGACTGTGAACTGGGTCTCGCATGGGTTTTTGAAACCTTAAAGCCCATGGCCAGTGGCACACTTCCTCCACCAAGGTCACACCTACCCAACAAGGCCACACCTCCTAATTATTCTCACTCCCTGATTCGACAAATATATGAGCCTATGGGAACCTTTCTTCTTCAGACCACCGCAAGTGTCACCTAATGACAAGTTTCAGGTCCCAAGATGGTAAGGGGAGAACAGATCATTCCCCGGGCTCTGACTCTGGTCTAGGGACTATTGAGAGAGTTGATATAGAAAACCAGAGAGAATTCCAGGACAGTCAGGGCTACACAGTGAAACTGTGTCTCCAAAAACCAAATCAATCAATCAAACAACAACAACAAAAAGAAAAACAGAAAGGAAAGAAAGAGAGAGAAGGGAAGGAGAGAGGGGGGAAGAACGGAGGGAGGAAGGAAGGAAGAAAGGAAGGAAAAAAGAAAGGAAGGAAGGAAAGAAGAAAAAGAAAACCAAAGATGAACAATAGATTCTCGGAAAGGTGGATAGGATTGTCCAGTCCCTCCTTTGATGATGGCAGAAGGATATAAAAACTAAAGATACAGGATGAGTATTCCAGGCCACAGAGTCACCTTGATGTATGGTCAGAGGAAGAAGCAGCTCTCTGTGCAGTCTTTTCAGGAAATTCTTAAAGCTAGGCAAAATAAATATAAGCCCCATGACTCTCTCCTCAGCTATGACACACAGAGAGCTCTGTGGCACTCAGCCTCTTTCCCAGGGGAACATTAACTACAGTAGGTGGCTAGGGACATTTGCTTTTGAAATGGGCACTATCACCTTATCTATGCTAAGCAGGACTCCAGGTCCACATGTACACAGACCACCTGCCAGGCACCGCTCCCATCGATCAGCAAGCTTACAAATGGGATTCCCATTCCCTCCAGGTCAACCAAAAGAGTGGAATCTTTTCATTCTCTCCACCTGAAGCATTTCCTCTAAAGCTCAGACCCAGTGATGAAGTTAGCCAATGGACCTCCAGCTCCCACGTGTTTCAGCCCCTCGGCGTCTCTGGTGGCCCCCATAGGAACGCACTTGCAGAGAGTTGGCTTAGCATGCTGAAAGCTAACCTCCTGACCCTTACCATAAACAAACAGTAAAGTTGTCTGTGGCTAGTCAATATAAAACTCCCCTTTGCTGCTCTAAAAACCATTTGGAACTGGTCCAACTTACATATCTGTGGGTTGTTTAAGAAACGGATGAAGGGGTCAGCAGAGAAAATGAGGTTTCTCCGGATGGTTGTCTAAGTGGACAAAGGTATGAAGAAAGGCGTGGGTAGGAAAGCCAGTCAAGGTGAAATAAAAGGTGACGGAATCAAGACCATCACCAGAGTCACCAGAGGAGGGAGTCTGGGATAACCAGGATTTGTTTGATTGATGAAGAGGCACAAAAAACCCAAAATCCATGAGATTAAACAACAGTGGGTGGTGCTTCTTAATTTTCTGGGGACCTTGCTCAAATACACATTCGTGTTCTGTAAGTCTAGGCTGGCATCTGAGAGTTTGCTTTTCTGGTGAGTGTTCAGTAGGTCTGGTGTTCAGGCTGCACGTACCTGAGCATTGCTAGAGCTTACAGTTAAGTTTGTCCCTGAGAGTTTGCTTTTCTGGTGAGTGCTCAGTAGGTCTGGTGTTCAGGCTGCACGTATCTGAGCATTGCTAGAGTTTATGGTTGAGTTTGTCCCTGAGAGTACCTGTGTTGGGAGCTTGATCTTCAGTGTGGCGGCACTGGCAAGTGGTGGGTTCTTTAAGAGGTTAGGTTAAGTAAGGTCAGGAGATCACTTTGGACACTATCCTTGGAGGGAATTCATGCTGAGTGTGCACAGCCAGTTGGTTCTCAAGAGAGTGTCAAAGAGGAAGGCTCGTCCCTGAATTTCCAGCTCCTTGTCTTGCTGTGTAATCTCATCCATGTGTTCAACCACTTTGATACCATCCTCTCTGATAGCCCTACCAGACGCCATCTCCCTGCTCCCAGACTCCAAACCTTTCTAAGTACTCAGATTCAAGTTTTTTGTTATAGTAATGGAAACCAGATGAATCGAGGTATTTAACAGTTCATTTCACTGACCAACTGTTGGGGAAGGAAGGCCTTAAGATTTTGGACCCAGTTTCTCAGCCTCCTCTGCAGAACTGGTGATGGTGTTGACCCCAGCAGGAGAAACTTATTTAACAGCTTCTAGACACAGTGAGTATAACTTAAATCTTCCTTCTCACCCAGTACACGGCAACATTCCAAGCAAAGCTCTGCAGACTTGCTCTGATCAGACCAGCAGAGGTCTCAAGCCCACCAGTGAAACCATGGTTAGAGCTCATCAGGTTCCACCCTTGAGCAGGATTTCCTCAAGTAAAGGGCAAAAGTGTCCCCAGATTAAAGCGAACAGTGTGTTCTTTAGAGGATATTATACCAGAACAAACAGTGGAGATAATCCTGGAATCTGCTACACGGCCATCAGAGCAAACCGTGGGAATAATCCTGGAATCTGCTACATGGCCATCAGATTTTCTTTCACGAATTCCTGTCTTTAATCTAGACCTTTGCTTGGTGCTTAGGAAATCATGGCAGCTCTGAAAGGTTCACAGACAAGAAAAAAAAAAAAAGCTGGGTTCAGACAGAACCGCTCTGAAGAGCTGGCAGTCTTTGCTGAGGTTGGCTTCATTTCTTTTCTTAGGCCTCTAGCCCCATCTCCTTCTGCTTTCAGATACCACATCCTATCTAGGCTTTCTTACCCGACATAGAGGTCCTGGAATTGCTTCCTTCCTCTGACAGGGTGAGTAAAAAATCAGCTGGTAATGTATAGACACCTTCTCATGTTACCCCAAAGCCATTTATCCTCACTCCCCATTAAGATTCTGAGTTTTATCTTTACATCACTGTCGGAGCCCGTGAGGACACATCACTAAACCTGTGTCTCATCTCCATCAGCTTCTCCTCCTCCTTCTCCTCCTCCTTCTCCTCCTCCTCTTCCTCCTCCTCCTCCTCCTCCTCCTCCTCCTCCTCGTCCTTCTTTTTCATCAGCTTCAGAAAGGGTTTCAAAACTGGAGACTGCACCCCAACAACTGGAAGGAGGTTCTTCAGCCCTGGCCACCTGCTATTAGGGAAAGACTCGATCTCAAAACAGCTTATAACCACCACAACAGAAACAATCCACGTCGAACTATGGTTGGTCTGGTAAGTTGAAAGCTCTGCCCCACACTGACAGTTCCCACAATTCCCTTTGGTGAGGGTTCAAAATGAAAATTTTCTTCCTTTTCCATGGCAAACACACAGACTTAACTTTTCTTATAACGTAATGTAAAGGCAGTGAGAAATTAATAAACTCGATCCAGACGAAGGCCAACATCTTGCAAAAGCTGACCCTTCATAAAATTAACTCTTTGGTTTGGTTTTATTTTTCTTGTTTTTACGAAAGCAATATATGATTACAACAAATTATGAACTGTTAGAAAGGGTAAAAATGAAAAGCAACATTTCTTTTTCATTTAGGTGGTGTAAGAGGTCCTTCAGTTTTTGTGTTGCTTTCATTGATTAATAAAGGAACTGCTTTGGGCCTGTTGATAGGGCAGAACTTAGGTAGGTGGGGAGATGGAACAGAATGCTGGGAGAAAGAAAGGCAGAGTTGAGAGATATGCCATGCATCCACCAGAGACAGACACTGGGAATTTTACACAGTAAGCCACTGCCACATGGCGATACACAGATTAATAGAAATGGGTTAAATAAAGATGTAAGAATTAGCCAATAAAAAACTAGAGCTAATGGGCCAAGCAGTAATTTAATTAATACAGTTTCTATGTGGATATTTCAGGGCTAAGCTAGCTGGGCAGCTGGGACAAACAATCGGGCCCTTCTTGCAACATTTAGGTTTATTTCTCTGGTGTACAAGACAAGGTTTCTGCATATTTTTCTAGAAGTGTCCTATTGAACCATACCCCAAGTGTCCCAGTCCATCAAGGTCAAAAGACATTCACTTGTAGCCTCCCTTGTTAGAGTGAAAACGGCTTAGCATTTTAGTTACCTTGGAACACATTTCCACGGTGCCAGGGCCTTGTGACAACAAAGGCCACACACCACGACATGATCTGGAGGACCAGAAAGATCAGTGAAACTCTCGGTGGCTGGAACTGTAAAAGAACTCGATTATTTCATTAGAATAACAGAAGTGTGCCTTCGGTCCACACCAGAATGTCAGCTCATTCCTTGGAAGCAATGGTGTCTGCTTTTTATCCTTTTGAATCTGCGGAACTGTGTAAGTTGTTCACAAAGCATTGGATATTGATTTTTCTTTAAAAATTAGAAACAGCGATTTTAATAGCTTTATTGAAATGACATTCACACACAATATAAGTTATCCTTTCAAGGTGTGCTATTCAATATTTTCATACATTCACAGAGATGTGTACCCATCACCACTATCAACTTGAGAACATTTTATTATCCCCCAAAGAATCCCCACAATCCTTAGTTACGGTGTATAGGTAGGTGTTTGACTTACGACCTGAAGCTATATATCATGAGATATCCAGTTTTTTAAAAAAAACCAAATATCTAGTAAAGATTTTGACCTAGCACATCCCTATTTTCTCTCTCTGGATTTGCCTGTACTCATCTTTCAGATAAGTGGAATCACATTGTAGTGGTTTGAATAGGAATGGCCTGTTTGGATGCTTGGTTATCAGGGAGTGGGACTACTTTACAGAGATTAGGAGGTGTGGCCTTGTTGGAGGAACGTGTCATTGGGGGTGAACTTCGGGGTTTCAAATTCCCAAGCCAGGCCGAGTATCTCTCTCTTCCTGCTGTCTACTGATGTAGATGTAGAACTCTCAGCTCCTTCTCCAGCATCATGTCTGCCTGTGTGCTGTTATGTTTCCTACCATGCTGATAATGGATTAAACGTCGGAAACTGTGATTAAATGCTTTCCTTTCTAAAGAGTTGGCCATGGTGTCTCTTCACAGCAATAGACAACCTGACTAGACACATATGATATGTGTTTTTTGTGGCTTGCGTCTTTCCTGTGATGTGCCTTGCAGGTTTATTCACCTGATGACCATGTATAGGTGTCCCTCTTACATTTGATAGCCGATGGTAGCTAATGATGCTGAGCATCTTTTCATGTGTCTGACCGTCATTTTGTGCATTTCCTAGGAAGAATGTATAATCAATCCCATCACTTCCCAATTGGGTTGTCTGTTAACTTTGGACCTTTACATATTCTAGCTAGAAATTCCCTATCAGATATATGAGTTGCCAAATTCCCTGCCCCCTGTAGGTTGCCATTTCGGCCTTTCTGTGGTCTTCTAAGCACAAAGGCCTTAAATCATGATAATGTCCTGTTTATTTTCCTCCTGTCACTTTGTGCTTTGATGTCACTTGTGAGACTCCAGAATTAAGCCAAGCTTCCAAAGAATAAGATTTATGTCCACATTTTCTTCTATAAGTTTTATAGGTTTTTTTGCTTTGATATTTATGTCTCTGACCCTTTTAGAGTTGATTTTGTATATGCTGAGAAGTAGGGGGTTCAAGTTCATTTTTGTGTGTGATTGTCCCGGCACTATTTGCTGATGGGGCTGTTCTGTACCCCAGGAATATGCTTTGTCACCCTTCTCAAAAGTCCACAGAAGCAAGAGAGCGTTCCTGGTTTCCCAGTTTCCATCCCAGGCACACTTATCTACCCCTATGAAGATGCCCCCCTCTTCTGAGTTATCTGCCACGGTGAGTTCTAAAGACAGGACGCATGAGCTTTCCAGCGTTTTGTTTTTCATTTTCAAAACTGTCACAGCTATTCTGGATCCTTCGCACTTTAGGATTCAAAACTTGAATCAGCTTTTCAATTTCTGCAAAGCAGTCAACCGAGACTGTAAAAAGGATTGTTTAGAATCTGTGGATCAATCTGGGGAATATTGTCTTCCTAACAATATTGTATCTTCTAATCCGTGAGCATGCGGTGTCCTTCCCTTTATGAAGGTCTCTGTAATTGTCTTCAAACATTTTGCTGTTTTCAGAGTATGAGCGTTGTGCCCCTCTTGTTACATACACTATTAACTTATTATTTTTTACTTTTATAATTGGGAATTTTTATCCTAAGACTATTTCTGTTTGTTCATTTATACTGTAAAGAACATAAATTGATATCTGTGCATTGACTTTTATATCTTGTAAATTTGTTGAATTCATTGATTACTTCTAATAGTTTTCCTAGTAGAATTTTCATATACAAGATTCAGTTATCTACAAATATAGATAAATTTGCTTCTTCATATCTTATCTTCATACTTTTTTCATTTTCTTGTCAAATTGCTGGTGTAGATAGTCCTGCATGCAGTGTTGCATGCAAGTAGTCTTATCTTTCTTCTGATTTTAGGGAAGCAGTATTCAATCTTTTACTATTAAGTATGATATTATCTGTGGGTTTCTCTAACTGGGTTCAGAATGTTATCATCTATTCCTAATTTACTGAGGATATTTTGTACTGAGGCAGTATTGGATTTTGTCAAATGCCTTTTATTGTATATATTGAGATGATCCTGGGTCTTTTGTCAATATTCTAAAGCATGTGCCACACTGTGCTGATTGATTCTCGAATGTTAAACCAGTCTGGCACACTCAAGAATAAATCCCACTTGAGCATAGTACATAATCATTTTTCTATATTGCTAGTATTTTTTGTCAAAGACTTTCATGTCCATGTTTAAAGAGATAGCTTTGATTTTATTAACAGAATTGGTTGAAAAATTAGAATACAAATGTAATGGCATTTCATTTGCATTTTAATAAATAAAGCTTGCCTGAGGATCAGAAAAGTAAAACAGCCACACAGGCCAGCCTTACAGACCAGGCAGCAATGACCCACACCTTTAATCCCAGTAGCCACACTAGTTTGCCATAGAAACCAGGCGGTAGTGGTGCACGCCCTTAATCCCAGAACTAGACAGGATTATAAAATGGGAGGGGACAGCTCTCAGTCTCAGTCTCATTCTGAAGTCTCCTGAAGGCAGGATACCATTTTCAGACTCAGGTCAAAGTAAGAGCCATTGGCCGGCTCGTTTGCTTTTCTGACCTTCAGGTTGAACCCCAATATCTGTCTCTGAGCTTTTATTAACTAGTACATTATATAATATAGACTACTGCAATCTGCCAATAAACTATCTGCACACAATTATGTGGATAAATTCATGGGCACAAGGTTGAACAAAAGAACCCAACATAAATCGGGCCGTGGTGGCACATGCCTTTTATCCCGGCACTCAGGAGGAAGAGGCAGGTTGATCTCTGTGAGTTTGAGGCCAGCCTGGTCTACAGAGTGAGTTCCAGGACAACCAGGGTTACGCAGTAAAACCCTGTCTTGGAAAAACAAATCAACCAAATAAACAAACAATCCCCCAACAACATAAAACAATACTGTAATTTTGTTTGCATCAAGTTCAAAGACCAGCAAAACGTATTTACTGTATAAGCCAAGAGAGTGGCTGTCTTCAGTATATTGAATAAAGTAGGAGAGATCTATGGGAACTGGGAGGATCCTGGTAACACTTTATTTTCCCAGATGTTCGTGAGTTATACAAATGGGTTGAATGCATGTATTCAGTGTGCGGGTACAGGTAGGGCCCAGGGGTCTACCCCTGCTCCTGGGGTTCATCTTGAGGACAGTTTCTAGCCATCCAGCTAAAACATCCTATTTGTTCCTGTGCTCCCTCTGCCCCACCGGGTGATTCATTGTTTACTTTACTTTGGGCATGGTAATTTCCCACCTGCCTGTGGGTATTCCATTGTGCAGCAGCTGGGTATTTAAGGTTTTACCTAAGTTTGAATAAACGGCATTTGGAATTCAGCTGATCTCCTTTCGAATGACCCTGGACTCTTGTGGGTTCCTTTCAATCTCCAGGCCCTTGCCTGGCTTGTTATGGTACTGTGGCACACGAATTGTACCGAGAGGGTAATGAAGGAGTTACAGGAACAGTGCAGTTTCATGTACTTTTCTTTTATGAACGATTCTGAAGAAGGAATGTTGAGCTTTTGAGATGTTTTCTATGTAAGGTGTACCTCATCTTGCTCATTGTGTTAAGGTGGTGCCCTCTTTGGTACGTGTGTATGCATTTCTGTGCGTGCGCATGCTGTATGAGTGTGGCGTATGAGCTAGAGAAGGGTGTCAAGTCTCACTCTCTCACTCTCTACCTTATTCCCTTGCAACAGGTCTCTCTCTGAAACTCCGAGCTAGGCTGGCGGCCAGCAAGCTCAAGCGGCCCTTCTGTCTCCACCCGCACACAGCCCTGGGGCCACAGGCAAGCATACATTCCATGCCCCATCTCTTACTAGGTTCTGGGATTTGAACTCAGGCCCTCATGCCTGTGTTGCCAGCACTCCTACCCAAAAGCCGTCTCCTCAAGCCCTGCATGTTTTTTTTTTTACATCACAAGATTAGCAAAGTTTCTCTAGAATCACAAATTATAGGCTCAATGTCCTTTGTTTATGGCTAGAAACCAAATATGAGTGAGTACATCCCATGTTCCTCTTTTTGGGTCTGGCTTACCTCACTCAGGATAGTGTTTTCTATTTCTATCTATTTGCATGCAAAATTCAAGAAGTCCTTGTTTATTACTGCTGAGTAGTACTCTAATATGTATATATTCCATACTTTCTTCATCCATTCTTCCATTGAAGGGCATCTAAGTTGTTTCCAGGTTCTGGCTATTACAAACAATGCTGCTATGAACATGGATGTTCTATCGGGAACTCACCAAGGCCAGCTGGCCTGGGTCTGAAAAAGCCTGGGATAAAACCGGACTTGCTGAACATAGCGGACAATGAGGACTGCTGAGAACTCAAGAACAATGGCAATGGGTTTTTGATCCTACTGCATGTACTGGCTTTGTGGGAGCCTAGGCAGTTTGGATGCTCACCTTACTAGACCTGGATGGAGGTGGGTGGTTCTTGGACTTCCCACAGGGCAGGGAACCCTGATTGCTCTTTGGGCTGACGAGGGAGGGGGACTTCATTGGGGGAGGGGGAGGGAAATGGGAGGCGGCAGCGGGGAAGAGACAGAAATCTTTAATAAATAAATAAATTTAAAAAAAAAACAAATGCATCACACTGCTGGGACTGGGGTGGAAACTGCTCTTGTAGCCTTATTTTTCTTTTTGTGATTAAAAAAAAGCAAGTTAAAAAAAATTGGCAAAGTTTAACTTTTTCTTTGCTCCAAACCATAGACATCTTGGCAGATAACACCTCCTGAGTTCCCAGGGGCTATCAGCTTTTACTGTCCAATCCTTCCCCGCCAGTCCCATAACACATACCACAGCTTCCACTGCTGAAGCGGTCCCCTCAGGAATTCATTGTAAAAGGGCCTCACTGTACTTTGAAAGGCAATTTGAAATTCTTCATGACAAAAGGTTCTATATAAAGGAGGCTATATAATGGACTTGGCTTTCAACTTCTTTCATTTAAGCCTTAGCAGAAACATGAATCTACTATATTAGCATCATAAACCAATAGGTGCTATATAAGTGCTGAATAGAAACATTCTGGGTGAATTAAATTGCAAATATAGCCATGTATCAGCTAAGTGCTTTAGCGAGTATTATGCAAACATTGATTAATAAGGTAATTATGCTCAATTAAAATAATAATGCTATTTCTTCCATATTCTTCCAATTCTCCAGATACCCATTTTCTCTATTATGTGATATGACTCAGCCATCTAAATTCCAAGCCTGGATGCAAATTTCCAGGAGATATGCTTTTGGAAGAGCACCATCTTTCTTTTAGCGTGGCACCAAACAAAATCCTTAGTATGTATGGGGTGTGTTTGGTGAAGTCCTCTAATGCGTGGGAGTGATGGTTTTCAGGATGCATAACACACAAAAAAGTCCTGTGCAGTACTTCCCAGGGCTACTTTTATGCTTCTTTGGGTTTTCTTGGAGACCAGATTCCTTTAGCTCTTCCTAGCATTATGATTGCCCGGTGCTGTCCACATCATAAGTGGTTGCTTCATTTTACCAAACGACAGTGATGACCTGGAACACCTAGAGTGATCCCTACACAAGCTCTAAAAAGTTATTAGCATGCTCTCAGTGGAAAGAATGCGGATTTTAATCCTTGGCATTTCTTTCAAATAGCATTGTTGGGGGCTGAAGTGATTCCCACTTGAATAGGAGCTGCAAGTGAAACAATTTTTGTGATTTTGAGATTTATAAAGAAAAGCACATTATAAAACATATTTAACATATGTAAAGTATAATTAATCTATGACTCTTTGATTTGCATGTCTGTCAGATAACGAACCTTGATGAGTGAGAAGGGCTTTTTGTTTGAACCCCTCACCCCTGTGAAGCCTCATTGTGATGACCCAGAGTGTGGTGAGGTTCTTCATGGAAGTCAGTGTTCCTGTAGCGCTACTCCTCTGCACAAGACAACATCTAACCCTGCTGCTCAAAGTTGCAGAGCTCACATCGGATGGTGTCTTGGTTAGGATTACTATTGCTATGATGAAAGACCATGGCCAAAAGCAAGCTGGAAAGGAAAGGGTTCTGTGCTTTGGCTTGTACCTTCATACCATAGTCCAGTACTGGAGGAAGTCAGGATAGGAACTCAAATAAGACAGGAACCTGGAGGCAGGAGCTGATGCAGAGGCCATGGAGGAGTGCTGCTCACTGCCTTACTCATCATGGCTCCCTCAGCCTGCCTTCTTACAGAAGCCAGGACCATCTGTCCAGGGCTAACACCACCCATGGTGGGTGGGCCTTCCCACATCCATCATTCATCAAGAAAATAAGCTTGCCAACAGCCCAATTTTCTGAGGCATTTTCTCAGTTGCAATTCCCTCCTTTCCAGTGACTTCAGCTTGTTTCAAGTTGACATAAAACTAGCCAGCACAGACACATACACAGTTTTCAAAGGAGGAAGGGAGGGTCTGCTAGCCTGGGAAAGATGGTAACAGCTGCCTGGCTGCTTTACAGAGCATGGGGCTGGGTCTATCTGAAACAGGAAGAATGTAGATTTTTGCTCTTGAGTGGATCCACAGGAAATATGCTGGATCCTGAAGGGTCTCTTAACACTCTTCCTTGTGGTTGTGAAATCATCTTTCTCTCTCTCTCTCTCTCTCTCTCTCTCTCTCTCTCTCTCTCTCTCTCTCTAGCATTTCCTGGGGCTGGGAGATGGCTCAGTAGTTAAGAGTACTGATTGCTCTTGCAGAGGACTCAATTCCCAGCACCCACATAAGCTGTCATGTAGCTGACTAACTCCAGTTCCAGGGTATCTGACACCTTCTTCTCGCCTTTGTGGGCACCCTGGTGCACAGACATGCATGCAAACAAAACACTCATACACATAAAATTGAAATTAAAATAAAAGCTAGCATTTCCCACATAAAAAGACTCAAGTCTTAAGAGAAGCCCATTGGGATATGAAGCTCTTGCATCTTTAGAACTGTTCAAGGAGATGCTAGTGTGAGACCTCAAACAGAAAATAAATAAAGCCCCCAGGGCCCTCCCCGAGCAGCCTCTCCTTCTCTAACCTTCCACATTGGTCCTTTCCCACTCTCGCCACTGTTCTGCTCTAACAGAAGGAAGAAGCAGCGTGGTGTCATTGTTAGATCTACAGACTCTTCAGAAAAGCTTCACTCTGTGTAGGGTGTGTGTTTCCCAGGATGTTGTGGAGAGGGGAGGGCGAAGACACACTAGTTACTTTTCTCTTTGATGTGACAAAAATGCCTGACAAGAGAATTTAAGGCGAGAAGGGTTTACTTTGGATCACTATTTAAGAAGAGCCACAGTTCAACAGGGTTGAGAAGGTAACAAGAAAGAGGCAGCTGGTTACATTGCACCTGCGGCCAGGAAGCAAAGAGAGATTATCCCTTGTGGTAGTTTGAAAGCAAGTGACTCAGAGAGTTACACTATTAGGAGTTTTTGGTCTTGTTGAAAGCTTTGAGGTCTCCTATGCTCAAGCTACACCCAATGTCACAGTGTACTTCCTGTTGACTGCAGATCTAGATGTAGATATCTCAGTCCCTTCTCCAGCACTCTGTCTGCCTGCATGCTGCCATATGCCACCATGATGATAATGGACTAAACCTCTGAAATGAATTAAATGCTTTCCTTTATAAGAGTTGTCATGGTCATGTTGTCTCTTCACAGCAATAGTACACTGACTAAGACGGATGTTAATACACAGTTTGTGATCTCTTCTTACTCAGCCTGGAACGCCAGGCCCCAGTTATGGTGAGTCTTCGCATCTCAAGTCCTTGGTCTAGGAACTCCTCCACACATACACTCAGGGATTTGTTTCTTAGGTGATTCTAGATCCCATCAAGTTGGCAGTCATTATAAACCTTCACAGAAAGGAACTGCTTCAGGCACGCCAAACAGAAAGGGACACAGGCAGCCAGTCATTGGAAAGGCTGAAGGAATGTCAGCAGGGTCTCTGTGTTGGATGATTGTCTTTAAGGTCACATTACCAGCTGTGATACAGAGTTCAGGAAGTCACCAGAGGCTAGATTGCTACCATGATAGTTGTGCCCACAGTCACCACCCCACACTCACCAAGCCATTGGAAAGCAGGTCTTGCAGGTAGCCACAATAGCAGTACCTGCTGGCCAGGCAGTGCCACTGCAGGAAGGTAGCCTTTGCCTTTCTGTCCTCCCTAATCTCACTGCAAGACCTAAATGGTATCCAAAACCACAGCCTCAAGGGGGTCAAAGACCACAGCTTTCAGCCTTGTAGCTATGCAGCCTAGGAAGGAGCTAGGGTAGCCTGGCGTGGTCAGCATAGCTGTGAAACCAGCACTTTGAGACTCCTACATTCCAGGGCACCCTGAGATACAGTGTGTGTGTGTGTGTGTGTGTGTGTGTGGACACTATGGTACCATTTTGAACTATTTTATTTAGAACAGCTTTTCACATTTGAAACATGCCCTTCCAATAACATAATCACAGCCCATAGTCATTGATAGAAGTCTATGGTAGAGATTTTTTCATGCTTTATTTAAATAACTCTTTAGTTAAGGCTCTCCTTCCTTGCACAAGCCAATGTTTTAGATGAACTTTTTCTCCAGAGGAGATCTGAGTTGAGAGCTATTCAAAGCAGAAGTGGCAATGAGATGCTCTAGCAAACTTGACGTTAAGGCCTGAAGGAACTCCGAGGTCTTCCTTGCTCTCCTCCCTCCTTTAACAGATGAGGGCACCCGAGGCCAGCTTTCTAGTCTGTCATTCTTTATGTGGTCCTAAACCACATGTGTAATCCTTACTAAGACTCCTCTCTAGGTAGCTACTCATAGAAGGACAGTAAAAACCAGAGCCCAGCCCATCTCTCCTCACTCTGTCCCTCCCTCCCCCACCCCACTGTACCTACCCCACTCCACTCCACTCAACTCCTCTCCACCCCATCCCACCCTATTCCCCCAGTATTTGCTGATAGGCTGTTCTAAGGCTTCCCATGGCTACAGGAAGGATTCAAATAGCCTAACAGAGATATTGCCCATACTCTGAGGTACCAGCTTGTCCTATATGTGAAAATAGTCCTGGGTCCCAGACAATTTCTCCTACAATTTTTCACCTCCTTGGTTCTGATGGAGGGGAAGAAGCAGGAAAAGATTAAAAAAAAACAAAAAACCTGTATACTTTAATATCTTGTAGCACAGTAACTTTGAAGACATGATCACCGATATTTTTTTTGTCGTGATTTTCCATCTTTTAATTTTGTAATAAAACAAAGGAAAAGTTAGTTGTACCTTGTGTTTTGTAAGAACGAATTCATCCTCCAAAGCACAGAAGTCCCCATCTCTTGTCACTTCCTAGTTAAGATTGCCTCTTCCCTGTCCTCTTCCCCGCATCTCACATTGTAAATAGTTGTATCCAATATGCCACAGGTTTCTCGTTAGTCTTCCTCTGCTTTATAATTATACTGGAAGAGCAAGTCCGCCGATAAAGAAACCAGCCAGGCTCCCCTCCCCCCAAAAAATGCGCAAATTCTTCTAAAATGAGCCAAACTGTAAGCCCGGAAATGGCAGAAGCAGTGCCCCTTGTTGTCTGGGATCCTGGATCCAGATATCAACAGAGTCAACTTGAAGGCAAACATAAACTCCGTCCACATCCCTCCATACTTGCCCCAGGCCTTCTGAGACTCCAGCTATCCCAGCCCAAAGCTGGTACTCATAAGCCTTAAACATGGTTTAATGTCTGGTGATTGCGCTCTGCCATTCTTGTGGTCCTTGTGTGAACCAGTTGCATTTTAGTTGGTAGAGGAGAGGGGACAGCAAAGAATAACAGCTCTTAGCAGATGGTTGCAATTGAGTCCCAGGGACGAGCCTGGGAGAGGGTGAATGAGTCTAAGCAACATTCTAGGGCACTGTGACTCACCCAGCTTGTCTCCAGGCCAAGAGCAAGGAGGCCTACCGCTTCCAACCTGTTCTTTGGTAAGTAATAAATGTCAAGTGATTTTCCCTCATATGGTAGGGACGGTTTCTATGGAAGAGAAGAGAAAAAAATAGTATGCGCTGGAAATGTGTTCACAGCAGCCGGGCTCGTGCGTGCTTAGAGTGAAGCTGCGGCTTCCAGTCCATTTGTCATTTTTAGTGTTCAAGTTTTAGTAACAGGATGTTTTCAAATAGTTTACATTTCTCTTGGGACATCTTCCCTGACCAAATGTCATAGCGGCATTAGCCAGGAGTTATTTAGACTCCTTGTTTCCAACAACAAGAGCGAGGCCATTTCTGCAGGCTGAGTCCAGGATTGAAGACAATGGGCTTTTCTTGTCCATCCCTGAGGAGAGACATTATGACATCAGTGAGACTCTTAGAGAGTACACTGTTAAATCCTTGGATGCTCAACCTTTCAGTTACTGGGAAAGCATGCTTGTTAGAAGCAAAGTGCAAACTGACATTTAAATGCCTACTTGATGAAAACGTTAATGCTGATATTTATTTTCATGTTAATTTCATTTTATGTAATGCCCAATATTCTCTAATGCAATTATATTTTAAGGCACGTCATTCTCTAAATTCTTCTCTTGTTTCAAAAAAAAATTTTTTTTTCTTTTCTGGTTACAGAGCAACAGATTTTCATTGCAAAAAAAAATTTGGAAGATGTATAAATTTAAAAAATTAAATTTTTCTAATGTCTTTAAACTCCAGGTCTTTTTGTAAGTAGTCAATAGTGAAGATTATTTGAAATCTCATAAAGTTTTATATTATTTTTTTAAATCAATATCTCCATCTCCCCATTTCAAGCTGACTCATTTTTCTGGCAGGGCTCTTACTCCAGCTCCCAGAGCCTGATGCCACGCTTCAAATGGAGCTTTGTATTCAAACGACTCAGATTCAGATAAGTGGACGAGAATCTATGGGAGAAGGATGGCTTAGTCTGATTTATCTCAGTGGAGCCACAGTGAAAGCACTATTTCCTCAGTAATGTAATGGTCTGTGTATAAAATGAAGATTAGAGCCATGTGTGTAGTTGAGGGGATTACCAGCAGCAATAAAAGGATGTATCCCACAAGTTAGGGCATGAAGTATCAGCCCCAGCTGCAAGGGAATTTGGGGGCGGGGAAGATTTGAGTTGCACACTTTGCTACTCCGGGTAAAATGTTATTTCTGAAATAAACATCTAGAAGGGTGTGAATATACAGGCAGGCAGCTAAGGGAACCTTCCAGGGAAGTGTCCCTGAGTCTCCCCCCTCCCACCCCTGAGCAGATCTGGGATACCTCCTCCCTTGGATCTTGGGACTCTGGTGCCATGTCCCACAAGCTGTGATCTCCAGATCTGGTAAGGCCACATTATTTCACATAAACCTGGGAGGCAGAGGACGGTTCTGTTTTGTACTTCTTCAGCACAAGTACTGAAAGAAGAAGTGATTCTCTAAGAAGCCTCATGGAGTTTTCATGGACCAAGTCATCAAGATGTATTGATAGCGAATTCACCTCCTGTTTCCAGCAGACATGTCAGAGTCAAGTCTTTGGGAAGTAAAATCATTCCAGATGCACTAACCCTAAGCTCCAAGAAAAGTTTGCTCTGGAAGAGCAGATTTGCACACAGGGCAATGGCTAAACTGGAAATAGTCTTCCCAGTCCAACAACACCGGGCACAAAACAAAAGAAACGTATTGTTTTTACATGAGTAGGAACCGTCCCTTCCAGGCTCCGGTTCTGAATGCTGGTTCTTCAATTATGGCGCTATTTGGAGAGGCTGGGGAGGTGTGGCCTCACTGGTGGATCTTTGGAGGTTGTATCTGCACTCTGAATCCTCTCTTCTGCTTCTGGGTCTACCATGATGGAGGGGTCCTATGCCACATGTTCTTATTACTGTAACTCCAAGAGATGGAATCTGAAACCGTGAGCCCGGATAATTCCTTCTACAGTGTCTCTGTCAGATCTCATGGGCACCGTGGTGTTAAATTAGCCCATACACCCATGGACTAAGTACAATATGTTTTTGTACTGGTGTCGCTTGGTTCCATATGCTTTTGTGCAGATTTGACTCTTCCAGGCCACCATTCATTTCATATGCTTCAAGTCTACTTTGATATTAAAAATCTTTTGAATGATAAATTTCAGACTTTTCCTTAGGGTTACACAAACCCATCAGCTAACATCAATAACCTCGAAGCAACTCTAAGATGAAAATCTGCTAATTCTTCAGTACTTCCTTAGTCTTGACTTTCTCATATCCATCTTCTGCAGTCCCTTGCTCTAGTCGGTAGATTGAGTTTAAAGTGTGAAGGGAGGGGCTGGAGAGATGGCTCAGTGGTTAAGAGCATCGCCTGCTCTTCCAAAGGTCCTGAGTTCAATTCCCAGCAACCACATGGTGGCTCACAACCATCTGTAATGAGGTCTGGCGCCCTCTTCTGGTCTGCCGACACACAGACCGAATATTGTATACATAATAAATAAATAAATAAATATTAAAAAAATAAAAAATAAAAAAAATAAAGTGTGAAGGGAATATTATTTAGAATAACAGCTGTCACAACAAGATTTTGCTTTGCGGCAGCCTGGCTCTTCCTTGCTCGTTTCTGCAAGAGAGTGGCTAATTGCCCAGATTCTCTAAGATCTGGGTTTCAAACCCTGCTGTCTCTGGGCTGTGCCTATTATTGGATGAGATAACTACACTTGGCAGGGGTGCAGAGAGCTGTTGTGATGGCTGGGCCCATTAATTTGCAGCCGCTGCTGCACAGAACGAAAGAATTGCAACTGCTGCTCTCCTGGGAGATGCCACTTAGGCAAGAAAATAAATAAGGGGATTTTGATTACATTCAGAACTCTTAAGCTTGTGCCCGGGGATGTTCCGTCTTTAAACGCTTGTCATTTTATGTTTACACAAAAATTATACTGGAAGTGAAAAAGCTTGAGGTTCTTCACACAAGCCTTTCCCCTTTATGAAATGCATCATGTTCTTTTGGAGAAATGTAAGTCAAATTTTGTGCCTGTTCTTTATTACATCTTACTTAATGAGATAACAAATATCAAAGGCCATCGCTGCACCGGGCACATAGTGGGTCACCTTGAAATGTCCCTCTCCTCCCCTTCTCCCTCTTTCACTTGTAGGGAATTGCCACTGATTCGTGCTCAAGGTCGTCATGCAGAGCATCAGAATCCCAGTGTGTCTGCACTGGAGTCCATAGGGCCAAGTGAATTCTCATCTCCGCCATTTTCATGAGATGGTGTCTCTCAGTGGGGTGCAAAGAATCTGTGTTCAAGCCATTGGTCTTTCCTCTTCTACCTGAATTAATCCAGAACACAGTGTTGGTTTAGCTGAGGAAAAGCCATGCACATGATTAACTTTTAATTTGTATCAGGGACTGGGTGGGAATACCAGATATAATAATATTAATAACCACTGTTGGCAGAGCTAATAGTTATGGAACACTTACAATACATACTGTTAACTGTTTTTACGTACTGTGTGTAACTATTTCATGAATGGGTCCAGTGAAGTCACTACTGCTCCTGCTTTCTCTCCCTCTTCCCCCTTATCCTCCTCCCCCTCTCTGCCTCCTGCCCCTTCCTCTTCTTTTTCTTCTTCTTGTGTTTATGTTTACCTATATGGTATACATACTTGTATACATGTGTGCATTTATGGATGTTTGTGGAGGCCCAAAGTTGATACAGGGAATCTTATTAAATGTCTCTTCTGTCTCTTTTCTTTTGAGGTAATGTCTCTTAATTTAACCCAGAGCTCACCAACAGGCCTAGTCCTCATTGTCAGCTTGCTCCAGGAATCCCTTGACTGCTGTGGAAAGTCCTTCTGTCTATGTGTTGCTTTTATTGGCTAATGAATAAAGCTATTTCAGCCAGTAGCTTGGCAGAATAGAGCTATGCAGGAAAACTAAACTGAATGCTGGGAGAAAGAAGGCATGTAGCTGCTGCTGGAGACAGATGTGCAGGAACCTTGCCAGGAGACTACAAGTCTCATAGTAAAATATAAAATAATGAAAATGGGTTAATTTAAGATATAAGAGCTAGCTAGCAATACTCTTAAGCGATTGGTCAAGAAGTGTTTTAAATAATATAGCTTCTGCGTGATTATTTCAAGTCAGGGTGGTCGGGGAAACAAACTAGCAGCCTCCCCCAACACATGTCCATTTTCAAGGCTAGAATTGGGGACAGGTGCCACATTTGCATGGGTTTGGGGAGATGAACTCTTGTTTACAGAGAAAGCTCTTTAACCACTGAGTCATCCACGGCTCTGAAGTCAGCTTCAATCTAGAAATGTCTTATTGCTTTCAAGTAGTCTGTCAGAAACTGGGGAAAAAATCAGATACCCATTTCTCTAGATCACTTTCAATCATTCAAACAGCCTGCACAATAAAAAACTAACCCAGAATTTCAGGCTAAAGTCCAGCTTCAATCTGCCTGAATCAGTGGCTTCCCAGCTGCCATCTGCAGGTCCCATGAAGACCAGCTGAGCCTAACTTCCAAGAGACATCCCTGGATTTGGTCAGTAGTCTCCTCTTTTTATTTGAGCAAGCTGGCAGCCTTACAGCCAACCTCCCCTGCCTGGAAGAAGGCAGGCAGTAAATCCTCAGCAGAGCTTTTGAGAAACAAGACACTTTGGCTGCTTCATCCTCCGCATTGGCCACCACCCAGCTCTTCTGGCAATCATTAGCTGCCTTTATCTACCTTTCTGCACTGAAGGGCTCATATGGTGTGCTTTCATGATTTTTAACATTCACTGGGATAAGGATGCTAAGGCTGAAGCTCGACTAGACACCATGAGAGCAGAAGGGTACATTTGTGCAGGAGAGTGTTTGAGGGGTGCCCCCATTCCTCATTGAGGAAGTTCCTACCTTCTCATATCCAGGAGTGACTCAGGGCTACTTGACAAATTTAAGGTGTAATTAAGGGAAATGCGTGCAAAAGTGGTGGGGAGCGAGGACCCTGCCAGAGGTAATAAGGAGGCTTTCAAGTTCTGTGCAGGGGACTCGTTCTCTCGTGTCTCTGCTTCAGTGTATCCAGTTTGTAGTCTGGACCCATGTGGAGCCAGAGGCCCACCTGGGCAGCCAGGCAGGGCTGTGGGGCTGGGGAAAAGGGGGTCTAGGGGTACCCACTGGCTCTGCACACACCCATGAAACAGAAAACAAGCATGAGTACTGATAGCCTGGTGCTGTCCATGGTGACCTAGGGAAGAACAGGTCTAAGGCTTCACCAAGCCTGGCTGGCACAGGAGGATCGTGTGTAAGCGGTCCTTTTCCTGTCCCACCAGCCAGCTCCCAAACAATGACACGGAGACTTCTTATAAATTATGAAAACTCAACTTTTAGCTTCAGCTTGTTCATAACTAGCTCTTATAACTTAAATTAACCCACTTATATTAATCTATGTTCTATCATGTGGCATAACCTCTTTTCCATTTTGCACCCCCAGTTTCCTCTCTGTGTCTTCCTGGCATCTCTTGCATGCCTAGATTCCTCCTCCTCTTCCTTTCTCTCCCCAGAAATTCTGCCTATGCTCCCACCTAGCTATTGGCTGTTCAGCTTTTTATTACAGCAATCACAACAATGCATCTTCACACAGTACACAAACATCCCACAACCACCATGGGCAGTACTGCACTCTGCAAAGGCAAGTTAAGTGCTCAGCAAAATTCATTCCTGCAGTCCTAGACAATGATCCTAGACACGTGTTTTTAATGGATCCTCGGGCTGCTAACTGCTAATGTTATTAATGACCTGTGGAGAGTTCAGATCCCTGGATAAGGGCTACCTGCTAATCTTGGTTATTACTTTTAACTTTGCAAAGCAAGACTGGGCTGATTCCTTGTTTTTATTCTTTTTTAAATTTATGTTTTCTACAGTTGAAAGAGAGAGAGAGAGAATGTTGTGTGTGTGTGATGTGTGTTGTGATGTGTGTTCATACCTATATCATTTCTATATCACTACTCTGACCTTCCTAAAGCCAGGGAACACTTTCGTCAAGCATGGCAGTTTTCATGCTAAATCAGATTTTGCTTAGTTCCATTAATCAATACCACTTAATCAGGAGCCTGTTTCAGCTGAAATGAGATGGCATGATATGCAAGGACCTGACAGGCTTCCAGACAAAGTCTCCTTTTTTGTTCCCTTGAAGCTCTTCACTACCACCTTCTTCTTTGGCGTACAAACTTATTTTTGACCATTCAGGAACTCTTGAATTTGACGTTCACCAGACAGACTTTGTTCTACCTCCAGTCACCAGCCGTTCTGTTCTTTCTGCTTGGAATAACCCTCAAGTGCAGCCCCTGGCACTTCCCTTCCCAAGCCCACCCCAGCTGGCCTGTGATGCTCTATACAAGTGATACTGAACACAGACGATGCCCCGCACAGCTGATGCCATGTGCAGCCGATGCCGGGCACAGGTGATGCCCCACATGGACGATGCCCCTCACAGGTGATGCTGCCTCCAGAGAGTTCTCCCTTACCTGCTGCTGTCTTTATCCTGCACAACCCTTAGTCACAACCCTTTTCACGTTGCATTTCCTCCAGATTATGTAAATCAGTCAAACGGGAGAGAATTTGAAAAAGCCGTAAGGTCTTTAAAATGTGCACGAATAACTTGGGGTTCAAAGCAGTTTTAACTCCATCCCAGTAGTATCTTTTCTCTGTCTATATTTATATACTTTGATATGCTCTGAAAATCAAAATAACAAAATGTCATAAAAGAGGAGAAAATTGATAGAAAATTTTTTTATCACATTTGTGTTATTAAGTGACTGGTAACTTTTAAAAATGTAGCTTAGAATATTTAAAAATCAAATAGCAGGGGAGTACTTTGGTGTTAGTTTAACAGAGAGATGTGCTAGAAAATGAAGGTTTAAATAAACATGTTTAAACAGTGTGGATTCTGTCTTTAATGGGCATTTATCATGTCCTAAAACGCTTTTTTTGTTTGTTTGTTTTTGAGACAAGGTTTTTCTGTGTAGTCCTGGCTGTCCTGGAACTAGCTCTGTAGACCAGACTGGCCTTGAACTCACAGAGCTCCACCTGCCTCTGCCTTCCAAGTGCTGGATTAAAGGCGTGCACCACCACTGCCCTGCTGCCCTAAAACTTCTTTAAACATGCATTTTTACTCTATAATTCTGCTTATGATTTCCATTCTATTGCAGCATCTGCTAACTTTTTTGGTAATCCCATCAGACAAAACTTGCTTCAGATAAGCCTATGATTTTATTTTATATCCAATTTAACACAGTCTGAGCCCGAGGTAAGCAAGTAATAAACCGAATAAATGAAAGATCATTTTACTCTTTCTGGATTCACTGCTTCCTCTTTACTTAGTCAACCAGTAACTGAAGCTTTGTCATCTACTGTTATGGTCCAGAATTATTGTCAGCATCCACAGGCCTAGGATGCTGACTGCAGTACCCACAGGCCCACAGGGGTAAAGGTTTTTAATCCTCCAACTCTGGGGACCACTACTGACAGGTAGCCCTGAAGAACTGACTCACCTAAAGAGAACTGCTTCAGCCAAACTCACCTTCTTTCCTTGGGTGGTTCCTATAGTGGTTGAGTGGTCCATGAAAACCTGGTCTGATAGCCAACTGGGGAACAGCTCTGAAACCCTGCTTCCCACTCTCCTTAGCGTCTCTCAAGGTTGCCACAGAGACGACATCCCACCAGAGCTTCTCTCTCTGAGGACCTGCTTCCATTTCCTGGCTTTCTGAGGTGGAAATTCATGTCTGTCTGATTCCTGAGGATCCTCAGACACAGTCCCAACTTGAGGTGACAAAATCCAGCTGTCTGGTATGCTTCCAGACAGCAGATTGTGAGCACTGTGAACATTGATGTTGTTATATATGCTTCATAACTTGCCCTATGACAGTCTCTACAGCATAACTATCCCGCGGAAGTCCCCCAATGAGAAGACAATATGAATGAGAAGGAACAACCAGAACATTTCCAACAGTTCTGACAGCAAGAATAGCAACAGGTGACTCCCAAGTTCTAAGTCTAAGAGAATGAGGCAGGGGAATGCTGCCTGGAGAAGAAATTGGCATTGTGATGGTTGGGTGGCAGAGAGGGTACATTTGAAGTGTCACAATCTACCCAGAGGCAGTGATTGCAGTAGACCCAGATTTTATGTATGGAACAGTTTGGAAATGCTGAGCCATTATGGACCCAGACAGCAGTAATACCAGGAGCTTCAGACTTTTTTCTTCTTAAAGACCGGGTCTGGTGTATCCCAAGCTTTGAACTGGTTATGTAGTTGAAAATGGACTTCTGAACCCCCTGTCCTCACCTGCTGAGTGCTAGATGTGCATTGACACACTCAGTTTATGCTATGCTGGGATCTCGTTCATGCTAAGCAAGCACTCTACCCACTGAGTCACATTCTCAACTGATTTTTTTTTTTGTCTTGTAAAATTAAACACAGACGAGCCATCCAGTGTTGGCCATCCAACCTGAAGAACAGCATCAGCTCTTCTGTGGTCTCCAGGTGGCCGGCTTTATTGGCAAAGTATAGGCTTGCCGACTTTCATAAGCAAGTTATTTAAGATCTCTTGAGAGGTAAAAAGATGACTGATTGGCTGCTGTCTCTCTGTCTCTCCAGCTATGTTTATAATACTCCAAAAGCAAGTCCATTGCATACTATGTTGACTAATACCCATTTTTATTAAAATATGACCAACACAAATACATAATTAAGGAAAGAAGACAAAAATAATTGAAGGGAAGAAGTCTGGGCTGGAGAGAGGACTCAGCTGTTAATAGGTAGTCTCTCAACCAAAAGAGAAGAAGTCAAATGGGCTGTCCATGTGATGTGGCCTCTCCCAAGGTCAACAGAAGAAAGTTTCAATGGCAATTTCCTGCTCAGGCTATGCATGGGATTCTTGTTTCCATGATGCAAATCTTCGCAGAAGACACAGAAACAATGCATGGAGCAGGACAAAACCTCAAGGAATAGAAATTGATACACTCAGGGAGTTAAGAACAATAAAATAGAAGAAAGAAAGAACATCCAGAGAACAAGAAGACAAAGTAAGTGAAACACAGAGCAACAGGTATTTTGAATGCAACAGATTAATTAGACAGTAATTGTCTCACATGATGTAAAACAGGCACAAAAAAAAAACAGAGGAAAGAAAATTACTGAATCAATTCAGGGGTGGATTCTGAAAGTAAAACAGACAAAATTAACCAGAGAATTTCAAAGAAATTATACAAAATGAGTTTTTTGCTTGAAAAGGTTTTCATGTTGAATGGGATTAATGTTTATTATAATGAATAAAATTGGTCATTAATAAAGAACAGCATCATTATAATTCAAAGTTGTAGGGACAGGAAAAGATCAAAAAGGAAAGGGGAGGGGACAGAAGGAGAGGGGGGACAGGAGAGAGGAGGGGACAGGAGAGGGGAGGGGACAGAAGAGAGGAGGGGACAAGAGAGGGGAGGGGACAGGAGAGGGGAGGAGACAGAAGAGAGAAGGGGACAGGAGAGGGGAGGCAACAGGAGAGGGGAGGGGGCAGAAGAGGGGAGGACTAAGGGGGAAGGAGGGAGGACTAAGAGGAAAGGAGGGAGGATTAAGGGGGAAGGAGGGAGGACTAAGAGGAAAGGAGGGAGGACTAAGGGGGAAGGAGGGAGGACTAAGGGGAAAGGAGGGAGGACTAAGGGGGAAGGAGGGAGGACTAAGGGGGAAGGAGGGAGGACTAAGGGGAAAGGAGGGAGGACTAAGGGGGAAGGAGGGAGGACTAAGGGGGAAGGAGGGAGCATCAAAGAGGAAGGAGGGAGGACTAAGGGGGAATGGAGGGAGGGACTGAGGGGAAAGATTGCTGGTTTTCTTTACAAGTCTTTTGAAAGTACTTGACTTTTAAGTTAAGCACATTTATTGCCTTTTTACAAACTAAATCTAAGTAGGCAAAAGGTCTATTAATATGCCAGAAATAATTTGCAAATTGTAGATAAATGCAGTCCCTTTCCCTCCGCTATTAGAATTGGCCTTTCTGGAGAACAAGCTGCCCCTCTGGTTTGCCCTGTTCCCTCTGCGAACCGTTTTAAGCAAATTCTTTGGAGCCCATCAATCTGTCAATTAGAAGAAAATGCAAAAGGAACAGCAGGAATCATGACTGCAAGGAAACAGTTGCCATCCCATAAAATTATTGCCTTGACCAAATTAGAATAAACCTGTCAAGACGTTGTTTAACCATCTTTATGTAAAAATCAAAATGGTCTGACTTCAGCTGTCAGCCAGGCTCTTCTAATCTGTCTGTAGCTTAGTCCTGGAGTCTACTGCCAGTGGTACTTAGAGTCTGGGGAGATATCCTCTCTAGATGGTGAGAGCAGAGCCCCTGCCTTTCCTCTGGTGGCCTCCAGAACTCTGGCTGCCTCATTCTTAAGCAAAATATCCCAGGTGACAATAAAGTGAGCGGGCAGGCTTGACTGAGGGAGTCTGGAGGTGGAGGCAGGCTGACTCTCCAGCAAGCCACACTTGCTGTTCTGCCCCCATCCTCTCACAAAGAGAGAACTGAGCAAGGATCACACCTCCCACCTTTGCAATTAGTCCAGCAGGATCTGGAAATAGGAAAGCACTCACGTGTGGACGTGCTCTAGACCTCTTTACTGGGAATTTCTGTCTTACAACAGCTATGTTGAGAGATCATCAGATACTATACAATTTACTCCCTTGCAATGCAAAAACCAAAGGTTTTTACTATATTTTCAGAGTTTTACAGTCACTACCACAATCTCTTTTGGATTTTCATTCCTCCCAAATCCTACACCCCTTAGAAGGCACCTCCCTTCTCTCTTCCAAATGATTTGCTAAACACATGTAAACCTTCCCTCAACAGAGACAGAGACATAGAAAAACACAGAGACAGAGAGACAGTGACAGAGAAAGGGACAGACAGAGACTACAGAAGAGAGAGACAGAGAAAGGGAGAGACACAGAGATGGGGGCAGGCAACCATTATTCTTCCTTTTGTCTCTAAAGATTTGCTTTCTCTGAACAGTTCATAGAGATAAAAATCAAGCAATCTATTGTCTCCATGACTAGTTTCTTTCATGCAGAGTAATGTTTTCTATGTTTATCACACCGAGTGTGTCAGTATGTGTTTATGGTAGAATAATGTTCCAGTATCTGGACATTCTGTATTTTATTAATGTATTTCTCAGTTGATGGACATTTGAGTTATTTCCACTTTTAGGCTATTATCAAAGTAGTTTTTGTTTTCGTGTGTGTGTGTGTGTGTGTGTGTGTGTGTGTGTGTGTGTGTGTCTTTTGAATCCTGAGCCTCTCACATGTTAAGCAAGTAAGTGCTTTACCACAGGACTATATTCCCAGACTAGTTCCCAGCTTCAATGCCTGTTTTTATTCTCTTGTCCATGGTTAACAGAACTGTTTGGGAAGGATTAGGAAGTATGGTCTTGTTGGAGTAGATGTATCATTGTTGAAGGAAGTGTGTCACTGGGAGTGGGCTTTGAGATTTCCAAAGCCCACACCAGGCTCAGTCTCTCTCTTTCTCTGCTGCCTGTAGATCAGAATGTAAAGCTCTCAGCTGCTGCTCCTGCACCATGCCTGCCTGCTTCCTGCCATGATGAGCATGTACTAACTCTTTAAACTGCATATAAGTCCCCAGTAAGATTCTTTTCCTTTCTAGTTGCCTTGGTCCTGGTGTTTCTCCCCAGCACTAGCACAGTGACTATGGCACTTGCCTATACACCCATGAAAGGAATTACAAAGTTCTATGGTAATGCTATTCTAATATTTTAAATTTTTATTTTTATTCATCTTTATAGGTGTGAGTGTACATCAAATGTGTGCAGTGCCTAGAAGGGCAGAAGAGAAGGTGACATTGGATCCCCTGGAACTGGAATTACAGGTGGCTGTATGATGGAGGTGGGTCTTGTATCTTATCTGTTGCTTTCATTGGTTAACTAATAAAGAAAACTGCTTGGCCCTAATAGGACAGAAAATTAGGTAGGCGGAGTAGACAGAACAGAATTCTGGGAGAAAGAAGCCGAGTCAGTAAGTCGCCATGATTCTCTCACTCCAGACAGCCGCAGGTTAAGATCTTTCCTGGTAAGCCAGCTCGTGGTGCTACACAGAATATTAGAAATGGGTTAGATCAATATGTAAGAGCTAGCCAATAAGAGGCTGGAACTAATGGGCCAAGCAGTGTTTAAAAAAATACAGTTTCCGTGTAATTATTTCGGGTAAAGCTAGCCTTGCCGGCGGCCGGGTGCAGGGAACGCAGCCCCGCCGCTCCTATTACAACAGCTGTAAGCGACCCAACATGTAGTTGGGAACCAAACTTGGATCCTGCAGAAAAAATATAAAGGACCCCGAGCCATCTCTCAGCCTGCTCCTAACCTTCTGAGCATTGGCTGGCTGTTTTCTGAAAATGTTGCTCATTCTAAGTATCCAGCAACAGATGAGCGTTTTTTACTTTGCTGCACCCCTGGTCAGCGCTTGCTGGCAAGTGTCTTTTTCGTTATCCTAACTGCTATGACCTCATTTCCCATCCTCTCAATAAGGTCTCATCTTTGATTTTACCTCTGTGTTTCATAACACATGGGCTTAAAATAGAAACTGTTTTATTAAAATTCCAAAATAGGATACAAAAGGCCAACAAAGACCACTTGAACTTCGGTGGTCCATTTAGAGGACCGTCCTGTCCTTGGAAGAGAAGTTATGCGGGAATTAACACAGATATGAAAAACCGAGCCTTTTTGCTAGTCCGTGGCAGCTGCCGAGGACACACTCCACCTAACATCTGGTTCAAGCTCCCTGACAGGAGATTAAGACCATTTGGGTTGGAGCAGTGAGAGGCTGCAGGAAAAGGGTTTGCTGCCAGCCTTGATGACCTGGGTTCGCTCCTAGGACCCTACATGGCAGAAGGAGGGAACTGACTCCTGAAAGTCATCCTCTGACCTCAGCACACACACAGCAAAGTGGAATAAAAAGGAATCAAAAGCACTCTCCCTTCATCTTTGTGTTGTAGGGTTAAGACAACCCCTCTTGGGGGCGGGGTTTGCCTCAGGCGAATGCCTGCCAATATATGGGCGCGCGGGAGGCCGCTCGCTCTCTTTCCCTCCCTACCTGTACTACGCTGGAACTTTGGTTCTGTAAGTTTATCATTAAAGTGGTAAATATTCTTTGATATCTGCATTGCATTTATTTTGTGCGGGTACATTGTGTCAACAGTTCCAGAGTGAGTGACCCAAATCAACATGACCATAGGGCAATAAGTAAATTATTTTCACCAGTTAGTGGCAAACACAATGGCAAACATACATGGGCAACTAAGGCAGGAAGATTATGGGTTCCGGACACCTGCTGATAAGACCGGCTGAGAGAAGAAACTCAGAACATACGGCTTTGGTCAAAGAGGCTTCTGTTTGTAGGAAGTGATTTAATAGAGAGACTCACAACTGATCAAAGTAGCAACGAGTAAGTGACTGTTGTATGCTTAGCCCGAAATAGGACATCAATATCACTCTCTCTGAGGATCAGGGAACATCAACAAGAGGAGGAGGAAGAATATAAGAGCTGGGGGAATGTATGGAGGATGGAGAGGAGTGCCATGAAATGCTGTCTCCTGGACACGTTACGGCCACTGTACTCATGAACTAACTAACTACCTATGCAAGACTGGGTCCTTCGGCATCCATCGTGGAAGCAGAAAGGGCTCCTGGTGCTCTACCTCTCTTGCAGAACCGTTTAACAACAGAGGAGGGGGACTCAGTGTCGTCCGTGGTGTAGCCTTTGGTAACTTGCCCCTGTTTACCCTTCAAGCAACCTCAATTAAACTCAATGGGTCACCAAAACAGCATCAAGAAGACATGGAAGTAGTTGGAGGACATGAAGGGAAGAAGGGGTATAGCACTAGCGAGAGAAAGATGGGGAAGGGCGATGTGGGAGAGAAAGTGATCAAGATAGACATGTACGAAAATACCAAATAATAAGCAGAAAAGATAGTCTTGGGTAAGTGTCATGGTTAATATATACATATACATATATATGTGCATTTATGTGTGTGTGTGTATATATGTGTGTGTGTGTATGTGTGTGTGTGTGTGTGTGTGTGTGTTAAAAAGCCTTCCCAGGATGTATATGGTCCTGGGTTCAATCCCAGCATCACAAAAATAAATAAACTGATAAATAAAATAGATTCTCAGATTTTAAAGGCAATCTCAACATCAGATAAGAATAACTAGCATATCATTTTTATACTCAGGCCTTGCTCTCAAAAATAAACTATTTAAATATGTGGTCCTTCCTTAGAGTTCATTTTCAAAATTAGAGTTTACAAGGATATAGTACTGTTCTGCCCCAAATGACCGAACAGAAGTGCAAGCTGAACACTTCCACCTACCAATCGTCATCACACCGAGGCGCAGTTCCCGAGCCTAATTGCTCTCCGGTCGGCATGAGAGCCATGAAGGGGAGGGGCAGGTCTGTGAGGCGACTGAGACACTCAGGGAGCTAGGACACCTGTGAAATAATTAGGCCATGTCAGAGATACGCCTTGTGGCACATATGTCCTCAGAAAGGACATAGATATACACACATATACATATGTATGTACAACGGAAAACGTCCCTAGTGAACAAAGGGTGGCGGAATTCTTTGCCATTCCTTTTCTCTTGTCTGGGCCGGCCCTGTCTGTAGCTTGTTTCATCTAATAAAATATAGCAGAGGAGACACTGTGTGACTTCTGGGGCTGCGCCTGAAGAATCCGTAGTTTCTAATTCCATGCGCTGGGAATACTTAGTCTTAGAGTCTGGACCCTGTACTGTGACAACCTGGGTGCTGGAGACAGCCAGCGCCAGCTGCTAGCAATGCTTCCGAGTTTCCTAGAGACTGTAGTTCAGAGGGGCCTCCGGGTGCTACAGCCGTAGCCAACACCACCCGGAGCAGAGGAACCCCTCCGCTGAGCCACCCAACCCACAGAATGGCCAGACGGGAAAAATGGCTGTAATCTTAAGCCACTGTGTTTGGGCTCAGTTCATTATGTAACAATAAATAATTGAAATAATTCCTGATTTGTATTTATTGGGAAGTGACACCAATTCACGATTCTATGCATGTTCAGTGAAGCCGAGTGGGGCAGTAATAAGGCTTTCTGCCTCTCAGGCGGGTCCCGGGAGAAACGGCTTCGTTGGCGGTGGGAGAATTAATAAGAACAATGCAGCAAAGTGAGACAGACTGTGCTAAGTCAGCAGCATCGGTGGCGGAGTGCAGGAGCCTTATTGTCCCGTTAAGGTAAGCAATTCAATTACCGCAGGATGTACAAAGTGAAACAGCAAACCCTTGGTGTGATGAGAAGGCACGGAACGTGGTGGCTGTGAGGAGCCTGGTGGAATCAATAAAGTTTATGAAAATGAAATTAGTTGTGCATGAACGTGGGGAACAAATATAGAACATGTTCTGCATTTAGGAAATGAGCATAGGGCCTTTTACGGTTGGCAGGCTTGTCTGGAGTTTAAAAAGGGCTTAACTATACCCTCGTGTGGCTGGGTGTGTAGCTCTGGGGTGGAGCACATGGCTAGCATACATGAAAACGGCCCTGGCTTGGTCCTCGGCACCACAAAATAAACAAGCAACAAAAAGCCACATGCTGCCTAAGTTGTTTTTATTATGCCCAGAACTGTTTGGTCTATTGTGAAGGCTCTATTTTTGTCCATGTGTCTGTTACCTGTCCCTCTGCCTCCTAACGGGTCCCATTAACACCACCTAGGAATCTTTCTGTTATAGCTTCATCAGTAATTAATTGATTTACTCATTGCGTTCTGATGACAATTTCCGTGTTCTCAGAACAGCGGCTCACCCTTTCTTAGTTCCTGGTCATGTGATATACAATTAGGCAGCAACTACATCTTTTTTCTATTTGCTGTGCTCTCTGAGGGGTAAAACACTATTTTAGATAAGAAGAAAAAGTTACACAGTGGGTACTTGGTACTTAAATGGACAGAAAACTCAATAGATGGGTGGGTGCTCCTTAAACTCAAAATCAATAGAATACACGAGACGGGAGGGGAAGAGTTAAAACAGGAAGGGGCGGAGCATGGCAGTACTGTTGAAAACCTGCCCTCCAGCAATATTTTTTTAGATTCCATGTTTGTCTGGGGGTAGATTGACTATTCTAGATTATGAAAAGGAAGCTGCTGCCCCTTGGTATACTCAATGGAAAGGTTACAACATTAAGCTTTTTTGATTCTTCAAAGCCCTCTACCTGATATGTCCAAAAGAGGCAAACGTAACTGGGACCATGATGCTGGGTTGAAAACTCTACCACCGGGCAACAGCAGGAAAGCATCGTGGCGTCACATAGCACTAGGCAGAGATGTCTAAATTTCTCCACATTCTTGGACTCCATTCCTTGTAGACAGATTTGACGGGTCTGAAGGCAGACGCTCCTGCCGCTCTGAAATCTCCCTCGGCGTTTCTAATGGGCAGTTAGAGCTAGCCTCCAAACAGTGCCCTAGAAGCCTGTGCTCTGATCCAGACACAAAGATAAGGACCACAGTGTATACAGGACGCTGGCAACAGAACACAAACACTGTCTGCCTATGAAGAGAGTCATGTTGTATAGGCATTAAACCCACTGACGTTTACGGGGTGCCTATGATGTGCTAGGCCCATGTCTGCAGGGTCTGGGCCAGAGGGATAGGCAGTTCTCACCGAACTTATAAGTGTACGCAGGATCTCAGGCATTAAATAATAAACATATGTATAATTACAAATTACGACACATTCTGTAGAGGAAAGGACTTGATATAGACACGCCCAACTGAGACACAGCAGGGCCAGAAAAAGAAGAATCAAAGAAGTACTGTTTGAGTTGAGAGTGAAGAATGAAATGTATAGGAATTGGAGGTTAATATTTAGGTCAAACCTAATGAACTTGCTGATATTTAACCATTTATGGCCATCACAGGGGCAGCATGAATGGTTTAGACTAAAAGGCACGAGCAGAGGCAAGGGCTTCAGTATTCTACTACACCGGAGCAGGGAGGAGCAGCTGTCAATGAGAAGTATTTGTAGATCCGGCAAGATGGTATGGTAGGTAAATATGCTTCCCACACAAGCCTGATGAATTGATGCCCAGATTCCCCACATGAACCATGGCGTGCACATGCCCACACTCTCTCTACTCTCTCTCTCTCTTCCTCTCCTGACTGCCTCACTCTCTTTCTCCAAGGAAAATTAAAACTAGAAAGAAAGAAAGAAAGAAAGAAAGAAAGAAAGAAAGAAAGAAAGAGGGGGGAGGAGAGAGAGAGGAGGGAAGAGGGAGGGAGGGAGGGAGGGAAGGAGGGAAGAAAGAAAGAAAGAAAGAAAGAAAGAAAGAAAGAAAGAAAGAAAGAAAGAAAAGAAAAACTGTAAGAAGGGGAAAAAGCCCGTGCTACTGAAGTCACGCTGGGATTTGGAGCTGTACTTTCTGTTTCAATTTTCCTTCAGGTTCCAAACACGCACGCTCTCTAATCACTGAGTGAATGATATACCCTTGCCGCTCTGAACGTTTAGACTAAAGGTGGGACAGGATGCTGTGGCGTGGGTCTTAGAGGGGGTGTGATCTCGCGAGAGTCAGTGGGCTCCACTGCTGTCTGACTGCAGTGCTGGGCATGGAACACACTCCGGAAGCAGGAGTTAGGACAGGCCGCAAACCACCCCAAGAGCAGAGGTGCAAAACAGCACCCATTTGTGCTCCCACGGCCAAAGGTCAGTATTAGAAAAAGCACGCCACGTTACTCTTCTCTGTCCTACTCTGGGACCTAAGCTGGGAGGCTATGGGCTGTCAAAGGCAAGAAGAATTGGAGCTGGAAGTTCTGCTTCCGAGGTGGGGAGTTCACTAGGTTTCTGGTGCCTGTGCTGGGATTCCTAGAAGGCTGGTATACTGTTTGGGCTTTTTATTGCTCTGACAGAATCCCTGATGGGAAAAATGGACGGTGGATTTGTTCTGGGTCAAGGTTCAGAGAAAGGCACTGTGGTAGGGTGGGCGGCTGGTGGTTGTGGCAGTGAGAACATAAGTAGTTTGATATATTGCAGTAGCAACCAGAAAGCAAAGAATTCAGATAGAAATGATGAAAGCGGCCTGTAAGTCCCAAGCCCCATCCTTGCAGACCTAAGTCAGCCAGCTTGTCCAGAAGACCCCACCCCCCAAATCAGCACCCAATGTACAGACAGAAGAGCTTGGGGTGAGGATGTTTCACAATTAAACCACAATAGGTGATTCAACTGGGACCAGGGCCTGGAGCACTCCCCATGGTCTGGTCATCTCACTGTCTGACAGCTGAATTCTACGAAGGGCCCCAAGAGGGAGCTTGTAAAGAGTGTGTCTCAAGAACAGCTCAAACTATGTGGCCTTTGCACACTTAATTCCAGAAGTCGCAGAACTTCTTTGCTGTACTTTATGGGTAGGAACTATCTGGGGAAAATGTGTGAATGAAGGCCACCCCTCAGTGGGCGGAGTGTCAAGGTGACACTGTAGAAGACCATGAAGGGTGGGGTCTGTTAATTCATCCAGTCTTTGAGAACACAGCCCACCAGGGACTGATTAGAGAGAGAGAAAGCCCAGCAGAGAAACTCCCCTGAGGCAGAAGGTAAGAGACTTGCATAGAATGTCAACACAAAGGGAAGTGACGATAGCCCTGTTCTAAGAAGGCAGCGACTTCCGGGAAACACCAGCCCTTTTCCTGTCAGACATGCAACAAAATGTCTGGCTCTTCCTGGAAAGATGAGCATACCAGTTTGGAAAGACAGAGACCTTGAAGGGCAGAGCACAGGAGAGGGACAAAGTACTCTAAAGCAATCAAAGGTTCTGTTTGGAAAGGCTGTTCTCCAAGTGAGTTGCATGAGCGGTTCTGCATGTAGTGACCCCAAGCAAGAAGCAGATGTCCACACTTGGACACTGAGAGAACACAGTTTGGAAGGAGGGAAAAGTAGATTACATACTTGGATCTTTCTCAGGTCTTGGCAGCCAGTTTTCCCCTGGCCAAACAAAACCAGAGCTAAGGATCAGGAAGCCAGTGATGCAATACTCAAGACCAGCTTCTAGAAGCACAGAGAAGAGCAGAGGAAGTGGAGAGTGGAGTCGCCTCAAAGTCCCTATGAAAGAGCCCCAGACCTGAAGATCCCTGGGCCAGGCAGAGCCCATCCAAGGGCTGCACCACGGGTTGTCAAAATTTATTTATGCCTGCATTTGCTAAGGCTGTAGTAGAATTCTACAGAGATCTTAGTGGGCACACATTCTCAGCTCTTGGTCGGTGCCAGCAGTGTAGGCAGGGCTGCATAAGGTTGAGATGTGGGCTCTGGAATCACAGTCAGGGGCCAGCCACTCGGTGTGTGACCTTAGGTGAGTTATTTAACTTCTCTGGGCTTTCAGTTCTCTCATCCAGACTCCGGAGGTGAAGATTCTCCCTGTGGGCATTCTAAAGGTGGAAGACCCGTGCGGTGTGCACAATGGAGCTGCCCCTGGGGAGCATCAGAGCTCTCCTTCGGTGCTTCACATGGAAGCCCTGGGCTCCTTCATGACAATGTGAAGTTGCTTAAGACATATTTAATTAAATGTCACTTTAATAATATGACTCCTAATCATAATTTAACTTTTACTCTTAATAGTCTCAGATGGACAAAAACCTTTGGAGCCAAAATTTCCAATTTTGATCCAGCAATTCTAAGCTTGGAATTCTGTTTCAAGTTGACTTGATTTCTTAGAGTTGTTTTAGATTCACAGTGGGACTGTACAGAAAATACAGAGGTCCTTATACGCCTGCCCCACCCAGGCATCCCTTTCTACTGCCAGGACCCCCACCGGAGTGACCCATTGGCTATAGTTGGTGGACTATTTGAATGTATCATTCTCCCCCGCAGTACACAGTTTAAACCTGGGCTCACGCTGGGTGCTGCACATTCGTAGACATGGCAAATAAATAATGATGAGTAGCCATCAGTATCATATTACACAAAATCATTTCACTGCCTGAAAATCAAATGTCACCGTTTCAGCCCCGGTCACCCAACACCAATCCCTGATAATTACAGACCTTTTATTCTCTGTAGATAAAGTTTTGTTTTGTCAAGAATGTCAGATAGTTAGAATCATATAGAACATGGCCTTTTCAAATTGGCTTCTTCCACTCACTAATATGCTTTCTCCACTTCTTTAAAAACAGGGCATGCCTAGGCATGGTGGTGTATACCCTTAATTCCAGCAGCTGGGAGACACAGACAGGCCTACCTCTATGAGGTTGAGGCCAGACTGGGCTATGTAGAGAATTCGAGGACAAACCCCTGCTGTGGACCAATCTTTGCACACTGTAAATATGTATTACTCTCATTGTTAATAAAGAGCTGACAGAGCAACAGCTGCACAGAATTAAGCTTAGGGAGGAGAGCCAAACTGAGAATGCTGGGAGGGAGAAGGGTGGAGTCCGTAGTCACCAGCAGACTGAGTTCGAGGCCAGCCTGGTCTACAGAGTGAGTTCTAGATTAGGCTCCAAAGCTACAGAGAAACTGAGATATTGATTGAGCATTTATAATTAATATTAAGCCTCTGTGTTGGTTATTTGGGAACTGGTGGGCAAGAAAAAAGAGTCTACCAACAACCTACAATAAACCAACAACGTTTTAAATTTTATTCTCTCTCTCTTTCTGTGTGTGTGTGTGTGTGTGTGTGTGTGTGTGTGTGTGTGTGTGTTCCCCTTCTCTCTTGGATTCCCAGCACCTAACCCAGGCGGTAGGGCTTGAGTCCCAAGTGCTTTATCTGCCAAGCATCTAACGGCCCCTTCTATTTCTTTTCTTAACTTAGTGCCCATTTCCTTTCCTAAGAAGAACTCACATTGCCTGCTATAGATGTAGGCTTATTTCTCACATTACTTGCTGGAAAATATCTGTGTTGCTTCCAGGCTTTGGCACTTGTGAACAGAGCTGCTACAGATGATTGTGTACACATTTTTGTATGGGCCACAGTTCTCAGTTCATTTGGATAAATACCAAGGAACACAATGGCGGAGTGACATGGTCAGAAAATATTTTGTTTTGTAAGAAACTGCTGAATTGTCTTTCAAAGTGGCTGTGCCATTTTGCACCCCTACCAGCAGCGAGTGGACACTCTTGTTGCTCCACATCTGGCCAGCGTTTGGTGCTGTCAGTGCTCTGGATTTTGAGCATCCTAAGCAACGACTCCTTGGTTTAATGATGATAGATAATGTGAACCACGTTTTCACATGCGTGTGTGTCATCTGTACATCTTTTTTAGGCAAGCATCTCTGGAGGTATTTGGCACATTTTCTGATCAGGTTGTATAACGTCTCACGATTGAGTTTAAAGTGTTCTCTGCACATTCGGGGGTAATAACACTTTATCAGACAAGTATTTCACAAGTACTTTCTCAGCCATGGCTTGGCTTTCATTCTCTTGACAGCATCTTTTGCAGAGAAGAAACTTTTAATTTTACTGAAGAGCATTAAAATTCTTCCTTCCATGGCCCCCGCGTTTGGTATTGTATCTAAAAGTCATTGCCATACCCAAGGTCATTGAGGTTTTCTCCTAATATCCTTGAAGAGTTTTACAGCTTCATGGTTTATAATGCTGTGATTTTTAACAGAGATAAAATATGCACAAATACGTTTTCTGAAAGTTGATTTATAATTCCAAAAGATAAGGAACAATCCAACTATCCAAAAATAGGGGACGGTTAAATTACAGTACAGAGAAGGAAGCAGGTTTATACAGTCTCTAATGGGTTTAAAAAAAACAATAAAGCCTAAAGTTAAAAATGCAGAGCCCACTACTTGCCCCCCATTCCTGTTTTTCAGTACAGTGACACATTCTCACAGTCCAACTAAGCGAAGAAAACTGGGTTAAAAATCTCCTGCCAGTGCTTCGCTCAGCTAGAGAGTCGCCACTGCCCGCTGCTGGCCTCCACCACCATCTATTCTGGCGTTGCCAACAGAGGAGATTTGTCAGGAGTGAATGTGACTTCGTGAGAGGCAGCTCCTCCTGGGCAGACCGGCAGTGTGTACAGGGAGTGTGACCGCCAGTGTGTACAGGGAGTGTGACCGCCAGTGTGCATGGAGTGTGACCGGCAGTGTGTGCAGGGAGTGCGACCAGCAGTGTGTGCAGGGAGTGTGACCGGAAGTGTGCACAGGGAGTGTGACCGCCAGTGTGCATGGAGTGTGACCGGCAGTGTGTGCAGGGAGTGCGACCAGCAGTGTGTGCAGGGAGTGTGACCGGAAGTGTGCACAGGGAGTGTGACCGCCAGTGTGCATGGAGTGTGACCGCCAGTGTGTGCAGGGAGTGCGACCGGCAGTGTGTGCAGGGAGTGCGACCGGCAGTGTGTGCAGGGAGTGTGACCGCCAGTGTGCATGGAGTGTGACCGGCAGTGTGTGCAGGGAGTGTGACCGCCAGTGTGCATGGAGTGTGACCGGCAGTGTGTGCAGGGAGTGTGACCGCCAGTGTGCATGGAGTGTGACCGGCAGTGTGTGCAGGGAGTGCGACCAGCAGTGTGTACAGGAAGTGTGACCGGCAGTGTGTGCAGGGAATGTGACCAGCAGTGTGTGCAGGGAGTGTGACCGGCAGTGTGTGCAGGGAGTGCGACCGGCAGTGTGTACAGGAAGTGTGACCGGCAGTGTGTGCAGGGAGTGCGACCGGAAGTGTGCAAGGGAGTGTGACCACCAGTGTGTGCAGGGAGTGTGACCACCAGTGTGTGCAGGGAGTGTGACCGGCAGTGTGTGCAGGGAGTGTGACCGGCAGTGTGTGCAGGGAGTGTGACCTACAGTGTGTACAGGGAGTGTGACCGCCAGTGTGTACAGGGAGTGTGACCGCCAGTGTGACCACAGGGAGTGTGACCGGCAGTGTGCACAGGGAGTGTGACCGGCAGTGTGTGCAGGGAGTGTGACCTACAGTGTGTACAGGGAGTGTGACCGCCAGTGTGTACAGGGAGTGTGACCGCCAGTGTGACCACAGGGAGTGTGACCGGCAGTGTGTGCAGGGAGTGTGACCGGCAGTGTGTGCAGGGAGTGTGACCGGCAGTGTGTGCAGGGAGTGTGACTGCCAGTGTGTGCAGGGAGTGTGACCAGCAGTGTGTGCAGGGAGTATGACCGCAGGGAGTGTGACTGGCAGTGTATAAAGGGAGTGTGACCGGCAGTGTGTGCAGGGAGTGTTACCTGGCAGTGTATGCAGGGAGTGTGACTGGAAGTGTGTACAGGGAGTGTGACCGGCAGTGTGTACAGGGAGTGTGACCGGCAGTGTGTGCATGGAGTGTGACTGGAAGTGTGTACAGGGAGTGTGACCTCAGGGAGTGTGACTGGCAGTGTATAAAGGGAGTGTGACATACTTCTGGATGTGGGGATACTCTGATGACCACACCTGCTGTCCACCCTGGCTCAGCCCACCAGCTCCTCCCTAAGTAGGTCTGTGGGACCGTCCTTGAGCACAGCTCTGCTCAGCATCTCCCAGCAGGGAGACCACCTGCTTTCCTCCATCTCTAATGAGGTCCCTACCTGACTTAACAAGACACCAGCGCTCTCCCCGTGATTCCTGGAGTCTTTACAAATCTTTGCTTTGCAATCCCTGGAGAGAAAGAAAGGTGCCTCTTTTTTTGTGTTTGATGGGGTGCCTGTCCAGC
Organism: Microtus pennsylvanicus; assembly: GCF_037038515.1. Taxonomy (NCBI): domain Eukaryota; kingdom Metazoa; phylum Chordata; class Mammalia; order Rodentia; family Cricetidae; genus Microtus; species Microtus pennsylvanicus. Next base: position 10,521,532 of record NC_134599.1, read on the forward strand.
ATCCTCTCCGCTCCCCTCCTTTCCCACAGAAAGGAGAGGCGAGCTTTACAATTCCTCTAATTAACAGTTTGTTTTTATTCTCAATATCTGGTGGTTGATTTTGCTTAAGGTCCGTGGGGATTTACGCTACCTGGATTAAAGGGGAGCAGCTGGAAGTGGCGAGGTTTCTGCAGTTTCTCCTCTCCTTCTAATTGGTTGTAGCGCATGCTCTAACAAGGTGAGTCTAATTCCATTCTGCTGAGGGAGGAGGAAAGTTTGAGTTTTATTATCTGTCCAAGACTATCTAGCACATTTTTTTAAAAATTGCTAACAATCAGAAAAGTTCTAGTTTCTTCCCATTTCTGAGATAGAATCAAGTGGGCAGGGGTCTACCCACTGAGGAAACAGACAGGTCCCTTTGGTCAAGGCTTTGCCTTGTTCCAGAGTCCACTTTGGCCTATTTTATCTGGAACAGCATAGGTTAGACACCCTATCTTCCAACATCCACAAGCTAACAGCTGTCTAACTGCTCACATGTACTGGACCAGGCGAGCAGGTCTCTGCTTCACACAGATGTTTCCGCCACCTCTGGACTAGTCAGCCACCTGCCCACCTAGTCAGCCACCTGCCCACCTAGTCAGCCACCTGCCCACCTAGTCAGCCACCTGCCCACCTAGTCAGCCACCTGCCCACCTAGTCAGCCAACTGCCCACCTTCGAGATCTTTGAGCGTCACCTCTCCGCGAAGCCTCAGCAGCTGAGCCCAGGTCATCGGGCTTCTCATTTGCTATGAATCCCTTCCACGCAGCAGCATGACTTTACGCTGCTGGGACTAATTCTGCAGGTGTGGTCACTGCTGCACGGATAACATGCTTTGCACTGTCACAGGCGCATGCTGCACACTGTTAATCCAGCCCTGAGGTATCCCGGACACTCCTAACCTGCCAGTTAAAAGGCAGCTAGTTCTAACCTCCATGGAGGGCAATTTGGTAGCACGAATCCTAAAACTTCATATTTTGTGGGCTCTTTTACCCTCCCTCCGTGCCACACCACACCCCTAGAAGTACTCGAGGAAAAATGCACACAGGAATGTTCACTGGGAGATTTAATTCCTTCTAAGTGTTGGAAGTAATCCAAATGCCCAACAATAAGAAAATGGCTAAACAAATTATAATGCAACCATACAACAGGCTATTCTACAAGCATTAAAATATTATAAAATTATATTTGATGACAGAAAAGATATTTGGGTTACATTAAGTAAAAGAAAAAAACCTTCACATTAATGGCAAATTTTACTTTTAATCATCTATCTTCAGCTTATAAGAGCTAAAAATGGAAACAGACAAGTCATAAAATTAGAAGGCAGAGTTCCTTTGATGGCAATGGCCCCTTTCCCACATGTTAGATGGGGAAAATTAAATATAGATAATGTTCTGGGTAGTTTTATGTCGACTTGACATAAGCTAAAGTCATCTGAGAGGAGGGAACCTCAATTAAGGAAAATAAGATAGGGCTGTAGGGCATTTTCTTAATTAGCAGTGGATGGGGGAGGGCCAATCCCTGGTGGGTGATACCATCTCTGGTCTGGTGCTTCTGGGTTCTCTAGGAAAGCAGGCCAAGTGAGTTAGTAAGTAGCACTCCCTATGGCCTCTGCATCAACTCCTGCCTTCAGGATCCTGCCCTGCTCAAGTTCCTGTACCAACTTCCTTCAATGATGGACTAAGATGTGGAAGTGTAAGCCAAATAAACCTTTTCCTCCCCAGTTTGCTCTCGGTCATGGTGTGTCAGTAGATCCATAGTCACCCTAACTATGACAGATAAACAAAGGAGAGGAAAAACTGTCCGGATGCTTCTGTCCACTATAAACACAGTGAACATTCTCACAGTCCTCCCTGTTCTTGTCATCTCCGTTGCTGTGACAAATAACCCTGACACAAAGCAAAACATGGAAGGAAAGGGTTTTTGGATGGGTTAAAATTTCAAGTCCATCAATAGGGGAGTCAAGATGGGAACCCAGGCAGCTATTCAAATCAGACCCACAGTTAAAAACACAGGAGAGAATCAGTCTACCCTTGCTTGTTGCTCCTGCTCAGCTAGCTTTCTTTTCTCTTTTCTGTTTTAACTAACTTGATGTGGGATTCCCCTCTGTATGCCATGAATATATTTTATTACCATTGGTTATTAAAGAAGTTGTTTCGGCCAGTGGCTGAGTAGAGTAAAGCCAGGTAGGAAATCTGGACAGAGATATAAAGAGGAAGTAGGCAAAGTCAGAGAGATGCCATGTAGCTGCCAAAGGAGAAAGATGCCAGCCACCAGCCAGAACCTTACCAGTAGGCCACAGCCTTGGTGGCGATACACAGATGAACAGAAATGGATTAATTTAAGATGTAAGAGTTATCTAGAAATATGCCTAAACTATTGGTCAAACAGTGTTGTAAATAATATAGTTTCTGTGTTATTTAGGTCTGGGTAGCTGGGAAACAAATAAGCAGTCTCTGCCTACAAAATAGCACCCAACATGGGACAACTACATCCACATAAAACCTGAGAGAGCTTGGGAAGGAATTCTAGACACACACACACAGAGACACACACACACACATACATACACAAACACACACACATACACCAAAAAAAAAAAAAGAGTTAAGCATGGCTTCATGGTAGCAACATTTTCTCAGGTGTTCTCTGTTGGCAAGAAGCATGTAGAAGCACAATTCCTTTAAGAAAAGGCTTCTTGACTCAGCAGTAGCAGCAAAAACTGTGCGGCTCCTTTAAAAAGGCTTTCTGGTTCATACTAGTTGCACAGACAGCTCTGGCTCTTTCAGGAGGCCAAGCACTTGAGTAGGACGTGTGGGCAGTGAGCTGCAAGTTACTTGGTGGCAGCATGGACCAACTGCTTCGCAGAGTTGAGGTGGTGGGCATGACTCCCACCCCACAGTCCCAGAGCTGGCGAACCACACAGGATACCCAATAAAAGGCCCGATTAATAGTACCCCCAATCAGCAGGAATTAGCCTAAAAACCTTGCCCAAATTCTCAAATATTGTTTATAAAAGATTGTTTTCACTTAAAGGGAGTTGGTTTTAAGTGATTAATAGTTGCAGTCAATTTCTGTTAAAAAAATAAGTATGATATGATATAGAGATAAATACATTGCATTGGTATGAATCTTGGTCTATTAATATAAATTTAAGGTCAATATGTATATGAATTTCTGCTCTTATTTAAGGTATTGTCTTTGTACAGCTCATTTAAAAATGCAATGTATAGCAAAGAAATACAGATTAATAGGGAGTCATCTATAATAGTCAAACTTATAGTCATATTAGTTAGGTTTTCTAGATGTACAGAGATATATTTCAGATAGATAGGTATATTCAACACTTTCAAAGACCTACAGAATATGGCATTTAAATATTTTAGAAACTTAGACTTGGCCTATCCTCCTCCAACCTTGGGGGAACTCTGAAACACACCTTGCTACAATACTGAGGGGACTAAGAGGTGGGTGGTGAGACATGTAGTGGGACACCCTACTCTCTAGGACCTCCACAGTAGGACAAAACGCTGGGCCCCTACCCCAATGTCCTAGGCTTCTCTAGCCAGCCAGCAGGAGAGTTTCCTGCAGGTAGGCTGCCCTGATACTCACCTCCATCCACCAGACCCTACAAGCTACTAGCCCCATCCCTCCCCAAACTGTCCTATCCTTCTGCAACCTCAGTGGAACTCTGAAAGACAGCTTGCTACAATATTGAGGGACCAGGAGCTTGCTACAACACTGAGGGGACTAAGAGAGAGGATCAAGAGAGTGAACCAGGAGCAGCCTTAAGAAGACATCAGTGGCTGCCTGAGACACAGACATTGACAGTACAGAGCAGACGAAGAACAATTCCCAAAAACTCAGACAGCCACTACAAGGATTGTACCAAGACATAAAGACACTGCCAGCCTCATTTGAAGAAAGAGATAGGTGCCCATACAAGAATTCATCTAATAACCTAAAAAGCAACATGGTAACATCAGAACTCAGTGGTCACACAACAGGAAGACTTGATCATCCTCACCCAGAAGAAGCAGAAGAAAATGACATTAAATGTAATTTTATGAAGATGATGGAAACCTTTAAAGAGGAAATGAAAAACTCCCTTAAAGAAATGGAGGAAAAGATAAACAAAAAATTAGAAGAAATTAATAAATCCCTCAAAGAAACCAAGAAAACTAAGAAAAACAATCAAACAGGAGAAACAAACAGTTCAAGACTTGAAGACTGAAATAGAGGCAATAAAGACAACACAAACTGAGGGAATTCTGGGTATGGAAAATCTGGGTAAACAAACAGGAACTACAGAGGCAAGTATAACCAACAGAATATAAGAGATAAAGAATCTCAGGTGTTGAGGATACTATAGAGGAAATAGATTCATTGATCAAAGAAAACATTAAATCCAACAAATTCTTAACACAAAACATCTAGAAAATCTGGGACACCATGAAAAAAACCAAACCTAGGAATAATAGGGGTAGAAGAGGGAGAAGAACTCCAGCTCAACGGCACAGAAAATATATTCAACAAAATCATAGAAGAAAACTTTCCCAACCTAAAGATGGATATCCCTATGGAGGTATGAAAAGCTTACAGAACACCAAATAGACTGGAACAAAAAAAAAGTCACTTTGCCATATAATAATCAAAAAGCAAAACATACAGAATAAAGAAAGAATATTAAGAGCTGCAAAGGAAAAAGGTCAAGTAACATATGAAGGTAGACCTATCTGAATTACACTTGTCTTCTCAGTGGAAACCATGAAAGCCAGAAGGTCCTGGGCAGGTGTGCTGCAGACACTAAGAGACTATGGTTGTAAGACTACTATACCCAGCAAAGCTTTCAATCACCACTGACTAAGAGACCATGGTTGCAAGCCCAGACTACTATACCCAGCAAAGCTTTCAATCACCATTGATGGAGAAAACAAGATATTCCATGATACAACCACATTTAAACAATACGTATCCACAAACACCACGTACAGAAAGTTCTAAAAGGAAAACCCCAACCCAAGGAAACTAACTGCACCCATAAAAGCCAACAAAAACCAAAGAAGGGAAACAAACAAACACTACTACCAAAAAATAACAGGAATTAACAACCACTGGTCATTAATATCTCTTAATATCAATGGACTCAATTCACTTATAAAAAGGCACATCAATGGCTTAGTAGAGTAAAGCCAGGAAGGAAATCCAAACAAAGATATAGAGAGAAAGTAGGTGGAGTCAAAGAGATGTCATGTAGCTGCCAAAGGAGAAAGACGCCAGCTGCTAACCAGAACCTTACTGGTAGGCCACACCCTTATGGAAATACACAAATTAATAGAAATGGGTTAATTTAAGATGCAAGAATTAGCTAGAAATATGCCTAAACTATTGGCCAAACAGTGTTGTAATTAATATTGTTTCTGTATTATTACTTGGATCTGGGCAGCCAGGAAATGAACGAGCAGTCTCCACCTTCATTAACTCAATGATAATTTGCTGGAATGTGCAGTGGAGATCAGGCTGGGCTCAAACTCACCAAGATCAGAACTGCCTCTGCCTCCCGCATACTGGGATTAAAGGTATGTACCACCACACCCTCAAATTTGGGGTCCAGCCCACAAAATGGTGCCACCTACATTCAGGGTGCATCTTCAACAGTTAAGACCATCTCCCACAGATATACTCACGGAACAACCTGACCTGGACAATCCCCCGTCTAGACTTTTCCCAGGTGATTCTGGGCTGTATCAGGCCAGCAGTCAAAACCAGCATAGTCTCCATGTTTTTCCTGATATGTTCTGGATAAAAGCCTGATGGTGTGTTTACTGTGTTTTCAACCCTCTCCCAATAATGTGTTTAATTTACTTAATCTGCCCTTCTTCTTACATGATACTATTGCTGTACATTTTAATTGTAGAGATGCTAAAAATGCTACAAGTCAAATCCCACTTGGTGTTCTTTGCATCCCCTACATTCTGTCCACTGTTCACCATTCTTTTCCCATTTCCCATTGGATTGATGTGGGATTTCCCTCTGTATGCTGTGATTACTGCTTTGAGCCTGCAGCAGAGCAGGGCGGGGTAGAGCAGAGCTAGGCAGGGAGGACTGGACTGGATTCTGGGAGAAAGAAGGGCTGAGTCAGAGAGAGAAGCCGTGTATCCCCCCACCAGATGGAACTTTACCTGGTAAGCCACAGCCACATGGCGATACACAGATTACTGGAAATGGGTTAAATTAAAATGTAAGAGCTAGCCAATAAGAAGTTAGAGCCAATAAGCCAAGCAATGATTTTAATTAGTACAGTTTCTGTGTGATTATTTTGGGGCAGAGCAGCCGGGAACTAACTAGTGGCTTCCTTTTTCTACATGGGGTTTTTAACCATTTTCCTTCTATGTAAAGAACATGCTTTACTATTTTCTTTAATGATGGTCCACTGGTGATACACATCATTTTGGAGTTAAAATGTGCATATCTACCTTTCATGGGTGCAGTATTTTATCGAGTGTACTATTTTTGAACAGTTCTCTTCTGATATTCAAGGTCTGGGTCTCTTTAGTCCTTGGCATTTGTAGCCCATCTTGACTTTGTAGCTCAATATCTTTTTGGTTTTTGAAAACTCTTATCTACTCTCTCTTTGATATTGATTCTTCCCAGTCTTTCTCTTCTACTTTTGGGACTCTAGTTGTACATTATGTTAGACCTCTCCCACGGATTGGAGATTTAGCTCGTGGGTAGAGCCCTGGGTTCACTCCTTAGCGCTGGGGTGGGTGTGGGGAAGACCTCATCAATCTCCATTTCTCCTTCTTTCGTCTTTTCCATCATTCAGGTTCACTGATCTTCTAAGTAGCTAAGTCTAACCTTCTATTAGACCCACGCAATGAGGTGTTTTATTGTGTTTTTTGGAGACAAGGTCTAACTATGAGGAACTCTATGAAGGCCAGGTTAACTTCAAGTTCATAGAGACACACCTGCCTCTACCTCCCAGTGATAAGATCTGATCTGCAATTCCACGCACCAAAGCCCCAGGAAGCTCTGGAAAGCAAAACTGTTCATATTTAATAATTAATGCCAGCATTTATTCACTAGCTTAAAATACAGCTATTAATATTTAACATAAATAATTGAGATGGCTATTTTAATCTGCCTCTTGCTCTCCTCTCACTCCCTGTGGCAAGAGCTGTAGCTACCAGCCCTTCTGTCAGGGACTCACAGAATCTTACTGCCAGCACTGAATTTCTCAGCTACAAAGAGGACCTAATGTTTCTTTTTCAAAGGTCAAGCCTATCACAGTTATTATTTTTCTATTTCAGCCGTTTTTAAGAACAGCCTTTGGAGGAGAGAGGCTGGGATGGCATTCTCGAACAGTGTTTCCCTCTGCAGGGCTCTGATGAACAGAATGGGGTCTGGCAGGAGGTTAAGGCAGCTTGTCAATGCTCCTGTGTCTGTCCTGCTTCTTGGAGGGGAGGGCACTGTGGACTCTTGGAGCATAGAGCGCTCTAGGCTCTTGCTTTCTAATGGAGGATCAGATGCACTGGGTTTTCTGCATCATGAAGCCTGTGTGAGTTAGTGACATTTGGGCACCTGCCTGACTCATGGGTACCTAAAAGCTTTCCCAGAACCCAGAGTTTCTAGGTCTGATAGCAGGCTGGGACTCTGAACAGTGCCTCACTCAGCCCTCATCAGAGAAGTTTCCTTTTGCTGTAGATAAGAACTAACACAGAAGCCGGGCGGTGGTGGCGCACGCCTTTAATCCCAGCACTTGGGAGGCAGAGGCAGGCGGATCTCTGTGAGTTCAAGACCAGCCTGGTCTACAAGAGCTAGTTCCAGGACAGGCTCCAAAACCATAGAGAAACCCTGTCTCGAAAAACCAAAAAAAATAAATAAATAAATAAAATAAAAATAAATTAAGAACTAACACAGAGAGCCACAACTAGATAACATGCAGAGAGAGACCTTGGAGCCTCAGTCCTAAATGGACATCTTCATTAAACCCCTCCCCTGAGGGCTCAGGGAACTATGTGGAAGAGGGGTCAGATGATTGTAAGAGCCAGAGGTGATGGATGATTCCAAGGAAACGGTGCCTTCCTGACCCAACAGGACTGACACACGTATGAACTCACAGAGACGGTAGCAGCACGCACAGGGCCTGCACAGGTTCCACCCACTCTCAGAATTCACCAGCATGTTGGCATTGTTTCCTGTCCATGCAGTGTAGACCTCTGTGACCGCCGAAATCTGTATATCCTGTTTTTCTTCATGTTAAAGTCGCGCGGGACACAGACCCGCAGCATCACCCTCTCCTGAGAATTAGAGACATTTTCAGCCTCTGCTCAGACCTCCTGAATGGAGGTCACAGTGGGACCTGGCTGCTCCCATAGCCTGCAGGTGGTGACTGTTGCTTACTTAAGCTCAGCACCATTGCATTAGGGCGCATTGGTCTGGCTTTTCAGCCCTTAAGTAAGTTCTGTCTCACAGCCTGAACTCACGTTCATCTTCCAGAAGAGAAAGTATCGGGGTCTCCAAGGAACTAGTGCCTTTTGGGGTGATGAAATACTCTTTCCTATGTGAGCCCCATTGGTGCACTCTGCGCACAACATCAAGAAACAAGCTTCAAAGTCAAGAGCTTCTGCAAGACGACAGTACAATCAAACTTGGGCGTTTGTACAAACTTCTAATCACACACGTTTCTCCCACCTGAAAGATCACGACTACCCTTTTCCTACTTGATCCTTCGGTAAACAATACAATCTTAATTTTTCTTTCAATTTTGTATTATAAACATCCTGGACTTAAATCAACATAATGCTTCTTTTTTTAAGAAGAATTTTTTCACTTGATATTAATATCGTCTTCTTCTGAGCTTGCAGCATGTGGGCCCAAGCTCTCCACCTCAGGCGACCTGGCAGCTAGAGTCGGCTGAAGCTCTTTTGGCATCAGGCTCAGCTCATGGCTTTCCCAAAGCAGATCATGTCCTCTTCTGCCCTCCTCGATGCCCCCTCAAGCAAGCATCCTTTCCTCCTGAAGGACACTCTCTGGTTTTATCACAGCAAAGTAAAGACAGAGGCATGGCGTAATTTAGATTGTCACTTCAGCTTATATTGAATTTTTATTAGGCCTATAGTAATTTGATACACCACTCTTTGCAAACTGTGAGGCTCTAAGTACTGAGAAAGGACTCCTTTAAATATCACACAACCACCTTATAAGGATGGCAGCAGGTGCTTCTCAAATGCGTCCAGGCTGGAGGGCCCCTGATCACCCTGTGCCCGGGGACAGGTTGCTGGCCAGTGTTCTGTGGGGCTCATCAGGCAGCACGGTATTGGTGAAGGACAAGCAAGGCAGTGTCTGCAGCATCCTAGGGGTCTGGGTAGCAGTCGGCATCCTGAGCCTGCCCATTCCTGCTCAGTCAGTTCTGGCCACTGGCTTAGAATGGAAGGCTTTGAGCCTGTCCATGGCTGATGACACTCCCAGGCTGTCGTTCGCCAGGAGCGTTCTGTGGCTTAGTATTGTCAAGAAGGTACTCGGCAAGCCGGGCGATGGTGGCGCACGCCTTTAATCGGGAGGCAGAGGCAGGCGGATCTCTGTGAGTTCGAGACCAGCCTGGTCTACAGAGCTAGTTCCAAAGCCACAGAGAAACCCTGTCTCAAAAAAAAAAAAAAAAAAAAAAAGAAGGTACTCGGCAAAACCCTCTCAAGAGCGAGAGCAGCTAGTAGAACAGGTGGGAACAGGTGTTGGCAAAGGCTGTGGGCTACAAGCTCCTGTCCATAGCCTCCCTGGAGCCAGATACAAGGCTGCCGACTCCCACAAAGACTTTCCCTCCTTTCTGGCACCAAATGGGGCAGGCTCTGGGCGCAGTACTCCCCACCCATTAAGCCTCCTCTTCCAGAACCCACAGCCTAGTTTGGGCTGACCAAGTTCACCTCCCCTGTTGATCACCTTTTGGCCTTTCTCTCCTCATTGGTACTTCCTCCAGAAGGTGACTTGAGAAAGGCATGCTGCAAAAGTCGTTCCCAGTTCCCAACCATCTTCCTCATAGCAGCTCTTATTAAAGCCTTGTTGGATGGGGACAGGTAATACAGTGGGCTGAGTCTGGAGCCTCCAGTCCCATCCTGTGGTCTTCTAGCAAGAACTGACAGTAATCACCAGAATAGTTACTGGGTCACCAAGAACTTTAGGTCTTTGGACATGGTTGAGGTGCCTCACAAGCCCCTGAGGTCTGTAGGATCCCTTTCTCGCTTTCTCTAGAAACCAAGGCTGAGAGAGACAAGTGACTTTGACCCAATGGCCATATGGACTTTAGCAAAAATCTGGGTCCAGGTATTTAGCTTCACCCTTCTTTCTTGCTACCATTTTCGTTCACAAGTGACACCGACCTAGTGGTGGATGAATGGCATCATGGGAAGGAAATAACACAAGAGCTGCAGTCACACTAAGGATCAGTCAGTACCCAGATCCAAGCTACTTCCGGGAAGCCAGAGATGTGCCTGGATGGGGGAAGGCTGGTGAGGTAGAAAAACTGGGCAGATAGCAAAGGAAGTCAAGTAGGAAGCTCTGCAGAAAGAAAAGCAAGAGGAGGAGGAGCACGGCCAGTCACGGGCAGCCTGGGAGTGCAGGTGCAGAGTTGGGGACCCAGCCTCTCCAGGACAGGCCAGAGGGGACCAAGTCACCAGGGAACCGTGGAGGAAACAAGGCACCAAGCTGTGTTCACCCCACTTTCAGCTGCACAGCAACCTGTAAGAAGGGCTGGAAACTCAGGCCCAGGTTTCCATGATTTTATGTCCCAGACGACTGATGTATTCATCCTGGGATTTATAATCTTCTAGAAATGCTCGAATCCCTGGAATTCTTGAGAACTTAAAATCTTTCAGTAATTTTTAAACATTTATTTATGTATGTGTGTAAATTTGTGTATATGTATGTGTTTATGTACATATGTGTATGTATGTGTGTATGTATATATATGTATGTGTATGTGTATGCGTGTATATGTGTATGATGTGTTGTATATGTATGTATATGTATATTTGTGTATATGTGTATGTGTATATATGTTTGTGTGTGTGCAGTCAGTTCTCTCATTCTCCCAGCTGGAGCCCAGGAGATCAAGCTCAGGCTGTCAGACTTGGCCTCAGGCGCCTTTGCTCACTGAGCCATCCAGCTGACCCTCGGTATTAATTCTGAAGTGGTTTCTTACAGGCTTCACAAACCCAGCTGTGCTACACAGTGCGGTAAGGAGCTATAACAGAGGTCCAGTGTCTTATAGATAGGAATACAGACAATTTCACCAGTTAGACTTTCTCTCCACAGGCTCCTGCATAGTTATGTCTGTGTCTTTAAAAAAATCCTGAAATTAACTGACTGTTCAGGGGCTAGGAGTGGTGACAAGTGCTTTAATCTAAGTCTTGGGGAGGCTGAGGCAGGAGGAATGTGAGTTCAACTCTATCCTGGGCTATGAAGCAAGACAGTTTTTCAAAATAATAATAGTCATAGCAACAAAAACAATAATAAACGTTTCATTCACCTTATTCTCTTTCCTGCCCTAGGACAGATCTGGCAGTAATCAAATCTACAAACCTCTCAATTTCCTTGGCCCAGACAGGAGCTTTCTTCCGAGCGGTGCTGGAATATCATCTGTGGTAATAAAGCATGCTTAGGTTTAGGGGTGCTTGCCCTCCTCTTGGAGTCCTCTGCCTCCTTCTTAAGGGGTGGTGGTCCTTGTGCAGCTCATTTGCATATCACTCAGCACATCTGAGTCTGGTCCTGAGCTGGCCTGTGATAGGATGGGAGGATGTGGATTGTGTGATGCAGATTCCAGCTCTTGAGAACTTGGTTTGAAAAAGAGCCAGGAAGTCAGGCATTGATGTGAGCTGAAGCCAAAAGAAGTTATGATGGAGAAAGTGTAGGAAGGGTCATAGCTATAGCTACAAGGCAGCAGGAGCCCTTAGATTACAATCAGAAGAGAGTGTGCTGGTCTTTGGTTTGTTTTCATTATATTGACACAAGCTGGGTCACCTGGGAAAGAGCGACCATTATCTGAGGAATTGCCTTCATCAGACCAGACTATGGGAATTTCTATGGGAGCATTTTCTTGATTTATGATTAATGTATGAAGATCCAGCACACTATGGGTGGTGCAGTACCTGGGAAGGTGATATTGGGTTGTCTAAGAAAGGGGCAAGCCAGGGGCAACAAGCCAGTAAGCAGTTTCTCCATGGTCTCTGCTCCAGTTCCTGCCTCCAGGTTCCTGCCTTGAGTTCCTGTTTGGACTCAAGGTGATGGATTGTAACCTGTAAACCAAATAAACTCTTTCCTCCTTGAGTTGCTCCATGGTGTTTTATCACAGCAATAAAAAGTAACTAAGACAGGAGGAGAGTGGAGCAGACCAGGAAGAAAAGATGGGTACAGAAGACAGTCAGTCCCTAGAGCTGCCTAAAGTCTTGTGATGGAGGAAGGTCATTGGTTAAATAAAAAGAAACTGCTTGGCCCTCATTGGTTAGAAGATAGGTTACAATATCCATGTAATTATTTCGGATGTTAAGCTAACCAGGCGGCCGGGGTGCCAGGGACGCAGCTCCGCCGCTCCTATTACTACAGTCTTGCTTTCTGAATCCTTGTATATAGCCCATCAGCAAATCTATGCATCTTTAAGTTTCTGGTTTACCAGATTTCTGAGAAGGGACAGGGTTGGGAGAGGGAGGAGGGGAGCTGAGGTGTAGCTTCCAAGAGAACAGGGACCATCTAGGGACTGGGCTGTACTGAAGACCGAGCCAGCACGCTCGCGGGTGAGGCCACTCCACTCGGCCCCAGATTAAAGAGCAAGATGTTTGCTGACACAGAAGCAACCCTGATGCTCACTGGAAAAGGAAAATAACAAAACCTAGTGCAGTGAGGGCAAAGTTAACAATCTCTCCCAAAAGGAGGCAGCAAAGAATAAAATAAAGTGATACAGCCAAGTGTTTTCCTTCCCCGTGGCATTTAGGAAGACAATAGAGGCAGGTGCTCTGAGTGACTTGATCAGACCTCTGAACCTTGAGGAGTCTGTAGAATCTTAAGGCAAATCTTTTCTGTTTTTCTCTTCCCTAGAGCTGAACTCTTAGGTGTTTAAATAAACATATTCTCAGATATCAACAAAGGTTTTAAAAAATGGCACACGCACACCCCTTATAAAGTTTGGTTTGGGCTCATTTCTATGGCTCTCAGAAGAGTTTGATTTCAGTAGCTGGTGGAGGAATTGGTGGAACTTGGCAATCATTCTAGATTCGGGAGTGGGCTTCCTGATAATGGAGTTTCCAACAAGCTGCTTTCCATTGCGGCTGAAGCCTCTCCTTGAAGTCCCTAGTGCAGACATTGCTGTTCAGAGGAGGGGGTTGACTCTTGATGAATGACTGAGTGCAAAGGGTAACATCCACTTTCCTTGCAAAGATTTTCCCATTCTAACTGTAAGACAACAGCACACCCCAGGAAGAGCCCCAGAGCCTCTGTGGGGTAGAGGTGACAGCGAGGAGGGAAATAAAATCAAAGGGCGCACTACTGCAGACAGCAGGACCAACTCTAGGTCTGACCTGAAAAAAATCCAAGGTAGCGTATACAAATAAAAGTTCTAAAGCCAAACCCTGACGGAGAAATGATAACACATGTTTTGCGTCCATGGTATCTTCTAAGTTAAGCTCTTAGCGATGGCTTTCTAACTGTAGTATAATTTGCTAGTATTTATTGCCCATGATAAATTAGGAGTCATGCCCCCCTCCCCATGCTTTTTACTGCTTCAAGTAGGCCGATCGCAGCTTTCCCAACTGCAAGTGACTTTGGCAAGTACTTGGAACAGAAGGAAGTGAATTGGAAGACCCCCTCCTGCAGCCCCCTCCCCACATCTCCCACACCCCTGGCCTAGAGGGTCAGTTTTTACTCTCCCCTTCCCCTGGCGCTTATCTGCATAGGACTCTTGGCAGGAAAGCAGGTTTTACCACACCCTGGTTAACAAGGACTCATAATAAAAGCTTCCCTCCCTCCTAGAGCAGTCACTACGTGGCAGACCTGTGCCACGCAATGCAAGTCTTCTTCCAGGTGCCCTGTGAACCACAACCACCATCACTTTTTTGTTTCTCTGCCTTAAGTAGGACGTAGGCTGCAGGTCTGTTGTATAAAGTCTTTATATTATGTCGAGACACGTTCCTTCTCTTCAAAGTTTCTTCAAGATTTTTTTATCATGGAAAAGATGTTGGATTTTGTCAAAAGTTCCTGTGTTTGTGGAGGTCACTATGAGATTCCTGCCTTTGAGTCCATTTATACGGCTGATACAGTACAGTCTTGATTGGGTTCATTTTCTTTGCCAGTGCAATAATTAAAGGCAGAAATCTGAATTGCAACAGGTAGCAGCAACAGAATCTCAGACAGAATCAGCAGGTAAGAAAGGTTTGCTGGGGATGGGGAAACACATATAATCAGCAGACAGAAAATAATACGCTCTGGGAAGCAGAGGGGGCCTTTGAAAAGCTGAAAAATCCAGTCTCTTCTCACTGGATGAGTGACTTTAAGGCCTTAAACAGTCTTCCCTCCTACATTAGGGCCCATCAGGTTGAAGACAGATAGAAGTTGATTGGCCCAGAACTGTTGAGTGACATGCCCTGATCTGGCCTCAAATTTGTTGAGCCGGTCCAACAGAAGTTGGTTTGCTGATGGAAGACAAACGCTGCCAGACTTTTATTTCAAGTCAGGAAGCTGAGGAAGAAACTGGCCATCTTTATTACCTAGCCAACAAACCAGAAACCAGAAAGAAAGAAAGAAAGAAAGAAAGAAAGAAAGAAAGAAAGAAAGAAAGAAAGAAAGAAAGAAAGAAAACATTCCAAATAAAAATTGGAGGTAACAAGAACTTTGTCCCTGCACTATTGGAACTCCTATCTGCCTCATGATAATCTGTGGTGAAGTTGCAGGTGATGGTAAGTTACAGCTTTTTTGGACGTGTTCACCTAGAGAACTTGTCCCAGGCAAGGGCAGTTTATCTGTAATAAGCAGAATAGGCCTACAACAAGCAGAGAGATCTGGAAAGGTGAGCTATTAAGAAAAGGTGGCATCCTTTCGGGAATATGTCCAAAGGATGCTCAATCATACCACAAGGACATGTGCTCAACTGTGTTCAGAGCAGCATTGTTTATCATAGCCAGAACCTGCAAACAACCTAAATGCCCCTCGACCAAAGAATGGATAAGTAAAATGTGGTACATTTACACAATGGAGTACTGCACAGCAGAGAAAAATAACGACATCTTTAAATTTGCAAGCAAATGTATTAGAGCTAGAAAACACCATTTTGAGTGAGGTAACCCAGACCCAGGAAGACAATTACCATATGTACTCATTGATAAGTGGTTTTTAAACATAAAGCAAAGAAAACCAGCCTACACATCACAACCCCAGAGAACCTAGACAACAATGAGGACCCTAAGAGAAACATACCTGGATCTAATCTACATGAGAAGTATTAAAAGACGAGATCTCCTGAGTAAATTGGGAGCATGAGGACCATAGGAGAGGATTAAAGGGGAGGGGAGAGGCAGAGAAGGGAGGAGAGAAAAATGTAGAGCTCAATAAATATCAATAAAAGAAAAGGTGGTGTCAGTGAAGGCATCAGCATTGAGCTGCAAAGCTTTTCCCCAGCCCAGGACTTCATTCATGTTCCTGTGACAGAGGATTCTCACGGCCCATTTTTCTTACAGATGATTACTGGATCTCAGGTGAATGTTACTATTAGTGGAACACTGTCTCTACCAGCCTTCTTTTAAATTTCAAAACCCAAGGGGAGACTTTTTTCTTAGTTCCTGATGGGAAGATTATCAATTATCCTAAAATTCCAGAATACAAACAGGTGCGCGTGTTGCCACACACCCACAATCCCCCTACCAGGCAGGAAGATTTTTGAGTTCAAGGCTAGCCTGTGATGAACTAGCCTGGCTTCATTTTAGGCTCCAAAGCTATCTTATAACCAAGACAACCTGGATTCATTCCTGTTTATGATTAAGCCTCTGTTCTGGAAATCCAGGCCTTGCCACTTCACGCAAATTGCTGCTACTTGTCAGGGCCTTCAGAACCTGGGTTTAAATGGGTTAGATTCCCTCTTCCACCAGCCCACTTTCTGCTGTGCAGGCCTGGAGGTACGCAGGGAGAGGGCAGAGGCTTGTCTGCATTTAGCACCACGGGGTTCCTGGCCTTCTGAACACAGCACGACTCAAGGACAAGCATTTGTGTATAAATATTTGTGGTCGGAGTCTGAGGCCATTTGCCTTTTCCATTACAATTCAGATTAATCCCCCTTTCCCTCTCAAACAATGAGAATGGAAGAAAACCCTTGTGTGTAACCAGGTAACCCGTGCGGAACTCCTGTTCCACTCGCTGTTTACCGCGGAGCCAAATGAGTTTTCTGTCATCATTTTCCCATTAACGGGGGACAACAAGGGATTTATTTCATATACATATTCTTTCCCTTTCCACGAGGTAATTATGTAAGATTTCTAGCTAAAATAAAAATAAATAAATGGCACTCTTTCTGATCTGAAACGGGCATTGGTCATTAAGGTTGAAAAAGTGGCCAGGGCTCACGGACTCCTATGCAAATCAGTCCTGATGAGCCCTTAACTAATCTGTTTACAAACCAGGCCTGCTAGACAGGCCTCAGTGATTTCCTATCAAAGCAGAGCGGGGCTCTTTATGGGCATCTGGCTGTCCCTGAATGGGCAGTTTAAACAGAGACGCTTTCCTTCCAGGTAGGATCAAAGACTTTATTACCCCTAAACGGGTGCATTGTTCCCCTCACTACCGTCTTGTTTGCAATTTGTGTTTATTAACAGCACTGTCTCAGGTTTACTTTGTGAATTACTGGTTTCTGAAAACAGTATGGCACTTTTATGGACCACAGTATGCATTCGTGGAGATTATGTAGCATATAATACACGGAATGGCCCATCAGACAGGACATTAGGCAAAGAAAATCCTCTGCGAAGATGGCAATACCTGACCATGCAGAATTCACTTAAAAAGGAAACCATCTGGTCTAACAGAGCTAATGCGAGATCCTCAAACTGAAGGGCTGGGGTTTGATAATGCTTTGGCTTCCCTCGGAAGACTCTTCTTTGATGTTGTGACTTGATTTCTCCCCGAGAGTCAGAAGGTAAAGCTGACCAGTAGATGAGGGATGTTAAAAGGACACAGTTCAAAAAGCAGAAACAGGTATTCCCAGGCAGAGACAGTCGGAGGGCCAGGAAAGGCAAAATTCTTGTGGTCCTTTGGCTGCAGCTTTATTCTGTTTTTTTTTTTTTTTTTTTTTTTTTCCGAGACAGGGTTTCTCTGGGTAGCCTTGGCTGTCCTGGGCTTATAGCTTTCTTCTGTGAAACACAGGCCTCCGCCTCCCACAGCCCCAACACTGAGATTAGAACCATGTCCTTCACACACACCTTCCAATTCATCTCAGGAGGATGGAGCTGCCAAGAAAATTGCATCTTTTAAGATTTGTGGTGACACAGGTATCCAAGCTTCAGGATGTCACTGACCTATAAAAGTAGCCAGGCCAGACTGCTGTGAGCAGGGGACCCAGCCTCCAAAGGGGCAGCTCTCAATGCTGCTGGATGGAAATGCGACAGACAGGGAAGGCCATCATCAGGGACCATGTCACTGTTGGGGAGCCATCACTTCTTCATGCCTTCTCTTTTGACAGGGAAGCAGGCATAAATTCATGAGGGGAGAGACACATTCGTCAGACCCCACGGACAGACTCATCACAATCCAAAGTGAACGGGGCTGAACGTGGCAGATCCCACCCTGGGGAGAACAAACTCACCATCAATGTCGGTCTCTTACTGCTTAGCACTCTCTAAGTGTCCTTGATGGCCCAGTGCCATCGTCACGACGTGGGGGGGAAAGCCAGACTGAGTTCAAATTAGAAAGGTTATAAATAAATAAATAAAGCAAGCATTTCTGCCTCCTCCAGACAGGATTTGAACTCATGCTTCTGAAGTAGAAGGGATAAGACATCCAGACCTCAAGGCACAAACAGCAGCCATCAGCCTAGAGATGAGAGGATTCCTAGAAACCACGAGAGGAGGAGGATTGGAAAGGTGAGCCTGTCAGGCCAGTGCAGCCCCGCAGCCCACAGTGGTCAGTGTCCCCTCACCCAGCAGGGGCTCTCCCCTTTATTCCACCTGAGTCACCTCTCTCCTGTTTACCTGAGCTGTTCCCATGGCTTTGTCTAAAACACGGACTTTTCATCTCGGAGACAGGTCAATGCCAGGTAAAAATCAAAGCCCAAATAAATGCATTAGGAGTGAACTCAGCAGAACGTGCTTTCGTTAGCGCAAATAAGCCGCCGGGTCTCCCTGGTCATCTCGGCTCATTAAAGGAACTAAACTAAACCAAGCAAGGAGAATGAATCATGTTTGGCACTTATGGAGAGCAGGCCTGGGGTCAGGGTTAGGGTCATTAGGAGGAGACAGAGCGAGGGGGACACAAGATGAAAGGGTCCATTTGCTCTTAGCATCTCCGAGATTGGAACTCTAAGGGGAAATTTCTAGATAGTCAAATAGTCTAAAATGACCCAAGGATGCTTCAAATTCTATCCCTCGGTGGGCTGCAGTGAAGTTTAAGAGGCATGTGGGCGGCAGGCACCACGGAGATGGGCATTAACTCTTCCAGGGCATGCAGCTATCGCTAATGAAGTTAGGGAAGTCTTCCACTTCCCCAAAGCCAGACTAGTCTTTTTTTTTTTTTTTTAACAAGGAGCAACAATTATGTCCCATTTCATCTGATTAAAGAGAAACTAGTGAAAGATTTTTAATTTTCCGACTTGACAATTTTAATTTGAAGTTCTCTGCTCTGAAATACCGCTTCGGACTGAAACAATATTTGTTCTAAACCTCCAACAACCCAAATGCTAAAGTATTTTAGGCATTTATCATTTTTAATAACCATGGCAAATGCCAAATTTTGTCCTTTTGAAGATAAAACGCTATACTCAAAAAGTCACAGGATTTGCATATACAGCCAAGGCTGAGAAACTGGCCCCAAACCTGCCCTTTGGTTTTATGAGCCTGGCTGTGAGGAAGGTTTCCATAGCCTTCCCTCTGCCAATGTCATTACTTCACAGAGCGGAGAGAGCACAGCTCGGAGCTTAGCTCTGTCAGGTTTATTCAAGTGGCTCCTTCTAGATGAGTTCTCCTGCCACCTCTGTACCAGGCATGACAGAGTATCATTAATAAAAATCTATTGATCTGGGAATCTATTCCTGGCTATAAAAAAACTTCTAATAAATGAGATGGCTATATGAGCCATAAATAATACGGAACAAGAGAGAGGCCAAGAACTGTCAAGAAACACGCCTCATGTTTTCTTGAATTCTCAAGTAAGAGGACTCAGAAATTAAAAGCTAAAGCAAACCTTTGTGAGTGGCACAGTACTTCCCTGGGAAAAGCGAGAACCAGATTCCCAACCTACGCGGCTCAGTCATGACCTTGTGACCTCGGACCGGACTTCAAGTCTCTGGTCCTCTGGTCCAGGGATGGCTCTTGTATCCCCTACAGGCTGGCTGCAAAGGGCTTCTGTTTTGTTCTGGATTCCTCTGAACGTTTTGAAGAAATCTAATTCCAGTCCAAAGAAGTCTGTTTTCCTTTTGAGGTACTCTTGAATTATTAAATGATGAATACAATTACATACTAAAAGGTCATCTTCCATCTGTCTGCTGCCAACAAGAGACAATTCCACGTGCGTCCAGTACGACAGACAAGCTAGTTTATGGGTCTGACACCTTGCATGGAATGTTACAAATCCCTATGATGTCCTTAAGCTCCTTCTTCAATTGAACTGAAAGATGGCTAAAAACCCTACTTGGGCTGATGACTCCCCACTGGCTAGCCATTTGAGAATGCTCCCGGGTGCAGTTTCTGCAGCTGAGGCGGGCGGTAACTGTGGCCATTTTCCTGAGCACAGGCAGCCTTCTGACAGTAACCTGACTCAAATTTATGAACACGGATAAAGTTGCTGGATTCACGTCTCCTTGCTCAGCGTGGACAGATCCTACACACTTCTGACCGCTTAGGAAGCGAGTGAAGGCAACGCACGCACAGTGAGAGCAGCCAGAAAGGCAGCTTGTCTGCAGGGCAGCCATTCCAATCGGGACTCCTCTATGTCGGATTCTACGGTGTTAGACCCATAGGACAGGGTGTCTCAGACACAATGCTGTAGAGTCCCTTAGTGAGCGAGCCTGTGCTAGCCTGAGATTACCTGTGCACAGATCAATGGTTAAAGCGCACGTAGGAGGGACTGGCTACCAGAAATGCATATCTTTCACTGTAAAAACTTGATTCGGTTTTTATACAAGTCAAAGGTTTACAAACTTTGGATGAAAAAGAAAAACTCTGTGAGAGATCCAAATTCTGTAAGATTTTTTATTTGGAAGTTGCGTGCTAGGAGGTGTAATCATTAATAAAATAAACGTGGACCCAGGCAGTTGCGACACACATAGTAAAAACCTAGAGATAGAAATTAGGGTTCTAGCTAAGATCCTAAGCAACAGAGGAAAGAGTGCTCGAAATGGCCTTGCCCTGTCGTCAGACTAATGAACATCTTAAATGTCACCATAGAACCTTCATCCAGCAACTGTTGGAAACAGAGGCAGAGACCCGCAGCGGAGCACTGGGCTGAGCTCCCAAAGTCCAGCTGAGGAGTAGGAGGCGTGAGAATATGAGCAAAGAGGTCAAATCCATGATGGGGACACCCACTGAAACAGCTTACCTGAGCTAATGGGAGCTCACCAACTCCAGCTGGACAGGTAAAAAACCAGCATGGGTGTAAATTATTCCCTCTGAATGTGGGTGACAGTTGTAAGGCTGCGGCAGACTGTGGGGCCACTGGCAGTGGCACTGGATTTATCCCTACTGTTTGTACTGGATCTTTGGGAACCTATTCTCTTTGGATGGATACCTTTCTCAGCCTAGATATAAGGGAGGGCCTTGGACCTTCCCCAAAGCAATGTGCCTTACCCTCTCTGATGAGTGGACAGGGCTTGGGGTGGGGTGGGGTGGGGTAAGTAGAGGAAATGGGAAGAGGGGAGGGAATGGGAACTGGGATTGGTATGTAAAATGAAGAAAAGATAGCTTGTTTTCTCTTTAAAAATAAAATAAATTATAAAAAAAGAAAAAAGAAATTAGGGTTCAACTTGAAAAGCAGAAAAGGGAAGCAACCAAGCCACTAGTCTTACCTCTGCCAAGGCTGGGCAACTGCAGACTAAGCAGACTAAACAGGCTTAAGCAGAGTAAACAGACTAAGCAGCCAGAGCCTCTCTCCCTCCCATTTTATATTTCCTCTAGTGCTGGGATTAAAGGTATAAGGCACTGCCACCTGGGTTTGTTTCTGCATTGAGCTTGTGTAGCCCAGGGTGGCCTTGAACTCACAGAGAATCCGTCTGCCTCTGTCTCCCAAATTCTGGGATTAAAGGTGTGTGACACCACTGCTTGCCCTCTAGTGGCTTAGCTTTTCCCTTCTGATATTCAGACAATCTTTATTTAATAAAACATAAATAAAATATCACTATAGGCGGTGGTGGTGCATACTTTTAATCCCAGCATTCGGGAGGCAGAGGCAGGTGGATCTCTGTGAATTCAAGGCCAGCCTGGTCTACACAGCTAGTTCCAGGACAGCCAAGGCTATACATAGAGAAAAACAAAACAAATATAAAATAAGATAAATTTAACACGAAGCAAAAGTCTTTAAGGAAAACTGTACAGTTAGTGGTTCGCTCAACATACGCACAATGCCCAGTCTCTACTCGCATATACGCAAACCCTCACCTCAACTCCTCATGATGCCAAGTGCTAAAGTGATGCTCAAAGCTGACAGGACACATTCTGCTTCTTCAAAGAGCTCCCATCCCAGTGTGAACGGGAGCAAGGCAGCAGCTATAATTAAACAAGTAGCTCTCCTGATGGGGAAATGACTGTCTGAGGTAGCTGTGGAAAGCTATTTAACAACAGTGGCACCTGAGCTGGTTACTCAGGAGGGGAGGGAGGGGTACTGGGCAGGCAGGGTGGGGGAGAAGAGCTTCTGCAAAGGCACTGACTTCTGATTAGAGTGTGAGGAACATGGAAGATTTGGGAAATGGCAAATTCCTAAATCTGGGGAAGCGGTGCTGGTGGAGTTACATGGAAGCCAGGGCACCGACGGGCTTGAACACCACTTAGGAGTTCTCCGGCAGTATCCCAAGCTAAAGGAGTTGAAGTAGGCGAGCTGCATTAGACAGCCATCTTGGAAGGACCTCTTGCAAAGCAGTGTGAAGAAGAAACTGAGGAAGAACTAGACCAGCGGCCAAGAAGCAGCTGGGACTCTCAAATTAGTGGCTTCCGGTGGCCGCAGAGAAAGGGACAGTTGGACCCAAGGGACTTCAGTCAAGGATGGAAGTGTTCTAAGCCAGGACTGTGGCGGTGGCTCTGAGTCTGTGACAAGCACTGGGGATTTAGAATCAGAACGGATGGAGAGGGATGAGATGCTCAGAGATCTGGATGGAACAAGGCGCAGGAGAACCAGGTCTGTCAGGAAAGGTGGGGATTCTAGGCGTTGGTGTGTGGTCTGAGACCCTGCGGCCCCCTAGAGCAAGGTTCTCTGAAGTTTGCATTATGGACATCTTGGGTAAGCTAATTCTTAGGTACTGTCCTGTGTAGCAGCTTCCTTGGCCTCTCTCCACTAAATTCTAGGAACATGACAACCAAAAACATCTCCAGATATTACCTTATAATCTTAAGAGAATGGGTGTGTGTTTTCCACTTGAGAACTAATTATCAAGAGAAAGAGATCTGCCTTCTTACACACACACACACACACACACACACACACACACACACACACACACACACACACCACTATATTGCAGTTAACTCCCCAGTTCCCTTCTCCTCAATCCTTGGCAATCACTAATCTACCACCCATCCATCTCTACGGATTTGCTTTCCTGACATCACATATACTTGGCAGCACAGATCACGTGGCCCTTTCTTTGCATCTAGCCTTTCCGGGGGCCCACTCTCGAGGTTGGTTTCTGCACTTTGCTCCTTTGATGAACATCTCTCCTTATGCTGAGACCATACAGGGTGCGTATTACGTGCAGTCCCAAGATTCTTCAAAATGTCACTAATGACTTCTAATTTGCCAAATCCAAATGGTTAATATCCAGCCCCTGTATCACACCACTTCTCAGCAGCTTCTTAAACTGACAACTCTTACCTCAAAAACAATTTTCATGCAACTTCCAGGCCCCTGCTCCTTTTCTCCTCAATGGAGAGAAATGTCTCCCTTTCTGCCACCGTGAATGATGCTGCCAGGGGCACGGCCACGAGGCTGTTCCCTGCACACTTTTCCATCTGGGGAGCACGGAGACCAGAACAGCCAACAAGGTGATGACTCATAGCGTAACTTCAGAGGGACTTCCAAGAACTATCTCTCCAAGTGTGGGTTCCCGCTGACGTCCCAGCAGCAGGGCTGGAGTTTCCGGAAGCACAGCCACTCTTGCTATGGTTCTTAACTCCTATTCCTTTATTTCTGATCGAGCAGGTGCAAGCCCTTCACAGACGAGACTGACAGTAAGAGGAACTGTTCCCAGGGTCATGCTAGAGGCCAGTAAAGGGTATCCTTGATTAACACTTATCATTCACGTTGAAACCATGTAAGTAAAATTCCACTCTCAGCTCACTGGCACATGGACACTCTCCTCCCAACTCTCAAGAGCCCCTGAGTGAGTGTCCCCTCTCCACCATCACTTCCCCACTCCCATCCATATTTGCAATCTTAGAAATATGTCTAGCCTTCCCATCTTGCCACTGAATAAACTTCCCATTCCACATTCTCTGCCAGGACCCATCCCGTCTCGCCTCCTCACCACCAATTCCCCTCCTCTCCCTCCTTCATCATCACCTTGAACTCTAAAACTTTTCAAAGCCACCAGTGACCTCTTGCCAAATCCCAACGGCTCATTTCGACTCCCTGCTCACTCAAGTTATGAGCAGGTTTTGACAGGCAACCATCACTCCCTTAAAAACCCCCTGCCCTTGGCTTGCAGGATCCCATTCCCACCTTTCTCCCTGCTTTTCTAGTCCTCCAGCCTCACCTTCCCACCCACACAGGGCTCAGTCTTGACACCTTTCATTCTTTTCTGACATCACTAAGCACCTCAAACGAGCTACCTTTTTCCTCCTAAACATCCAACCTTTGTCAGACCCCCTTTCCCGAAGACACAATTCTGTCCTTCCACTTCTCAAAGTTATTAATTTCAGTCGCCCTTGATGCTTCTGACCCCACCCTCTTGTCAGTGACTCCATCTTTATGTTCCTTGTCTCTGACCTCGCTGTCACAACCCAGCCCATCTTCCACCATCAATTGTCTGCATTATCACAACTGTCTCCTAACTGGCTCCCCTACACTTCATACCCCATACCCATGGTCTGCAACCTATTCCCCATGCAGCATCCACCATGAACCCTTTAAGAGAGGTCAGGTCAGGTCATGTCACTCCTATGAATAAAATCCTTCACAGACTCACCTTTATGAAAGCCGTTTGCCAATGGCTACCATGATGCCCTTCTTTGTATCCACATGGTCACGTGCTCCCTTCCCAAGGAGACTCTGGTCTTCTGCCAACCTGCCAGATGACTGAAAAATGCCTGTTCGTGGTCTGGTTCTCCGTTGCTTCAGGGAACACTTCTGTTACCAGGTGAAAAGGTTCAAGCCAGCTTCCTGAAGAATGAGGGTCTTCTTTGAGAGGAGCCACTATCATTTCAAGTGTCCTAGCTGAGTGACCCTTCAGCCCCATTTGGGTAAGCCCCAGGCAGAGGAAAAAGTCACACTAGACAATCTTGAAAAATGGTAGCTTTATTGTATTAAGCCACTAAATATTGGGGTGGTTTGTTACCCAGCAAAAGCAAACTGATACACCATCATCTCACTCAGAAGGAAAGTCCATGTCCTGCCACAGGCCCTCTTCTGGACCACGTCACTTAGAGCCTTCCTGTCTGTATTCCTCGCTGTCTGCTTTCTTCAAATATCCTTGGGGCTTGCTCCCTAGCTTTTACTTTTTATCTGTATCAGTGTATCATCCAGGAGAATGCTTATGCTAACAAGTACCTCTGACACACCCCTCGTCAACTTCTTCATAGTTCTCATGATCTGACATGTTACCCTTTGTCACACCAGCTCCCAAGAAAATGCTAGAATCTCTAAGGGCAAGGACTTGGTCTCATTTATTAGTGTATCTTTAGCACTTTCAATAGGGCCAGAAAAATGATAAACACAATAATATCTCTACCAACTCGGTGTCTAGATTTATCACAATGATGTTTCTTAAGGACTGCACTCCACACTGGGGTAAGTTACATTTGATGCTGAATTCTGTATCACTTACAACCTAGAAACATTCAAGCACATATCTGTCAAAGTCTTCAGAAGGTCAGCTAGAGGCTGGCCTCTCAATGGCCAACTTTAAGTTCTGTACCTTTTGACTTCCCCTCTTCCTTTGTTCTTTTCCCCTTTCCTACATTAACTTGTAAAAAAAAAAAAGAAGGTAGAGACAGAATAAAAAGCTCCAAGAAAATGTTATCAGCATAGAAATTTATTTAAATTCAAAATAATATGACTATAGTTAGAATAATGTAATAATTATCTAAAGGAAATATCATCATTGGCTCTGAAACAGTCTAAAGATGTAATTCTTCTGGAGTCAAAAATATGTAGTAAGAATATACAGGAAGCAGAAATACAGAAGCAAGTGGGTTGAGCGTGGGAAGTTGTAACAGGAGGGGCACACAGACACTGTAACAATTCAAACAGGAAGACACTGTCAACAAACTGTCTTACCTACCCGTCAATCCCGGACAGTCAGTCAGCAACCCGGAATGAAGGAATAAACCCATCTGGTTAACAGGAAAAACTTCCCTCTAATTTGTCTTTGCAACCAATTTCTTTCCTTATTACCATGGGCTCTATCTGGTTTTAATTGCAAAATGAAGTAAATAAAATATCCTGATCAGTGTTCAATTTTGTTGAAGGTGCTCAGGGATCAAACTTTTAAAAAAGGTCAACCGAGCTAGTTAGCGGAAACCATCAGGTATGTTTGCTAAACAGAAGAAAGCAGCATCATTTAAAACTGGGTGAGAAATCCCACGGATTACTGTAATGTAGACAATCAAAGCAGACAGATGATCTTTGATTAAACCCATCACTTAGAATGAGCTGGAAGGAGGCTCAGGACAGAGTCTGGTTCTCAAGTGTCCATGTACAGAGGGCACATCAGAAGGTCTCCTCCTCCCGCAGATACTGGAACACAGACGAGAAGTCTTTCTTTGAGTAGCCCTTGGCACACATCATCCTGTATATCTGGTGGGCCAGACTTCCTAGAAGAATTGGGCTCTTGGTGCTTGTGGCAGAGTCTTGAGCTAATCCCAGATCCTAAATCAAACAGGCAGGAGAAGGCATGTTGAGACACATTTTAAAACCAGGCTGCTTGCTGCTAAGAGGAGGCAGGAGGAGGAAGAATAGAATCTGGAAAAAAAATCTTACATGCATTAAGTGTATGAGTGTGTGTATGTTTTCTCTCTTTTGATGCTGAGGTTCAAACCAAGTGCTTCATACAATGGTAGGCATGCATGCTGCCACTGGGCCACGCCCTAGTCTGTATTATTTTAAGTGCTTTCACATAGCTGGAAAAGTGCTACAAACAGAAATCTTGACTTCTAAATATCCACACTCCTGTCCTTCAGGAAACCCATTCACTGTGTCTTTAGATAGAAATACTGTGCAGGCAGGATTACGTAAAGATGATTTCTTCAAGCCAGGTTGTGCTGGCACATACCCTTAATCCCAGCATTCAGGAGACAGAAGCAGGTGGATCTCTGAGTTTAAGGCCAGTCTGGTCTACAGAGTGACAACCAGGGCTACAGAGAAATCCTGCCTCAGAAAACTAAACAGAGAGAGAGGTTATCAAATCTGTAGAGGTCTACATGACTGCCATAAGAAGTGCTTTCTAGCATGACGGGAAACACATGGAGACAGTCTCAAATAGAATTCTATCCACAGGCAGAGTGCTGAGGATGAACAGCTGCAGCCTACACAGACTCAGTCTGGAGACCGACAATGAAGAGGGACTAGGATTCTCTGGGAGAAACAGTACCAGAATGGGAGCCCAGGAGGTAGAGTCCAGATCCTGGGTAAAACCTTCCAGAACAAACAGATGGTTAAGCACCTAAAAGATAGGTGCTAGTTAGGTAAAAAAGCATCTGGGGTTGAGGGAACAGTGGCGGGGAGAACAAGCCTGACAGAGAATAGTCAGTGGAAAGGTCAGGAGCAAGGGAAAAAGAACAGTGAGTTCAGCACAGCTAAAGCACAGAGAGGAGCAGAACAGGGAAGGGAAGCAAAGGCCACATCATCAAGGCCTTGTTAGACTAGCTGAAGAAAGAGATATTAACCTACAAGGAGCTGCGGGCTATTAAAGGCAGTACCAGAAGTGACACACTTGGGTTTTACATTCTAGCCTACTCCAATATCATGCGGAAAGCAATATGGAGACGATCCGAAGGATCAGTGGGGACATCTGGGGGTGTATGCAGATGAGACACTGCCACGGTTTTGGTGGAGGGAGAAAAGGAATCTGAACGAATTCAAGACACACTGAGGAAGAAGAATGGACACGTGTCCTGGGGAATTCACGAGAGCAGAACAAGCACAGCATTTGGGTGAATGTGTTACCACATTTGAATGGGGTTGAAGGAAGCGCTATGAGAGGCAGGAAAAATCAGACGGCTTAAGTGATTTTTATAGGTGAGATGACAAATGAAATGAGGGCAGTGAGTTGCCTTTTAAATGAGCAATTTGCACATAAATCCCTATGTACACTTAAAGCAGGAAGATGCGCTTGAAACCCATGCATACTTTAACACAAGTGCATTAACAACCAGGGAATCCCACTACTCCCCTCTAAGGAGTCAGTAAGTTAATGCAAGTTTATAACGAAAGACAAAATTTCACTAGCATACATTATAAACAAACCCAAGCTCCAGAGAAAAGTCTTAGTCCATCCTGGCCCAGAAATAAAATGAACAAGGTAAGTTTTTACTTTTTTTAATCAAAGCCAAATTTACACTAATTTTCATGGGAAACTGACTCACTGTTATAACAATTTTGCCTTCTAGGATGGGTGCGTGTTTTGTTGAAAGGGTGTGTGTGTCTCTGTGTGTGATGGTAGGGATTAGACTATTCAATATTGCTTTTCTCCCCCTCAGTTAGTCTTTGCATTTAACATACCTTAGCCATGAGTGTTGTTCCAAATCCACCTTGGTAGTTATTAGATGAGGGGACTCCATCCATCACCCCGGGTACAGGATTGTAAGTGTCACTGGACCAACATCGTCCCGAGCTCATATTCAGGATTTTGGCCAACAATTTTGGGTCAAGCCCTGACCTTTCAAAGGTTAAAGGAAAACGTTAAATATCAGAATGTACAAGTCACACCCGACTTACTAACAAGTAAAGGCATTCCACCTGTTTGTTTATCACTATAAATCTAAAGACCACACAGAACTGGGGGCAGAAGAGTCACTGCAAGTGGGCGTCAGCTTGGGATATAAAGTGTTAGAACAACTTAGGCTACAGAGTAGCAGCCCACCTCAAAAAAAAAAAAACCCAAAATAAAGGCCAGGAGTGGTGGCTTACACCTTTAATCCCAGCACTCTGAAGAGAGAAGCAGGCAGATCTCTATGAGTTCAAGGCCAGCCTGGTCTACACAGTGAGATCCAGGATGACATAGAGAGACCTCTCTTTCAAGCCCCCAGTAAAAATAAAGAAAACCAAGACAACAACAACAAAACATCATCCATAAAACTCAAAACCAAGTGAAGAAGCTATCTTCAATTATGTGCTATTAAGAGCTGCTGATTAAAGCCAGGTGGTGGCGCACACCTTTAATCCCAGCACTCAGCAGGCAGAGGCAGGAGGATCTCTGTGAGTTTGAGGCCAGCCTGGTCTACAGAGTGAGCTGCAGGACAGCCAGGACTACACAGAAAAACCCTGTCTCAAAAACAAAATAAAATAAATTCACCCCCAAAAAAACAACAACAAAAGAGCTACCGATTAATAAGGTCACTCCTGAGAGAACCTGCACATCTCCTCTAGAGAGGAGGAATGCATCACCTCATCACAGTGTGCGCAGCCTCTCGCACTTGCAGGTTCTGTTGCCTTCCAGACAATACTGCTTCGTCACTTATGAACTTTCAACCAGTCTGATAGTCTAAATTCTATATCACATACAAGTGACGTATGTCAGAAAGAAATATCGACAACTCTGGAAAGCCACAGGCATCTGGGTGGAAGCACTTACATGTATGTTTATTCCTTTGGTTTTTAAGAGATGAACGATGAGCTGTAAAATGTGCTTAGGAACAGTTATCATTACAAGAGACAGTATTTCCTGCTGCACACTTTTCCTTATTTATTAAGCCTTCATTAGATAATCTTGCTTATGAAGCAAGTCTGCCCAGAGTGTGACATATGCTATCTATTCAGAGACATGCGTTAGAGTTCTGGGTCACCTGCTGATAAGGTTACTGATCCTGATAAAACAAAGCTTGCCCGAGCGGAAACATCATTTGTTCTCTCACTGGGCTGATGGCATAAACGGCTGCTCGGTGCAACCCTAGGAAGAGCAGCAAACGCTCATCAGCTCGAGCCTAAGGACTTTCACACAGTTTGGGAAGCCCAGTTTGTTAAGTATCACTGAATCAAGTTTCAAATAAAACTTCCTACTCAGCCATTTATTGGCTTCTTTCCTGCAAAGGACCATTATAAAACAACTGTCATAAAGCTTTCTACTTTGTCTTAAAATCAATCTCTTCTAGAAAAAAAAATTGAAAAGAAACACTTAGATAAATGTTAAACAAACTGCACCTCAGTATGCTTAAATTGATTACTGTATATTCTGTTTGCTGCAAAATCTGAATACCCAAACAGCAAGGCATTTTTACTGATGCTAAAGCAGGGAAGAGAGCTGAGAGCCAGGAGTTACACAGAACCAGTGTGATACAAGATGCGATCAGGCTTCCGAGGTGGTGGTAATAAACAGCACACTAAGTGCCACACAGGTTGAGTTTGTAAGCTGGCCCATGTTATGATGATGGGTCTTTTATTAAGGATTCTATCAAACATAAAGATTCCAAATCAGCTATTACACATTCTGTCCAACAATAGACAGAAGCACAACAGTTTCAGTCTTTTGAAAATACCTGAGTTTGGCAGAGCATGGTAGTGTATACCTAATCTTAGCAAGTGGGAGGCAGAAGCAGGAAGATCAGGAGTTCAAGGCCAGCCTGGGCTACATAGCAATTTCCAGGCCAACCTCAGCCACATTAGTCAGATGTTGCTTTAAAATGCCAAAGGGAAGAAAAAGACCCAAGTTTGCTGTGTGTGTACTTGCAACAGACACTTTCTTCCCAGTGTAAATAAAATCAAGCTATCAGTAGGACAGTGAGACACAAAGTGAGAAGACAAGACAGCATTCTTAAGGAATAATTGTGAAAAGAAAAATCACAGATTAGCCATTAGCTAACTGCTGTAACCACAAATGGATTCTCTAAGCAAAACATACACCCATAAAGACAGCACATTTCCAAACATTTTAGGGGCATCCTATTGTCTTAGATTCCAAGATGCCAACACATCTAAAGCAGTGGACTTCCGTCTTTAGAACCTTCTGGGTTAGGCTGGCTAGAACTTCACAAGACTCTTGACTGCAAAGGAGGGCCACACTCTGTAGCATTTGTTCAAACGGCGAGTTAAGCCTATTTCCCTAACTTTGGAACACCTCTGCTTCCCCTGAATAGAACAAGCCAGGGAAAACACTGGCACTGGCTTAGGAACATGCCACTATGTAGAGGCATCGAACGGGGACATGCACACATACAGAATCAGGTGGGAGCTGCTTCTCCGCTCACTTAGCAAACCTGAAGCTGCCTGTCGTGCCGACTCCCTTCAGCAGCCCCTGCTCCCTCCCTGCCCCCACTCTGCAGCAAAGTGTATCATTAAAAAGAGCAAGTGAGGAGTGTTTTGCATTTCCTTTTTCTGAGGCTTCTTCAGCTGGCACGTACAGAACTGACAGCTAGAATTAGACAGGATATTAAAATCAGTTACTGAAGTCCTCTGTCTTCCACTGTGCCCAAGGCTTGTAATGGTCTGAAACCAGCTAGAATACACAGTAATTGTCATTCAGAGAGTCTACCCTAGAACGTCATGCTTCACTGGAGAAGACTGAGTTTCCATTTGAAATCAACAAATTAATCCAAGACAGGTATCTGAAAGGGCAAGTTTAATAGGAAGCAGCTACTGGGCTCTCAACCATGATAAAATGTTATTGCTGCTTCCCTGTAAATTGGCTGGGAACATATGATACTTCTGCATAAGAGCCCCATCGCTGCTCAGGAGATATACAGCTCAAGCCATCAAAAGGATGACAGTCTGTCAGTCCCCATAATAACTTGCCACTGGAGGTGGTTCGAGAGTGTGTGCATGCATGCTTGTGGCTTTACAATTGCTGGCATGTTCTCTGATATAAACAGAATGAATTCATTGCTCTGACTGCATATATAATGCAACTCAAATAAACGTCACGATGTCAAACCCACTCACCTCTAAAACACAAGAACATTAAATGAACTTTTGGAAGTAAAACCAATGCATGATAAACTTTAAAAAAAGGAAAAAGTATAAAAATTCTTTGCCTTCACCATGACCAAAATCTTAGAGGCCAAAAGTTTGTTCACGTTCTACCTTTTAAGTATCTCCTACACTGGTATTCGGTAAGAATAACTGGGGGCTGCTATAACAGAAACAGATCTGGAAAGAAAACATTTAAAACCGTGCTCATTTTAATCAACTAATCACTAACTCACTCAAACATACTCAGACCTGCCATGTGTCAGTTCCAGGCAGGAGCCAACGAGACAACAAAGAAGCACAGGCTGTACCCTGCCTACCAGGGCCAGGGGAAAGGGTATCCACACCCAAGCGCCACGCAGCCACCACCCATCCTCTCTCTCATTCCCTCCCGCCTCTCCTCTCCACTTAGTCAAGTCTGCACTCTGAGTGACTGCTATGTTTTCTTTTTTAAAAATTATTTATTTTAATTTTATGTGCCTTGGTATTCTGCCATTGTATGTATGTCTGTGTGAGGGGGTCAGGTCCTCTGGAACCAGAGTTATAGACAGTTGTGAGCTGCCATGTGGGTGCTGAGAATTGAACCCAGGACCTGTGGAAGAGCAGTCAGCGCTCTTAACTGCTGAGGCATCTCTCCAGCTCCATAAAACACACACACACACACACACACACACACACACACACACACACACACACACACGCAGCTCGTAAGAAAGGTTATAAAGGAAAACTGTCCAAATAAGAGTCAAATCCTAACCTTGGATATCATTAAGTACTATGTGCCAGGAACTTCTTTTAAAAAGCTAACAGAAGTTGGGCGGTGGTGGCACATGCCTTTAATCCTAGCACTCAAGAGGCAGAGGCAGGCGGGTCTCTGTGAGTTCAAGGCCGTGCTGGTCTACAAGAGCTAGTTCCAAAGCAACTGTCTCAAAAAAATAAATAAATAAATCCACCCCCCCAAAAAATGTTAAAAATTTTATCAGCCATCTCAATAACCCACTGGGGGGTTGGTAGCAGCATTATCACTTTAAAATGAGAAAGGCAGACATCTGTATATAGCTGGATGCAAGTTAGAAAGACTCTAATCAGCCTGAAACTCGCTGTGTCAAGTGGTGACATGTGCCAGTCAATCAATGTGTGGCACTTTATCAGTTAAGAAATCCTATCAACACTTTGATTATTAACCTCCTGCAATTGTCCTATTGATTAGGATATAAAAATAAGAGTTTTACCAGGCAGTGGTTGCACATGCCTTTAATCTCAGCACTCGGGAGGCTGAGACAGGTGGATCTCTGAGTTTGAGGCCAGCCTGGTTTGCAACATTCATTCCAGAATACACAGGGCTATACAGAGAAACCCTCTCTTGAAAATCAAAATAGTAAATAAAAGTAAAAAATAAAAGCTTTAATCCTCACATAAAAGAAAAGGCAAAACTGAGGTGCAATAATCAGGAAACTGAAAGTGTACCCGTGGGAAAAGCTCCCTTTGTGAAGAGCTTTCAAATGCATCAGAAGCTGCAGTGTTTATGATGCAAAACAACATGGTGGCTGCGGGAGGGGAGTGGGCTTGACTGACCAGCAAATCACTTGTTACATCACCAGTGCTTCTTAAGAATCAGTTCTCAGTGGAGCACAATTAAAAATGAAACAACAAAATGTACATTAACAATGTTGTTTGTGTGTGATCACAAACCTCTCTCATGCTACAGAATGACTTCAAAGTCTTAACTAGGAATCTAGCTAGAAAAGAAAAAGATCTAATAAAAAGGACCCTCAAAGTCTATTATGCACCAATATTTTTTGCACTTTATTTTTTTAACAAAATTTTAAAATTTCACTAACATCTATAAAGGCTCACTGTAAAAGAGCAAAGGGTCAATTTTAAACTGTATGGTTTTATTCTTCTATTAAAGAGAAACCATATTAGAGAAAAAAAACGAAAACACTGACTTATGAGAATGAAATTAATCAGAAATGATCATGTCACTGGAACAGGCGACTCAATCTGTAAATGTTGACATTAATACTCTAGAAGATTCTACTTGTGAGTGATCAGAATATAAATGCAGCTGCACCACTCTGATGCTGTACTACTCCGTGGGAATTTACTACTTGGGAATTTATACTTGGCGATGCCAATTTTCCCTTTCACCTTGCAAAGCACAATAAATCGTGGCCGCTCTCTATACTCTATTAGAGAACAATCCTGTCACTTTAAACCGTGTCTGTAAACCACAAAGACAGACAACAGCAGAAGCTCTCATCCCAGGCTGTCGGAACACTAAGACAGACTCTTGTTAGGCAATGTGGGAAATAACTTAGTACAATCTAAAACATTAGAAAATTATATATTATTTTAATAGTTAAATAAAACAATCAAGTTTCTGCCTTGTTTTTTGATTTCTTATGCACATTTTGTTTATATGTATAGGTCTCTCTCCTCTCATATAATACACACACACACACACATCTGTATATATTTAGAGTTTTGATAAAACTAAACATTTAAAAGTTTCACATTTTTCAGAGTCAGGAGTGCTAGGTTCTATTATACCATGGAACCATAGAAATGCTTCCTATTCTCAAATATCATTTTACCACACTGGGTCATGGCCAAAATAAGATAAACCATTTTTCTGTTATTCATGTCCCTATGTGGATTTATGCCACTTTCAATGTTTTTCTTGAGAACCAACCCAGTGCAGTAGCCAAGGGCTTTCCCTTCATCATACATTTTGGTCAGTGGATATTCCTGCTGTTCTTTATTAGCTGGCATCTGGAGAATTTCCACAAGGACTTAACCTAGATGTAAGTTTCACTTTGATTTTTTAAATTACATTTGTGTGTGTGTGTGTCTGTGTGCGCGCACGCGCATGTGTGTGCACTCACTTGTCATGGCATGTACGTGCTCAGAGGACAACCTGCAGGAGTCAGTGCTTACCTCCCACCATGTGGATCCTGGGGATCAAGCTCAGAATGTCAGGCCTGGCAGCGGGTGCTCTTGTTTTACCTGTTAAGCCATCTTTCTGTCCTCAAAGCTTCATATTTTATTTATTTTATTCATTTGTTTGTTTGTTTACTTATTTGGAGACAGGGTCTCACCATGTAACTCTGGCTGGCCTGGAACTCACTCTATAGAGCAAGCTGGTCTCAAAGACACAGAGAGATCTGCCCACCTCTGCCTTCCAAGGTTTGGGATTAAATAAAGGCACGTGCCACCACATCCAACCCAAGGGTTTGCTTCAGAAGAGAAATAATCACAGTTTTGACAGAAAAGTATTCAAGAAATGCCAGAAGACACAATGCCTAAGGAGCATCCTGAGCCAGGGATGCTCAGTGAGGAGTAGAAGCAAACTCGTGAGAAAGGGGCATGTCAGGAATCTAGGAGAACCTAGGTTTACCCAGACTTTTACTTTTTATAGTTTAGTCCCTTATTTCCAGAAAAATAAGAATAAAATCATACATATAAATGGATGGATATTAATTATGTTGTTAGCAACAATTAACTTTATAAGCAATTCAAAATCCAGAAAGTTTTGTTTTCCTCTTCTATGAAAATGGTCTAGAGAACAGATGTGAAAATAAATATGCCAGTAACAAGTTTTTCCATAGCCTGAAACTGGCCATAGCACAGATATGACGCTCTAAAGGGCTCCCACGCACACCGGTTTTATTAAGGCTTTGTACAGACATGCCTTACCATCTTATAGACATGGTTCTAAAATGTAAATGGTATGGGATATTGATAAACCAATTAGCGCTGATGCAAAGCAAATTCCTCTTTTATCTCAATTACAACATGACAACTTAATAGGTCAAGATAGTTTAACATCTGAGACGGGCAATTCAATAAAACAACAGCATCTTGATATGGTAATTAAGAGGAAATGTGAATCCATTACCATGTTTTAAAAAATATCTCAAGCACTTTGGCTCTTTTTATTGCTTTTATCAAGAGCTGTGGTCCAAGTCACTCCTCTACTTTGTGCTGTATCTATCTGATAAGCAGCCCGGGGATATAAAGAAAAGCTATGGAAAAAGTGGCCTGCACACATTAAAGACGTTCTCTAAAATAAAAAAATGTGTATTTATTATATTCATGAAATACAGAACATTAAAAATATTAATTAGTCGATTAATCATATAAAGCATTCCCAATCCAAAAGATTAAAGGCTAAAATTAAGACATTAACCTTAAGCATTCTAGAGAATTACCACTGAAAAGAAAAAGAGAATTTCTGACTCAATTTAAATAAATAATTAGTGAACACTGTATTTTAAAGATCCATCCTAAAGTAGAGTAACCAAGCAAGTTAAAATGAAAGCTTCGTATGTGAATCGTACCTTTAGGAACGGAAGCCTGGTTATTCTGACAACAGACCACCAAGAACCCTGCTAGTGCAGATTCTGAGAAATACATTTAAAACAAATATAAAACTAGTAACACGGCAAAACACTTGAATTCACTACACATTAAAAACATGTTTCATTCAAATTTGTCCTAACATTTCCAAAATATGTTTGAATTTTATAGTTTTTGCGTTTCAGTATAATAGAAAATATGAGGCTTCCATATAAAAAGCATAATATAACTTCAGTGTAGAGTGTAATATATTTTATGGCTGTGGCAAAGAGTGTTGACATTCCCTAGGGTCCTATTGCTTGTCCAATAAGCAAAGTCTATTAAAATTCAATAATGAAGCACTTTCAATGTGCTCCTGAACTAACTCATTTATCTCTCATGAGCATCATCTTTTAACATCCAAAATCAAATAGGGAAGACAATGAAAACTGTTAGTATATGAAAATGTTCTCTTCCACAAACCTGATTCCAAGATTCATAGCTTCAGCGGTTCCGATCATACTTATAGCCAACAGCATGTTGTTGCAGATCTTTGCAGCCTGAAAATAGAGTGCATATTAAGTATCTTTATTTTCAAGTTATAATTTCTAAAAGACTTTTCTTTACCTGATTCCATAAGGTTCTCTCTTGAAACAAACGAACAAACATTCAGTGGTGGATTCTCTCTAAATGGGTAAGGAAATGTGATTTAGTGTATCTCCCTCTGAGCCTAACCCACTGGCCTCAACAGAACCTGGGTGTCTCTTCCACTCGGTTAAAAAAAAAAATGACACTCCTACTGTGCCCTCAACACTAAGGACGACTGATCCACATGACACCATTGCTCTCAAAGGGATCGATTTACATTTTAATTGGGAAATGGGAACGATATGCTATATGTACGGGGACAGATGAGCACACAAGAACACTAAACGGTGAAGTCCATGGAGGAGACAGCAGGGTTCAGGAGGAATGGAGTGAACGTGTGTGTGTTAGGAGTAGGGCAGGGACAGTTCAGTCTCTGAGTTCAGTACTAGTTATCTCACTGAAAACAGGGTCATGGAGGACGCGGAACCAGAAATCATCTCTCTGAAGGTCAGGACAGGATGTAAACAGGCAAGAAAAAGAAGGGTATCAGGGCCGGGCGGTGGTGGCGCACGCCTTTAATCCCAGCGCTCGGGAGGCAAAGGCAGGCGGATCTCTGTGAGTTCGAGGCCAGCCTGGTCTACAAGAGCTAGTTCCAGGACAGGAACCAAAAGCTACGGAGAAACCCTGTCTCGAAAAATCAAAAAAAAAAAAAAAAAAAAAAAAAGAAGGGTATCAGGGTAAATGCTAAGTATATAAAAGGACTAGGTACACAGAAGCATGGGATGAGCCTGGGGTTATAAGAATAAAATGAGCCTGGGGTTATAAGAACATTACTCATTTATATGACTTAGGGAACATGGAGATATTTGATAGTTAAGACTGCCAAGTGGGGCAGAAAGTTAAACTCTGACATGGTAGAAGTAGGGATCTACTGGCCCTCTGAGCAGCAACCTTGGTTCAAGATAATGGAAGGCTACACCCAGTAATGTGTGGAATGAGCAAGATGATCAACAAAGGTAAAACTCAACACAGATTACAGAATGGTGAGTTTAAACTCAACAAGGAGTCCTAACGTGAAAGCCCTGAGCTTTAGTGACTGGGCAAAGCATTGCAAGGAAGAATGGAATATGAGCATGAGTTCAGAGTTCAGTGCTATGAGTCATCTATTTCTAAAGGAAATGCTTGCTTTTCAAGAAGATTAAGGTGCATAGGTTACTTCTTCCTCGTCGAACTGACATCTGCCCAAGCCTACCAACAATGATGAAAAACCAGCTCATCCCAATTGAACTTAAATCTAAGCAGGGAATCTATAGCATGAGCCAAGGGGGAAAAGGTGTAAGAATGTGGTCAGAAGAACATTTTACATTGAGTCATGTCAATCATGCGACAACATTACCTGCCCAGTCCCAACAGCACCACAGTACATCACATTGGAGCCCATGCACGCCAGCAACTCTTGGGCAGCAGCAAATTCATCTTCAACTCCTCCCACCATAAATGTAAGGTTTCCAGACCGAGCAGCTCCTACACCTGAGTTATTTAGGAAAAAGAGATTGAAGCAAAACTGCTCAGGTAAAATACCAAAATGAGAGAAAAACCTAAAAACCAAAGGGATTTATTTAACCCTTGCCTCAAAATTTTATTTCTGCCAGGCATGGGAAGATTCTCAAATCTGCAGTGTTCCAGTAACCAAGCATCATGTAGCTTCATCATAAACCCCGAAGACATACGCAGCCATATACACTTAGAGTTTACTGGAGCCCCGACGGCACCACAGCATACAAAAGGAACCTGCTCTAAAGGCAAGTTCACAAGCTCCTTCTCCAAATCCCCCCTACTGATGAGATCTGGAGACCTGGGTCCTGGGCCTCCAGCACGCAGGCATTCGGGTGGCCAGGCTCTTCCTGAAGGAGAGGTGGCTGCGCATCTAGATCACTCTCACGTGCATTTTCCAGCATCAGCAGAGTGTTCTCATCTTTCTCTCCTCCTGCCACATCTCTGAACAACTCTTTTCTGGTGACACGAGCATGAACAAGAAATAAACTTCAGCATACTCTGGCTACTTCTTAGCTCTGAACCGACTTGATGAGTTACCAGTCTCTGGTTAAAAGGATCAGTGAAACGACTTCTAATTTAGGCTTGTCTTCACAGAGAGAAAAGGGCCGCTTTACTACAACTTTCTTATTAACTATGAAATAAAATTTAAAAACTATGCTTTTAACATTGACAAGTCTTTGTTCATAATTTTCAAGTTACTGTTAAAAACAGTAAATATGTGCATAAACCATATAAGCGTAACTTCTGTTTTGTAACTACTTTACAGCTCATTTGCAACCTAGAACTAGGAAACCACAGCTGTATCACGATTAGACCTGGCCATTAGAACAGACAGCTACAAGTGATGCCTGCTTTTCAATTTAACTTACTCAAGACAAGGTTTCTCTGTGTTGCCCTGACTGTCCTTGAACAGAGATCTGAGTGCCTCTGCCTCCCAAGTTTGGGATTAAAGGAATGAACCACAATTGCCTAGCTTAAATTGTCAATCTTTTGCTATTGTCAAATCAAGTAGCTTTCTCTTTCCTGGGTTATATTATTTTTAACCATTTACTAAAAGCAAAAGTCAGTGTGATGTAAGTCAAATGATCTTGGGAGTGCATTCCCTGTGCATGGAAGCCTACAATGCTCAAAGGAAGTTAAGTTACATCATTCCATAATAGCATTAGATACACTTTGGAAAGAATTATGTACAAACACCTAATTATCTTAACATTTGATAATGACATGTGAGTGACTACCATTTTGCTAGCTTCTAATTTACTCTACCAAGATGGTAAGGTGTTAATACTTTACAATTATTTTGCTCAATTTCCTTATTCATTCTTATTCAAAACACATAACCACCCTGTCTCCTAATCCTGTAGCTCTAACCTGGAGAAATTAAGTAGACAATTTGAGTCAAAGCTTACAAACAAATCCAGCATTATCCATCATAGGTCAGCAGCTCTGTACCTAGATTACAGACTGCTAAATAGCTTCAGAGAGTCATTTATTGAAGAAAAAAATTAATGCTGACAATGGTTCTCAGCTGGTTAATCTTTTGACAGGTGCACTTTCTCACTCACTCAAACACATATTTCAAAAAGAAGAAATAAGTTACTTAAGCAGGGAAAACTCACAAGAAAAGAATTGTTTACCCTTGATTCAGAAGTCCACGGCAGTCTTCCCTTCCTCTCTTAATGTGACAGAGTGTTCATTTCTAACCTTATCGCAGCCTACATCCCAACATAGGTCTGATTACACTGAGCAATTCTTGGGACCAAATTCTTTCCTCCCACACACATTCCTTTCACATTATCAGGCGTACTCCCAAATGCAGGGGCAGAAGTAATGCCTAAGCTATCCTAAAAGAAATGTGACCAATGTGGACAGATGAGAAGGACATCTGAAAAGCTGGAACTCAAAAGCTTCCCAAGATCTCCTCCAGACTTCAGAAGACACCCCATGGGATTTTAAGTCTTTCGATAGTAAGTAATAAATGTACTGCCTTGCCATGCTATTTTAATTCATCTCTTTTCTAAAATAGGATAACAAAGAACTAATGCATGCTCAGGTAGCTAGCACTGGGAGATATAGTTACAAGTTGACCATTGTTTTTGTTTTGTTTTTCTAGACAGGGTTTCTCTGGGTAGACTTGGCTGTCCTGGAACTCTGTAGGCCAGGATGGCCTTGAACTCAGAGATCTAACTACCTCTGGTCTCCTCCATCCCCCAGTGCTGGAATTAAAGCTGTGTACCACTACTGCACGGCAGCTGAGCATTCTTAATTGAACAATCTAAAATCTGTTATCATCCTTTTAAAATCCAACCTTTTTTGAGCACCAACATGAAGCCACAGCAGAAAATTTGAGCATCTATTTTTAGGTGATAGGATGCAGTAAAAATGCAGATACACTAAAAATTCTATGTAAAATTACCTTCAGCTATGAGTATAAGGTACACACAAAACAGAAACGAATCCTGTGTTTAGATTTTGGTTTCAACCCCAAGATATTTCCTTATGTACACTCAAATATTCCAACATCCAAAAGTCCTAAATCTGAAACACTGGCCTCTCCCACTTCAAATATTAAACCTGTATTTTAGTTTATATTTTAATAATAGTTTACATAAAACCAAACACAGTTTTAGTTCTATTATAAAATTTATCATACTTCATTAAAATTTTTTATTTTCTTTATCTGATTTTTCCTACAAGGTCAGCAT
This sequence comes from Microtus pennsylvanicus, assembly GCF_037038515.1. Classification (NCBI taxonomy): domain Eukaryota; kingdom Metazoa; phylum Chordata; class Mammalia; order Rodentia; family Cricetidae; genus Microtus; species Microtus pennsylvanicus. Next base: position 10,562,459 of record NC_134599.1, read on the forward strand.
GGGGTCTTGCTTATGTCAGTATTCCTATTATGTAACACCCTACATGGCATTCGATAGACAATTGTTTGGAAAATGAATCAATAAGCATGGATGAAAGAATAAAAGCTCTAGAGATGTATAACTGGTTTTGAGAGAGATACTTGCTGGCTGTGTGATTATAAAGAAATAACTCTGAGCCAGTGAATAAAATGAGAAAGTATCCGTGCACACCATCTAAATAGAAGGCTTATAATCCAAGTTTGTGAAGTGGGCATTTCATAATCTGGTTCTCTAAGTCACTGTCTCTTCTAGGGTAGTTTTAGCCTTGCTTGCTAAATATTAGTTGCTGAGGGCTGACCCCATAAACAAGAGAAGCAGGCTGGCCCAGGCAGTTCTAGAGCGGTCCATGTCTGGTTGATGCTAAGATTACATCACTGTGAGTTGGCTATGGTGCCACATGCTTGCCATCCCAGAACTTGGGAGGTTAAGGCAGCAAGACCATGAATTCTGACCAATTTAAGCAGCATAATAAGACCCTGTCTCAAAAATGAAAAAGAGAGGAGAAAGGAGAAAAATCACTGTCAAGAACTCTTGGGGGGGGAAAAAATCAACAACAGCTTAGTTTATCTTTTAGATAGAGTTGAAAAATCTGCATTTGTTTGTTCATTCAACACAATCTGCCAGGACCCAGTAAGTATCAGTGCCTGTGGTTAGCTGAAGGGTAAAGGCTAATTACACACACCCTTGCTTCTACTAAGTTATGCACCTGTGGCTCGGCCACTCTTTCTATAACCCCGGTCTGAGTGTGGACTGCGGCAACAGCACTTCCCTCCCACTCCATCTCCCTTCTGCCCTGGTCTCTAACATCGATTTTCCACACAGCAGCCTGAGGAACCCTCCTAAAACATAAATCCAGTTCACAGTTTTTCTTTACTCTCAATCAGCCCAAAGATTCCCACCATGCCTAGTATAAAATCCAAAGTCCTACAAAGCACTAAAGGGCCCTCTAATAAACCATGGCTTCCTCTCCTGTCACTTATTCTTCCTAGCCACTTTGGCCTCTGGCTAACCCTGAAACATATCAAGCATGCTCTCCTCCCATCCCAAAGCCTTGAATGTCTTACTCTTTTCAGTTTGATAGATTCTTCTACAAACTATTCACAACTAATTTTCCAATAATTGAGAACTCTGCTCAAAATGTGCTTCTTCAGAGAAGTCAGACCACACTTCTTTATCACTTGTTAACTTTCCTGCCTTAACTCTGTATCACTTCCTGCCGCGATTTGTTTCAACGTTTATTTCTGATCTGGATTCCCCACAGGAACATTATTTCTAATCTCCTGACTTATGAGGCACATACCCACAGAACCTGGTACAAAAGAGATGTTCAGTTTACCTAGAGAAATTCAGAAAGAGACGCTATGGCTTCAATCTGTCCTCTACAAAGCAAATCATCCCCAAGACAACAGTGCTAAATAGTGAGACCCAATGAGAGGTAAGTCTTCCATCAAGTATGTATTCATGCAAATTCAAGGACATGGGTTTCTTACAAAAAAGCAAAGGTGGCCCCTCTCATACTCACCCCTTAACCTGTTGCTCTAAGTCATGAAGGATCCTGCCAGATGGCAGCCCTTTATTTTGAACTCCCAATATTCAGAATCATAAGAAGTTATTCCTTACAAATTAGCAAGTCTCTCTCTTTCTCTTCAGGTGGTGGTGGTTGTAGTTGCTAGGGAGACCAGAAACTTGAGCAGACTACTCAAGTACTCTACCAACTGAACTACATCCCCAGCTTCCAGTCTCTCAAGTACGGTTACAGTATCACAAAGGGGACTAAGACAGGAGACAACAGGTTAGAAACACTGAGATGCAGTAATGGGTGAGACCTGTTGTCATGGAAATACTCAATGATGGTGAGGGCTACCCACCTTTTTCATCATTCCAGTATGCCATTAAATGCTGCCTGTTTTATCTACTTCCAATCTATGAAAGCAGTCAAACAACCTTCAGTCAAATAACCACAAAGATACTACAAAGTTTTGAAATTCTATGATCATCTGGGGTTTTCCAATTCACAGGCATCCACATTCAAACAGGTATAACATTAATACTCAAAATGGAGGTACACCTGACTCTGCACAATAGTTCCATATTAGAAGAAAGGCAGATCTTGACAAAATACAAATGACAAAAATAGTATACTACTTATCATGTATGATGTAATACTTGAAGATGTATACACTTTGTAGAACGGCTAAGTCAAACTGATGAGCATTTTACTGTGCACATCTCTAATCCTAGCACTCGGGAGGCAGAAGCAGGAGGATCTCTTGAGTTCAAAGCCAGCCTGGTCTTCATAGTGAGTTCCAGGACAGCTAGGGTTACACAGAGAAATCCTGCCTCAAAATAAATAAATAAAAATAAAATAAATGCCTCCTAGCTCATTAAGTTCAGACACACCCTTCAGTCTCCTTTATTGCTTCTTGTCCTTTGGCTAAGAACAAGTACAGAAAAAGTAATTATTTTTTCTTATATAACTATGCTAACTAAAGCTAATAAGCCCAAATCCTGTGGCTCCCTTTAGAGCTCATCTAGCCCTTTTGTGTGATAATGTCTTTAGAGATTCTCTTCCATAACCCTAGAATAAAAACAATGAATTCATTTGTACAAGCAAATGAAAATGCAGATGCCCACATCATCCAAAATAGACACAAATACTCTGTTCTTAAAGGTCACAGACATCTATCATATGTCTTGGCAGTATGGAGAGACACATTCTTTTTAAATTATTTTTACTTTATGTGCAATGGTGTTTTTCTGCATGCACGTATGTGTGAGGATTGTCAAGTCCCCTGGAACTGGGGTTACAGACAGCTGTGAGCTAACATGTGGGTGCGGGGAATTGAACCCAGGTCCCCCGGAAGAACAGCCAGTGGTCTTAAACTCCCCCAGATCCCTAATCAAAGTTATCAACTCTTCCCTGTTTTAAAAATTGAGACTTAGAGTTGACACAAAGAACTGACAATTGGAGACCAGTCATTCAGTGGTCTTCAACCTGGCAATAAGAAACAGCTCCTACGGATCAAGGAGTATGAGATCTATTGTGTGTGTGTGCGTGGGGGGGGGGGGACAAGAAAATCCATACAAGAAACAAAAAACAGATACAAGTTGGAGAGTATAAATACAGATGTTCACAAATTCCACCAGCAAGTTACCTCTTCAGTAACAAAGATTCAATGGTAAATAGGTTTCCCGAAGCAAAAATCAAGGCCTGTTTTCTGGCATATTAGGAGAACATTTAAAACATGAATATTCCAGGAAATCCAAAATGTGAGGTTCATGGGAGACACGGAACTCTGTCTTTACCCTCCAGTACCCAAGGATAACATACATACAACTTACTCACTTAAGGTTCAGGGACTGCAGTAGAAGAGGGGTAGAAGGATTCCTGGAGCCAGAGGAACAGGGAGTTTGCTCTGAGATTGTGTATCCTAGGCGTATCTGAAGCTATAACCATAGACTCACCAACATGGCTGCCTAAGCATGAGCTGAACAGGATGACACCAACAGACATGCTAGAAGTACAAGGGGAGGCTCAGCAGGTCTCAGCCCTCCACGGAGAACAACAGGGAGCAGAGAGATACAGAGAGTGCGAGAAATAGTCTTTCCCAGGGAAAAGCACACCAACTGGTTATCCCATACCAAATGGTCAACCATGAAAAGATACACACAAGCAACATTATACACACTGAGCGGGCTGAATTTATGTATTTAAGGAAATGTATGTATGTATCTATGTAACAATCAATGAAAAAGGAGGCCATGAATTGGAAAGAGAGCAAGGCTGGGTACTTGGGAGGGTTTGGAGAGAAGAAAGAAAATGGGAAATAATACAATTATACTATAATCTCAAAAAATTAAAAGTCTAAATCATAACTACAGAGAAGAGATGTGCACCAGGAGTGTGCTAAAAAATAGCATTCATTATATGATACCTGAATCAGATAATGGATGGTAATCACAACTAAATCCTGGTTCCTTCTTTCCTTCAATTTTTTTCACTTCTACTGTTGAAAAGGCAAAAAAAAAAGGGAACAAGAAATTTCCAGACAGGTACACGGGATCTGGTGACATAGTGTCCTGTGTTCCAAATGCACTTGCAAACCTGGTTCAAGCAGTTAAAGCAACCGTGAACTGAGCAGTGTGGGATGCTCCTGAGTGCTCACCAACTCCCCTTCTTCTCCAACCACACAGAGACCCCCAAGAGCTTTAGATCTGCTTATCGGAACAATAAGTTTAGAAAGCAGAAAGGCAGGAATAAGAAGGGGAATGTTCAGGAGCCCATTGTACAATATGATGCCTATTGTTAGCAATAATGAACTGTGTTTCTGCCGACTGCTGAGAGTAGATTTTAAGTGCTCTCATGACTAAAATCAAGTATGTACAGTATAATACTTTAGACAGTTTGACTTAGCCATTCTACAAAGTATATGTATCTTAAACTAGCACACCATATATGACAAGTAGTAGACATTTTTGTCATTTAAAAGTCAACTAAAAAGTTAGGGATATGGCTCAGTAGATAAAGCTATTGCTATGTAAGCAACAGGATCAATGTTCAGATCCCCAAGACCCATGTAAAAGCCAGGCAGGTGTGGCCAGGCACCTGTAATCCTAGCACTCCAGAGGGAGAGGCAGGGATTTCAGGGGCAAGCTGGCTAAGCTAGCCAAGTCTATTCAATGGAGATCCCGCCTCAATAAACGAAGTGGAGAGCCGTAAGAGGATGCCCGATGCCAATAACAGTGCTCTGCATACACGCCTGTACACATACTTTGGAGTCCATTCACATTCACATATGAACACACCCACAGATCAAAAGGAGAAAAAAAAAGAGAAACTCAGAATTAACAAATACAATGCAAAACACTAAGATTTCACACACTCACACACACACACACCACACACACACACACACACACACACACACACACACACACACACACACAGGTTATCCTCAAAGTAAGAGCAAACTTCATTTGGAGAGGAATAAAGCAACCTCAAAAATGAGTTTTTCTTTGAAATGAGTTATATATTGTAAGTTTACGTATTTTTCAATGCTTATTTGGTACTTTACATAAAATATAAAAAAATGATATAAGGAATACCGTTCTTCATATTTTTATGTTAAAAGATTGTTTGCTCCAAGTGAACTAAGGTAACAGTTTGTCCCTTCTTCTGGCTGAACTTGGCCTCCTACCTGTAAAACAGTAAACATCAACCTAAACCATCCTGCTCTAATGATTATGCTGCTCTGTCTCCCAGTCTTGGGGCAGCACAGGCTGGTGTCTCAGACACCATTTACTATTACCAAGCCAGCCTTGGCCCCCACCCTACTTTTTCTGAAGAACTTGTACATTGTCTTCAGCAAAGAACAGACAACAGAACTCTTGTTCTTATCTTCCTTCAGTCTTAAGAGTTGTAGGAAGCAGGGATGTTTTTCTTCTCTCACCTTAAATCTTTTATCTTCATCTTTCTTGTCAATGAATGCTAAGTATTTCTACCCCCACAACAAAAACTACCTCGCTGTGTACATTGAGAACTATGGGTTTCTGTGCATTCATGCTGTTCCCTCATGTGAAATTCCCTTCCTGTCCCCCCTTGTCCGAGCAGCTCATCTCCAAGATGGTACTCACGCTGAGCCCCTCACAGCCCTGGCTTTCCGCCACTCCTCCTGTGGGATTCTGAAAGGTGCTGGTAAAAAGTACTCCTACCTACACAAACCCATGTTTTTCTTCTGATGTGTGTTAAGATCTTTATGTGCATGCACTCTTTGAATCTTAGTGAGTAAAGTTCCACCTAGCTGTCCACAACATATACACACTACCGAAACACGTTATAATAATAAATATCATTTTTATTTATCAATTATATACAAAAAGAAAACCTCAATTTTGGAGCAGTGCGATTCTCTGTGTGTGGCACTAGCATTTTCACTTATTGCCATACAAACAAACTTAAGTGTGTGTACAGGGATATTAGATGAAGAGTTAAAAATGAAAAACACCTGATTCAAATTAAGAGGCCTAGATGAAATCACCACTCAAGTCACACCATTTGGACAAATCCCAGTTGTGTTAAATCTCAGTTTCTTCTGTCTAAAAGGTGCCGCACTTACATGGAAGCAACAAAGACTATAAAGGAAAAGTATTTTATATAGTAATATACAAATGCCATGAAACTTAAATGTAGTAAGTAAATCTACTCAGCCTAGGCGCGTCAAAGTCTTTGGCCTAAGAACCTCAAAGAGCTGAAATCTGGAAATTAGCATTACTAAATAAAGCTGAACCAAGTGGGGGTAACCTAAAATAACCTCTTAGGAATCACAAATGAGCTCATTTCACCCACGCCTATCGGAAAGAGGCCTTCAAACCCAGAGACTGAGAGACAGAAAGCTAAAATGTACACTGGCTCCAGCTAGATCCTCCTTTAACACTGCAAAAGCCAAGCTGCCAAAGCACCCCCAGGAAAAGCGCAGTAAATCACCTAATTTACTCAAAAGAACTTAAATGTTTTAACCAGTCTGCCATCAAAAGAGATCAAGAAGAGGGCCAATGGGACTTGGGCTGCAATGTGAGCTGTCTTTAAAATGCAATTGTTCTAATCATTTTCTACAGATGCAGCCTCACAAGGGGCTGCTGTCACAGGGACCATTTACGACTTGTTATGGTGTCTCTATTGTTTACCAGCGTCATTCGCTGAAAAAGGGCGACAGCTGGGACAGAAAGCTGCTACTCAACGAACAATATAATCCCGTGAAAGTAATCAACAAATTTAAGGGTGTTAATTAACTTTACACTTTATCATGTTCAATTAGTTGTCCTTTCTAGAAAAGATTGCCGTGCACAATCAGTTTAGAGCGTGCCATGTTTGATTTGTAAGTGATCACTGTTTCTGTTTCAGAGCCCATGTCAGATGTTCTCCTGGGTTTTGGTGACACAGATGAATGGCTCTGCACATGTTAGGGGTGATCTGGTTTAACATAAGCCAGCATAACATAACCCCTTGTTAACACTACTTCTGGCATAATCCAAGCTGGAAATAAGAAAGCCAAAACATTCACAGCACTATTCTGGAGTCTGATAAACAAAGTTTGGTTAGCCTTTCCTGAAATAAACACAGACAAATGCATGGCAAAATAAGCAATTTTTCATCATTATTTTTCAAAGTAAGATTTCTCTTTCAGGGGCATGTTTGGGATCATTTCCTCCCAGCAAGACCGCGAAGCTCGGCCACATTAGGCACAAAGCCCTGCTGGAGACTCAGACTTTACATAATGCAGATAGGCTTTCCATAGCAATTGACCGAGTAGTGGGAGTGTGTTTAGAACTGGCCTATATTAAATTCTAGATTGCAATTATTAGATCCAGAAGCTGCATTCTGTAAGTGTAGGAAATCTGCAGGGAAGTACATTAATCTATGAATGCAATTTGTTCTTGTGCCTACCTTTAATGTACCTGTTCCTACTTACTAATAGGACAAGGAGACGCTCATGATGGAGCGACAATATATTCACTATTGCATTTTAATGAAAGCAACAGAAGCTATTCCGAATTGATAAATGCAGCATGTATCAAATATTTCAGAGTCAATGAAGGGGTGAACAAAACCTAAATTTGAGGTCTGGCAAGAGGTGTCCATCTTTATGAAAACAAAAGCAATGGGCATGCGCCGGTCTCTTAACAGCAACAAAAAAGCTCTCGATGAAGGATTTTTGAAGCGCTGTACTAAGTTGGACCTTGCTGTTCTAGACTATTTCTTGCATAATGTACAAATTAAACAAATCCATACAAAGAGCTACAGCTGGTTAGCTGGTTATAGCATTCACAAGGACAAAGCCCAACTTCTTTAAAACAGAAAAGTTGTTAACTCTGAAAGCTAATAATGTGCTAAGTTAAATATTAAAGAAGGAAATTATAGGCTATATCTGAAACAGCTGAAACCACAATACACAGCAGCAGAACACATTTGTTTCCTACAGAAGATCTGCAGGGAGAAGAGAAGCGGTCGATAGATCCTTAAATTGGAAGCAATAGCCGTTCTTCTAGCCCAAGTTGGCAGCTGCTACATTTGCAGACCTGGTTCATTATTTACCCATAATGACCATCAAGCTGCAGTCAAAGTCAGATCACAACAACTGTCAGCAGCTCTTTTAATTAGCCTTGTTTGAATTCAGATAAATATCACAATAGCCCTGCTTATGCTGAAAGAGCAACAGAATGTTCTGTGTGGAGCTAGCGTGGCTTGAGAAGGACCACTGTGCTACAGAAAACCAGATAAATGCAGAGTGGGGTCTAACCGGTGGGGAATCAAAGCACAGAATGGTTTACCTTCATTTTGAAATCACTTTAAAAAACAGCTTCCTGACATTTGCCCAGACCGGGACGGTTGCTCAGTGCTGAACTGCAATGAATCTCTAGGCATCTGAAAGCTACATATTCAGAGCCTACAGAGAATCAGGGCGATGACTTTGGAAAGCACGGAGTTTTAAAATTCTGTCTTGGGGACAGAGAGTGGTAGAGCATATTCTAATACCATACAAACGAAAACTCATCTTGTAACTGTCATACCTTTGAACTTTAAAAACAATTTAAAAAATGAAACAAATCTTTTATTAAGTAGCTTGTAACTTTAATGCACTTTTATTTTACCTTTTAAAATTTTTTAGGAATTTATCCTTCTGTGATAGGAATTGGCGATTTTCCTATGAATTTCATGTCTTCTTCTCAGCATTAATAATCAAAATTTAAAAGGCTAATAATCAAATTCGAGGTAATCCAGTTACTGCCATTTTCCACATCTGTCTGGACCCCACCCAGCCCATCTTGCTATAAAAGAGAACATGATGATTACTTTCCTTTTACTTTATAAAGAATGTGCTGTAGCTTTAAAGGAAGGGGAAAGGAAATGACTGCTGACAAGTAGGAGAGGATGAGGAGGAAAAACAAGCCAAGGGCGACCGACCTAATGGTAACGGGAGTAATGGGATCACAAGCAACTGCGCTGGCTAACCAGGAGCCCGTCCCACTTGCAAAGCCTTGGAGAATCTGAACTCTGGATTTCAAGGTGGAAGGTCAAGCTGAAGAAGTCACCTCTTATATTATGAGATGCTTTCCCGCCATTTTGCTAACTGCTCAGCCACTGTGTCTCATTCCACAGTCACTCCTAGTGGCACACGACAACCTCAAGGAAGGACAGCCACCATCTTTGCATGAGGGTAAAGGACACATCACTGTTTACAGTTTGCATGCACTTGGCAATCTCCTCATTGAACAAAAAAAAGCACTCCTATGGAAGTAATAAAGAAAAAAAGACTGCATTTATAGTCAGCTTCAAGTACTAACACCCATGAGACAAAGGCGACTGTTTCCTTGAGGGCTGCTGTCCAGTGAGCAAGGAGAACTCCATCTGGTTTTGTGAGAATTACAGCAGAGCTCTATTCCTTGTCTTGCTTTCTTTAAAGTGAAGCCATAGGTAACAACCTGCCATGGAAAATGGCCTTTCAGCTCTTCACCCTTTAATACACCATACCTCTTGACTACACACACAGCCAAGAGCTACAAAAACGTGTCTGTCTCGTGTCGGCCCTCACAGGCATAACTCAGCATGTTCTAACACTGACCCTCCATCTTCTCCTTCGGCCACACCCACACTGGCGCTTCTTCAGGCCTGTCCACTCACAGTGGACACCACCAGGGCCTACAAGCACTAGGCACTGTAGAACAGCATTTCCCAAGGTCAGCCCTAAGATCACTTCGGGACACTGATGAGATTTACACGGAGAGAAATTTACAGTTATATTTTGTTTCTGACCAGTATAGTTTCCCGTCCTTCTCTTTCTGGAAACAACTCCAAATAACATGGGCAGAGTACCCCATCTGAATGGCAACAAGACCAAAAGAATTCTGCTCAAAAGGCTAGAGCTCACAGGCAGGGTCTGCAGCAGAGAAAACAGGAGCAGAAACATTACTAGGACTGGAACCCTGGTTTCTTTCAACTTGAGAGCGACCCCAGTAACTTCCTAACATGAGCCCCACCCCTCACCCACAAAGAGTTCCTTAAAGGGCTAATGGTCAAACACATATGTTAAACAGATGCTTAATAACATAAGCTTATATTATTATGCAAATATATACCTTGAATTTTTCTAAAGGCTGAGAGAGAAGCTTTCTAACTTATTTTTAGAAAATTTTTACTATTGGGGCTAGAGAGATGGCTCAGTGGTTAGGAGTAGTTTGTTCTTGCAGAGGACCTTGGTTCACTTCCCAACACCCACATGGTGACTCACAACCATCTGTAACTCCAGTTCCAGTGGATCCAATGCCTTCTTCTGATTTCCACAGGCTCCAGGCATGCATATACATACAAACAGATAAAACACATAAATTTTTTTAAAAAAATCTAAAAATATATTTTAAATTTTAATATTATAATGATATGTATATGGGTACTTGGTCTACATAAATGTGTGTGCTTGGTGCCTGTTGGAGACAGAAGAGGACATCAAATCTCTGAAATGGGAATTAGAGATGGTTGTGAGCCACCATGTGATTTCTGGGAACTGAACCTTGGTCCTCGGCAAGACCAAGCAGTGCAGCCGTTCCAACTTCTTACTAAATTTCTTTTTCAATGTATCTCCAAATTTGTCCTCTTCGGGGGATGTTTCATAAAATGTTATGTTAGAGTCACATGACTTCACATTCTCCTTTTTTAGCCACTAATTTCTGTTGACTGTGAAATTTCATTTTTAGTTAGTATTTCTCAGTGAATAATTTTCTGTGTTAAATCTCATGGCATTGGTTTTTCATCTCAGCTTTTAAATAGATGGTGTCGCTCATAAGGATTAGAAGGCTAGAGTTTAAAAATAGAACTGATGAAAAATGGGTTTATCCTATTTTACTTTCTGAGTTAGTTGTTTAGAATGCATTATTTTGTAGCTACGACTCAAGTTCATTTCATCGCTTTCGCCTTCTTGCCTCAGTTGGATAAGCTTTCTACTTTCTATTTCATTTTTCCTTCTTTATGTTCTCATAACGATAATCTCAAACTGTAAAGCATATATCATTAACTATGAATGTTGTAAATAATGTCTGAAGTTGTGTTGGTATTTCTAAACTGTTGAGCATGACATGAACTCTGATATGCTGGAGGCCTGGGAGTAGCATTACACTCCCCACCCCTTACACACACACAATCAAAATCTTATTGCTGATAGTTCTAGTTTCTCCTTTTAATTTCTAAATGTACACAAAAGCAAGTTTTTAAGGTAGCTGAGTTTTATTTTATATCATTTTGTGTCTATGGCTATTTATTTATATTCTATTTTGTTCCTTAGAAAAACCTTCCTTTATACTGAAATATATGCAGTGGTAACTTAGGTAAGATTTTGTTGACTTTTTTAAATATAAACTTTAGAGTTTTGGTTTTCAGGCTCTCTTTCTCTCTGTGTCTGTCTATCTGTCTCTCTGTCTCTCTTGTCTGTTTATATACCCAAAACATCTGAGGCGGGGACTTCAGACACATCTTTTGTGGGAGAGATAAGTTCCTCTGCAGAGAGGCCATATTCTGAGACGTCTACCATGATGTGTATCTCCTTGCACAGCCACTCTCCCAGCGGTGCTCTGCTGCCATTTCCACACGTTCACTGTTAACAAGTTTCATAAAGAGATCAAATCTTCATGAATATTCCTTGGACGTGTCTGCCAACATTCAATTACAAAAGTAACTTCTTGTCCAGAAATTTCTCTAACTCAGGAAGGTGGTAGCCCCTGCTCATGGTGTCTCTGTGGCAAGGCTATGGTTCTTTTCTTGAACTCATTTCGAGTGGAGTGTTTTTTGTTCAGTCCCATTCCTTACTCCTCGTCTTTACCACCCATTCTTATCTGTCCTCTCTGTGACTTTACCATTAAATCTTGGAGCCTTGCAAGCTTCTAGTTTAGGACCAGTTCTTGGTGTGTTGAAGCTCCGGCTTTGTGAGTGTGTTGCAGATCCAGCCATGAAGTAAAGAGGTGGCTTGGTTTGGTGGCTGTCTTTAAAGCCACCGTGTTTCTTTAGTCACCAGCCCCTGGCAACAGTCAACAACAGATTTCAGCTAGTTTCCAGCCTTTGAAAGTGGGAATTCCTGAATTAGTTACATGTCCCCTGCTGGAGAAAGGTCTGTTTCTATGCCATTTGAAGCTGTGGTCCATCATGGCAGGGAAGACACCGAATCCAGTCAGGAAGCCTAAAGAGGTTGAGTCCAAGAGCCTACCCACAGACTGGCGCCATCTACAGTTAGGATGGGCCTTCCTACCTCAAATCTAGAAACTTCCTGATAGACATGCCCAGAAGTTTGTCTTCTAGATGATTCTAGATCCTGTCAAGCTGACAGTCAACACTAACCAGCACAGGCACTTATTCACATGGAGGAGTGTACTGCTCTAAAATCCAGGCATAGCACTCCCAGACACTGTTGCCCCACTCTGGACCCCGAGCTCAGCTGCTGGACCAGCACTCTGATTTCCTCTCCTTGTATTTACACTCCATTTTGGCTCATAGAGACATTATCTTGGAGCACACTACTAATGGTTTTCTGATTTTATTATTATATCCTATTACTTTTATGCTCTCAGAACAAAGCACAGTTTCAACAAAACTGTATCTTTCTTTTCTCTAATTCTGTTATTATCCTGGTTTCAATCTGTTCATTTCTCACTTAAAAGTATTGTAATTACTCAGCTGTCCTTCTCTACTTACACATTTCCAATTCTTGCTCAACTACCTTCTAGGGTGTGCAAGGCTGGTGGTCTTCACAGTTTCCCACACTCGTGTCGCTAAACCTGATACAACAGTCAAACTAGACTTTTCCTTTTCTTTCCATAAAGAATGACCAGCTGATCTTCCCAAGTGGTCCTCTTATCCTGAAATGCCACCTCATCTGCACTACTCTGACACCCACGTTGGGCTTACTCAGCTGGCAAAATTGTGTCTATTCTTTACAGTTCTGCCTACTGTCCCTTGCAGACCCCTCTCCTGCATCATGAACTTGCTAAGCCCACCTGTGCCTCAGTCTCCTGGACATTACTCATCCTCTCATCCTTGGTCACTACATCGGTCTACTTCTGTTGTCTACCGTTCACTTTTTCTGGATCATGAGCTCTTTGTATAATACTTGCTAAATAAATCAAGTCTAAGAAACTGACAAAAAACACAGGCAGGAGAGAAGTAATGTAGAAAATACCTTAAAGAATTGATTAATTTTAGTAAAAAGGAAAAAAAAAAGGATGTTGATGGAGTTTTCTGTCACACCCGATCCCGCAGTCATTCAGTCCCAAAGAAACCACAGAGGTCTACTCTACATTAATTATAAATTGATTGACCTAGAATCTCAGGTCTCTTATTAACTTTTCTAACTTAGATTAGCCCATAATTCTTGTCTGTGTTAGCCACATGGCTTGGTATTTTTTTTGGCAAGGCAGTCACATCTTGCTTGTTCTGTGTCTGGCTTCCTCTATGTCTGGTGACGACTGCAGACTGAAACTTCCCTCTTCCCAGAATTCTCATTGCCCCGCCTCTACTTCCTGCCTGGCTATTGGCCAATCAGCATTTATTTAGAATACAAGTGACAGGGTACAGACTATTGTCCCATAGCATTTCCCCCTCCCTTTTTCTTTAAATACAAAAACTCCGAATCTAATCTCCTTTGGTTAACTTTTCTCTTGACCATTATCCATAACAACTTGTAACCAACATTCTAAACAAAGGCAAACATTCATAATCGATTTTTTGGGAAAGTGGGTATAGTTTTCCAGGCTACTTCCTGCTGATTGGGGGTGCTGACAATCTTATGGGGACCTAAAGAAAATTTAGAATTATGATCAAGTCCTGACTGGAATATCCTATGGTGCTTGCTCATCTCAGGCAGCAGTCTTTGAACTGTTCTGAATGTAGAAATCAGACATTTGGGCCATTCCTCCTACTGGAGATTTCTCAGGGGGTCTTCCTTGGTCAAACCTGATTTTTCTTAATGCAGAATGAATCCATAAAAAGACTTTTTCTTGACTTGTTATTTTAAAAGAACATGCTGAAGAGAAATGAGCATGATCTATTTATAAGATGCTTATGAGTTCTGGCCACTGTAATACCAAGAAGAAAGCTACTACAATGCTTTAAATGATCAAAGAGGGGGACAAAAGGTTAATCCTTGGACTAAAAAGAATACATCTTGATGACATAAAAAACCCTTTTACCTGCAGAACAGTATATATCCACATGACAATAGAAGGGCAAAAAACCTGTCTCAACTAAGCTCTTTTATAAGGTCAGCAAATCCCAAGCACAAATGGGAAGAGAGCCCTCATGACCCAGTTACTACTCTTTTCTTTGTGAAAAGAGATTGAACTCCTCTTTGCATAAGCTAGGCAAGCACTCCTATACACAGCCTCCCACAAAGCTCTTTAAGATACAATCTCTTATTACCACATCTTAGCCACTAAGTTTCTGCTCGTGTATTCTGGAGGACAAACACACAAACCATAGCACCTGTATACAAGAATTCTGTTACTTGAGTATTATATACAATTTGCCTCCCCTAAACTTTCTTCCCTGGGTGTCATGGCATATGCCTGTAATTCGAGAACTCAGAAAATGGTTGCAGGGGGGTTACAGGTTTTGAAGTCAGCCTGGGATAGATAGAAAACCCCCTGCCTCAGAAAAACAGTGCCAAACCAAATTAAATTCTTTTTGTTAAAAAGTAAGTGTGGTGGACACTGAACACTGTGAACACTGCAAGCAGGTACTTTACCACTGAGTTATGGTCTCTGCCCCTTTGTTCTTCATTTTGATTAGTATTAAGTAAGTACAGTGTCTTCCTTTTGATTTTAATCCATCTATATGGTTTTTAAAGTGGACCTCTCATAAACCACAAACAGTTGGACCTCCTCTAATCCAATTAGAAGGGCTGGAGAGATGGCTCAGCAAGCAGTTAAGAACATCTGTCTGTTCTAGTTTTCTTTTTAGTGCTGTGAGGAGGAAAGGTTTATTTGACTTATTTATCTCAATCACAGTCTGCTGCTGAGGAAAGTCAGGGCAGGAACCTGGAGGCAGGAACTGAAGCAGAGACACTAGTTGGTACCAATGACTGGTATTGCCTATGTCCAACCATGTTTTTTTTTGGGGGGGGGAGAAATTTGGACTTTGGGAGTTTGGGTTAGGAAAGAAGAAGAGTACTTTAAGCACTGACTAATGGGCCATACTAGTAGGAGCATGGAAGACAATGGTACTGAGAGTGATTTGAATTGTGGGTGTCTGGTTCAAGAGGTTTCAGAGAAGAATTTTAGTATATAGTCTAGAGACTATTCTTATGGTATTTTGGTGAAGAATTTGGCTGCTTTTTGCCCTTCTCCAAAAAGTCTGACTGAGGCTAAAGTGAAGAGTTTTGGATTAATTGCATGTTGCAAAAGGAGCAGCAGGCTGCATTCCTGCTGGGATCCTGGCTCCCCAGCTAGTTTACATCCGAAATAATTGCATGGAAACTGTATTCATTTAAAAACTGCCTGGCGCATTATATCTAGTCTCTTATCAACTAATTCTCACATCTTGATTAACCCATTTCTAATAATTTGTGTAGCACCTCGAGGTGGTGGCTTACCAGGAAAGATTCAGCATATCTGACCTGGTGGCTGGCTCTACGGCATCTGCCTGACTCTGCTTCTTTCTCCCAGCATTCTGTTCAGTCTACTCCACCTATCTAAATCCTGCCCTATCAAAAAGCCAAGGCAGTTTCTTTATTAACCAATGAAAATAACACATAGACAGATGACCCTCCTCCATCAATTGCACTAGGAAAGGAAATCACAAAACAGCCTAGTGTAGACACTGTCCTATGGTTACTAGTGTTCACTCTTATGAACATTATAATAATGAAAAGGAGCAAACTGAACAAGTAAAAATACAAAATGTACAGATTGAGGAAAAAAAGAGGAACCAGGAAGTGGAATGGAGCTAAATCCTGTGTTCAAGGAGATAAACAGATTAAAGAAAAGTCTGGCTGGGTGGTGGTGGCGCATGCCTTTAATTCCACCACTCGAGGGGCAGAGGCAGGTGGATCTCTATGAGTTCGAAGCCAGCCTGGTCTACAAGAGCTAGTTCCAGGACAGGCACCAAAAACTACAGAGAAACCCTGTGTTGAAAATATATATATATAAAAAAGAGGAAAGTCTGATGTTAAATGGAACAAAGGGAATGGTGACCTCTGGGTAAGACCTCACCCAGTTAAGCTTATGGTAAAAAGGAATTAAAGAAAATCTTGGGTCCAGCAATGGTGCTACACATCTTTAATCCCAGCACTCAGGAAATGGAGACATGCAGAATACAAGGCCTACCTGATCTACAGAGCAAGTTCCAGGATAGCCAAGTTTAAAGAGTGAAGGAAACCATGGGAAACAGAAAGTAGTAAAGATATAATTGAATGAGGGGACCATGTTCCAATACCAGCAAGCAGCAGAACTTGGCAGCTTCAGCTACATAGTTCTGGCTTTAGAGTCAAGGATACAAGAAGGGGATTATGGAACATCCCTGTGCGACTAAGGAAAGCTGCTAAGGCCAGGCGTGTGTCGGGGTGTCCCTGCATGGAGGCCTAGACAGGCCATTGTGTGAAACTGTGAAGGTGAAGCAGGGATTGCCTTGGAGACCCTAAGCTGTTAGAGATGCCAGAGCTGTAGGATACCTGCAAAGAGAAGCTGATAACAGAGAGTGGAACCATCCCGAGAGAAAGAACCGTGTTACAATCAACAAGGCTGAAAGGACCTTGTTGATCTGAAGAGCACTTTGACATGGAAATGCACAATTTGGAGTTTGCCCAGCTGGTTTTCGGTCTTGCTTTGGTCCAGTATTTCCTTACTATGCTCCCTGTCATCCATTTTGGAACAGTAATGTTGGGGGCATGTGATCTTTTTTATTTTGATTTTACAGGGGATTACAGTTAAGAGATTGCATGAGTCTCAGAAGAGATTTTGAACTTCGGTTGAGACTTTTGAAGTTGGGCTGAAAGCATTTCTGCATTATATTATAGCTACATGCCTTTGGGAACCAGAGTTGAATGTAGTGGTTTGAATAGGAATGGCCCCATAGACACATGTATTTGACTGGCTGGCCCTTAAGGAATGCACTATTAGGAGGTGTGGCTTTGTAGGTGTGACCTTGATGGAGGAAGGGAGTTACTGATGAGGTGGACTTTGATGTCTTATATGCTCAAACTATCCAGTGAGACAGTCTCCTTCTGTTGCTTGCAGATCGAGACAGAATTCTTCAGCTCTTTCTCCAGCACCAATCGTGTCTGCCTGCATGCTACCATGCTTCTTGACATAATAATGAACTGAATGTCTGAAACTGTAGGACAGCCCATTGAAATGTTTTCCTTTTTAAGAGTTGCTGTGGGCACAGTGTTTCTTCATAGCAATAGAACCCTCACTAAGCTGCTCTCCCTAGCTTGCTTTCCTACACTACCAGGGACCACTTTTCTAGGGATGGGTGGAACTACCTACTGTGGGCTGGGTCTCCTAAATCTATTTTTATTTAAGAAAATGCCCCACAGATATGCCTACAATGCCAATCTAATGAAGTCATTTTTTTCAACTGAGGTTCCCTCTCCCCAGCTGACCCCAATCTGTTATCAAGCTGATAAAAAACTAATCAGCATGTAGCTGTCCCAGAGGACTGCATTTGGTTCTCAGCACCCATACCAGGCAGCTGTCCCAGAGGACTGTGCTCGGTTCTCAGCATCCACACCAGGCAACTTACTATGAACAGCCCATAACTCACGCTCCAGAGAAAGAGAAAAAGAATGGGAGGGGAACAGAGTGGTGGGTATTAGAAGGGGAGGAATCAGGCATGGTAGTCCAAGCCTGTGGTCCCAGTATTTGAGAAGAGTTGAAGTTCAAGGCTAGCCTGAGTTACATAGAAGTTATTTCTGTCAGAAAAAGCCAAAACTTTAAATAATATTTAAAATAAAAAAAAATTCATTTTAAAAGTTTCTATATTCTTAGTACTGAGACTTTCTACTCATTTTTTTGAAGCATGGTTACAACAGCTGTTTCAAAGCCTCTGCCTGATGGAAAACATCTGTGCGATCTTGTGGTTGGCATCTTGATTTTCCCTTGGGAATTTATCAGCCTTTTCTGGTCTTTCTGTGTCAAGTAACTCTTTAAAGCAACATAGACATTTGGAACATAACATGTTATGAAACCCTCAAACTTGCTCAGATTCTACTAGAAATAGTGCACCCTGGATATGTGGGGTGTATGTTTTACCCGACACCAACCAGGTCAGAGGCAGGCTGCAACATTCCAACCTGCTTTCACAATCTTCCAAAGTACTATTTGCATCTGCTCCACATGCAAGTCCCTCAGAAGACAGTTTGCCATTCAAGACACAAGTCTGTGGTGTGCTGTTGGGGATCAGAGCCCTGCTATACAGTCCAGGAGTAGACCCAGATATCCATACACATTATTATTATTTCCTCTTGGACCCCCTAACACTCCAATACCTACCCCCAACTAACCCTTTGACTAGAAAATTTTGTGCTTCGGTAACTAAGGCTGACCCTGGGGCCAAGCAGGAGGAAAAGAAGAAAGAAAACCACAATATATTTCCTCAATCTGGAACACAGTTCCTCTGAAGAAAAAGAACTCCCCTCGCAGGTCTTCATGATCTGCTTGGCCATTACCCAACTTACACTTCAGGAGTGAGACTCTAATGGAAGAGCTGTGAGGGGGGAAATAGAGAAATAATTTAGTCCCCCCAGCCCACCCCCACCTCCTTCTCTTTTATAGGAACCTCCTTCCTGCTCTTGGCTAAACTTTTTCTTCTGGGGGCGTCTTCCTGTGTACAGCTGGAGTCTGTGCTGTGGCAGTTAGGACAAGCTGGGGTGCTCGCTGCTGGAGTGTTTGATTTGCAGTCCTGTTTCTCCTCCCAGGCATTACTGTTCAGAGTCCTCAGACAGGTGCTGCACACATTCTGGCCAAGATCTTTAGTCACATGCAACAGGAGGAAAAAGGAGGAGCACAGTTTTTACTCCATTGTTCCAGAACTGGAACCTCACCATCATCTTGAAGGGAACTTTTGTTAAATTGTATTCTAAAATGACAGTTAACTCAGTCTTTTGACAATAGTGTTCTACTGTCTTCTGGCTTCAATTATTCTTATCAAGTTTATTACAGAACAAAAGACCACGTACTACATAAACCCTGCACTCACACATACATATTCATAAAATATTTATATTATAGTGCAGGAAATGCAGAATTAAAGCCACAGCCAATAAATCAGTGTTTAGCTAGGGCTGGATAAGTGGTTAAGGAAAGAAAGAAAAGCAAACTTGCTGGAGAACAGAAAGAGTTTGTGTAACTGACTGTAGTTACATAACCATACTGTCCACACTCATCATCTCCACATTTAAAACGGCTGAATCTCATTATCTACCACTCAGATGACGCACACATAAGACAGATGCACGGGGCAAGGCCGACAGGCTCTTGCTACCTGCTTGCCGTCCTTTGTAGATGATGCTGTCTTTTCTTACTGCTTTAAGTACTGTATTGGTGACTTTTCTATTGTTGAGATAAAACACTGTGACCAAGGCAACTCACAAAAAGATTTCCTTGGGCTTTGGTTCTAGAGTGTTAGAGACCAGCCCCAGGTGATCTTTTTCTACCCGAGCACTTACATTTATTACATGAATATCTATAAATTCTGACAGTCCTAGATTGAAGGATTTTCTGCGAAGAGGATATTCACTCTTTCTATGAGTGATAGTTCACACTAACTCTACTTAGAAGCCCATAAAGTCAATGGTTATTTTCCCAACTGGGTGAATAATTTACATTTAAACTCTATATCCGTTAAATCAGGGTGCTGTTCTAAAGTTTCAAAAGAGTCTAATACATTTTTCTCAAACTTTGGCTGGTGTAGACAGACAGATTCCCTTGGTAGTCTCCTTGACCAGCAGGTAAATTATCTCCGGATGATTCTCCTTGAGGGTATGGCCTGTGTGGGGCTTTTTAGGCTTCTACATTTTTGTTTAAAAGGGGCACAGTGGTTAGCTTTCCCAGTTTGTGTAAGCACACAGTTTAGGTTCCCATTACCCTGTGATCTTTATCCAGGAGTATTAATTCCCAAAGTCTCTGACTCCCAGAACTAGCAATGGTTCCAGTGCAGCTAAACTTCCTGTGTTTATCCACAGTTTTGATTTCACATTACTACTCAATGACTTGATCTTTGACTATTTCCCTTATCTTTCGAGGAATGTGAAATGCATTTAAAAGCATGTTTAGGAAATGAAGTGTGGTGGCCCATGCCTGTAATCCCAGTACTAGGGAGATAGAGGAAAGATTAGGAGATCAAGTACGGCCCAAGTCACAGGAGTTCCTGTTTCAAAATCCCCACAGAATTTGTAGGGCTGAGGATACAGATCAGTGGTAGAATCCATGTATGGAATGGATGAGGCCCTGGGTTTGCCTGTACTGACCCCCACCCACCAAAGTTTATGGTGATTTATACTGAGTATGGGTTCTTTATCACAACAAGGTAACTGAATATATCTTTTCTTTTAAAAATTTATTTCATTTTATTTTATGTGCTTTGGTGTGAAGGTGTCACAACTCCTACAACTGGAGTTAGAGAGTTGTGAACTGCCATGTGGGTGCTAGGAAGTGAGCCCAGGTTCTCTGGAAAAGCAACCAGTATTCTTAACCTCTGAGCTGTCTCTCCATCCCATACTGGAATATATGTAGGTAAAGCTCTCTCACATTCCTATATATAACTCCCCACCCATGTTCTTATAACAATCCTAATTAAATTCATTATATCACCAACACACGAGTGTGCACATGCAAGCAAATGTACACACATGAATGCACACAGAAGCAAGAAGATGGACTAGTTTGGAAAACAAAGTCGATAGAACGGTAAAGAGAACAAGAGGGTAATCAGGGTATGATCAAAACACATTACATACATGCACAAAAATATCACAATTGGCTAAACAAGATATCTCAGCTGAGCAAGTCTCATGATCTGGTTGGACCTACACAGTGGGCTGAAGAGACTCCTACAGGTTGTTTCTCTGAGTGGCACATGCACACTCATGAACATACACACACAATATAAATACATGTGATAAAATTATTTTAAAGTCATTAAAACCATTAGGTATAAATAATATATACTAATAAAGTTTAAAAGAAGATTTATTTGGGGACTGGCGAGAATGGTCACCAGGCTGAATTAATCCCCCAAACCCAGATAGAGAATAATGTTGTCCTCTGACCTCCACATGCATGCCATGCCATGCAAGTAAACTATAAACATCATGTATACATACAATAATAAATAGATAAACATTACATGATTTTGTCTGTTTTGTTTTAAGATGGGGTCTCAACTGTGTAGCCCTGGCTGGCCCGAGACTCTCTATATAGATTAGTCTGGCTTCAAACTTGAAGACCCCTCTGTTTTTATGCCAATACCACACTGTTTTCATTACTGTAGCTCTGTAATAGAGTTTGAAGTCAGGGATGGTAATGCCTTCAGAAGTTCCTTTATTATATAAGATTGTTTTGGCTATCCTGGGTTTTTTGTTTTTCCATATAAAGTTGATATTGTCCTCTCAAGATCTGTGAAGAATTTTGATGGGACCTTGATGGGGATTGCATTGAATCTATAAATTGCCTTTGGTAGAATTGCCATTTTTACTGTGTTGATCCTCCCAATCCAAGAGCAAGGGAGATCCTTCCATTTTCTGGTGTCCTCTTCAATTTCTTTCTTCAATGCTTTAAAGTTCTTGTCAAATAGATCTTTCACTTCCTTGGTTAGAGTTACCCCAAGATATTTTATGCTATTTGTGGCTATCGTGAAAGGTGATGCTTCTCTGATTTCCCTCTCTGCTTCCATATCCTTTGTGTATAGGAGGGTGACTGATTTTTTGGAGTTGATCTTGTATCCTGCCACATTACTAAAGGTGTTTATCAGCTGCAGGAACCTTCATCTGGCGATGGATGGAGATAGAGACAGAGACCCACAATGGAGCATCGGACTGAGCTCCCAAGGTCCCAATGAAGAGCAGAAGGAGGGAGAACATAAGCAAGGAAGTCAGGACCACAAGGGGTGCACCCACCCACTGAGACAGTGGGGCTGATCTATTGGGAGCTCACCAAGGCCAGCTGGACTGTGACTGAAAAAGCATGGGATAAATCTGGACTCTTTGAACATGGTGGACAATGAGGGCTGATGAGAAGCCAAAGACAATGGCACTGGGTTTTGATCCTACTTCATGTTCTGGCTTTGTGGGAGCCTAGCCAGTATGGATGTTCACCTTCCTAGACCTGGATGGAGCGGGGAGGACCTTGGACTTTCCACAGGGCAGGGAACCCTGACTGCTCTTCGGACTGGAGAGGGAGGAAGAGAGGAGTGGGGGGAGGAGAAGAGTGGGAGGAGGGGGAGGGAAATGGGAGGCTGGGAGGAGGTGGGAATTTCTTTTTTTTCTTTCAATAAAAAATTTTTTAATACTTTTGATATATTTTTAATAAAAACATTACAGAAATAGCCCCCCCCAAAACTTGAAGACCCATCTGCCTCTGACTCCCAAAGATGTATACTACCACATCCAGTCTTTTTATGAATTTTTGTTGTTGCTAAACACTAAAGTTTTTGACCTAGTCCTCTATAATGCCAAAAGCAGTACATAGCCATGTGAAGAAACAAGTCGTGGTTTTGGTATCAGAAGAAAAGACTGACTTCCCCTACTTTTACACTAGAATATCTCTCTGTTTTGATAGTAAAATAAGTTTCATCTTTACCATTAGGATCAGCATCAAACTAAAACTTTACAAATGAATGCTTCTTTTATGGCCTCTACTTCATATGAAATCAAGACATAGAAGTCAATCTAGCTGATGAATTTCTATGAATCAAAAAGAATAAAAATTAGATACTTAAAATTGCAAGATCACTTCAAGTTAAGTATATGTTCTTTTGGAGTCTGTTTTAAAAATCTCATGTAAAATATTTATTTTCTACAAATAAAGTATTTACCAGATATCTTCTGTATATACACAATACACTTTGGGTTTTCAGATCATACAAAAAAATAATTAAGTCATGATTTTGGTTCACGTTGAGTTTGTGATCCAGACAAGAGTTACTGCACTATAAAATAAACCTGAATGCAAAGAAAACTAACTGTCATTAAAAAGTTAAGATGGTCAGAATTCAAATAAGTGAAATGTCACATCAGATTATAAAACTAAAAAAAAAATCAGATTAATGAAGCCATCAAAAACGATCTAGTATTTCATTGTGTTGACGAGATTGACTTGGGCAGAGAAGGAAATTCCAGGTGAAATAAAACTGTGGGTGCTTTTCCCCCCCATTTTTTAGAATATAGGAAGTCCTGGGCTCACTCTGCAGCAATGCAGTAAAATCTGAATTAGGTGACTCATGAAGCAAAGGGGAAGTAGAAGCAAGAAAGAAGCAGAATCACAAGTTCAAGACCATTCTCTACTACAGAATGAGTTAAGCAGTCTGCTACATGAGATCTTGTCTCAAAAACCCACAGAGCATGGAAGAGGGGCAGAAAGAATGTAGCAGTCAAAGGCGAGGAGTGGTAAGAAATGTTATCTGCTGGGCATGCTGACTCACAGACACAGCAGCTGGTCACCCACACAAGGGCAGTCACCACTGTAAGAGGAAGCACTAACAGGACCCAGGTGCTCATGAAAGACTGGAAGGTGAGAGATGTGTTGGGGGCTCTGCAGGAGTGAGTGAGATGGAGGAGGTGGGGTTACATATGATCGAGATACATCGTACACATGTATAAAATTGTCAAAGGATAAACATTCTAAAACAAAACAATAAAAACCTGTTATGATGAAAGAAAGTAAACTACAGACCCAAATTAACAACAGGAAGCTGGGAAAACGGCTCAGGGGTAAACCGCTTGTGCGAGCACAGGATTTGAGTTTGGATCCCAGCACCTACATAAAAGCCCAATGTAAGGGCGCATCGGTCGGCACGCAGACCAGGAGCTCCAGGGAGACAGTCTAACCAAAATGCTCTAGACAAGTGATGGTATGAGACTCTCTAAAAACAGAGTAGAGAAAATGGTCAATGTCAAACTACACACACATACACCACACACACACACACACACACACACACACACACACACACACACCCCACACACACACACCACACACACACACACCACACACACACACACACACACACTGAGGTGGGGGTTGGGAATGGTAACAAGGACACCACTGAGACCAAAACATAAAACATAAAGACATAAATATAAGAGATTTCTTTCTCCTTGGCCTGCTTTCCCCAATGGATCTCAGAAATCGCTTTATACAGAAACAAAGATATGTTGGAAAACAATGTTTACAAGGAAAGGTGTATCCCAAATACCTACCTGTTTAAGTTATAAACAAACAAATAAAAAAATCTTATAAGTCAGTTTCTATGAAAACAAAGTATGTATGTTCTTCAAGGAGAAAAAAAATGTGTTATGCATGTCTGTTTCTAATAACAGGAATCTATATTCTCCTTACTCACAGGAAATAATACTTGAAAAGAATTAAAAATACAAATTTGAGTTCAAAATCCACAAATCTTCCATATTTTAATTTTTACCAAGTTATAAGAAATTTGGAGCATTATAAGCCAATAGCTATTTTTAACTAAGCTCTCAGTTTCTTCAAAATAAACTATACAAATGCTTGCATTTCCAGTGATCTTAGAGAGCAGATAGTTAAGGAGGACAGAGTTGTAGATTAACCATTATTCTCATGTGATGAGACCTACCCTACAACTTTCACTAACAACACAACTACAACATTACTTAGATGTCTTCAGAACAGAACCAGGTACTATCAAGCAGGTCTTGCATAAAAACCGTTAGTGCTTTTCTTTTCCAAGACTCTCTGGACTTGACAGGTTCACAGTGTAGCTGAAGCACAGGAGCACAGGCTTAGGATGGGGGAGAAGGGTAAGTGGCTCACAGTGGGTCACCTCTGCCTAAGGGCAGGAATAGGCAGACAGGGCTTTATTAGGCTTGTAAGTTTAATAGCTAAATAAGGAAAAATGAAAGTGTCAATTTAAAAATGCATAAGGAACGCTGTTCTTAAGCAAGGTATACTTTAAGGAATAGTGGCTGGTCCTCTTAGGCTAGAACTTAAGATTTAAGTAACTATCAATAGAAAAGAAGTTGGATCCAGAGGGGAGGCCTAGAGTGGCAGATTGGAAAGATTGGCTTAGACTGCACAGACATCAAGAACCAGAGGTTTCTGAAGAGTGCATCGAGGTGACTGTAAGCAAAAAGTAACTCTCCTGAAGGTGAGGTAGCAGGTATAAGTGCAGAACTGCAGGAGCGGTGAAGGCAGCAGCAGCAAGGTCAGCCAGTCTGTGCAGCAACGTGTGATGTGCCTAATATCTAAGCAAGATTTCTATAACAGAACTGTGCATACGTTTGGTTCTTCCCTTTAACTGAGAAGCCTTCTATTGGAAAACCTGTCTACCATTTTTTTAACCACCTAAGTGTGGAAATCTGCTTCTTCCTTCTCTTCTCTTAAGCTGAACAAGCATAAGAGAGCTATTGTCTCTCAGCAGCAAGAGCAGCTCCAAGCTTGCTGACAAGCATACCCATCCTTCTGCAGGCTGGCTCAGCTCACGTTGCCCATCCTGAGATTCCTTTAACATATTCAGTGAAAGTCATTCTCCTAGGCATTCAGTCACGGTTGGAAAGATTGAGAAAACAGTCACTGACTAACTGAAGCACATTTAAGTGAAAAGGGAATTCAAAGGAGGGAAAAAAGAAACCAGGTGAGAAAGAAGAAAAAACAGAGCGGGGGCAAAAGAAAACGAGAGTGAAGCCTGAAGACACGGGAGAAGGGACCCATCGACTGCTACACTAGACCACTGCCACACAAATAGTGAAGCCTGAAGACCCGGGAGAAGGGACCCATCGACTGCTACACTAGACCACTGCCACACAAATAGTGAAGCCTGAAGACCAGGGAGAAGGGACCCATCGACTGCTACACTAGACCACTGCCACACAAATAGAATGCATATTTACACTTAAGCTTTCGTTTTAATTGATTTTTATTGAGCTCTAAATTTTTCTCTGCTCTCCTCCCTGCCTCTCCCCTCCTCTTCAGCCCTCTTCCAAGGTCTCCATGCTCCCAATTTACTCAGGAGATCTTGTCTTTTTCTACTTCCCATGTAGATTAGATCCATGTTTGTCTCTCTTAGCGTCCTCATTGTTGTCTAAGTTCTCTGGGATTGTGATTTGTAGGCTGGTTTTCTTTGCTTTATGTTTAAAAACCACCTATGAGTGAGTACATATGCTAATTGTCTTTCTGGGTCTGGGTTACCTCACTCAAAATGATGTTTTCTAGCTCCATCCATTTGCCTGCGAATTTTAAGATGTCGTTATTTTTTTCCTGCTTACACTTAGGCTTTATATTTAAAAGAATAAATGTTTGGCCCATGAAAGGTGTGGAAGTGGTAACAAAGTTAATTATGGTTTACAATTGGTAATTAAGATTAGAAAACAAAGCCTTCTGTGATATGCTACTCTAATGACGAAGGACCAACATCTGAAAAACGTAATAGTGTATTAGCATAACCACATATGCAAAGTACACAGAACCATTTCCAGTTACCTTGTCATTGAATGATTAAATATGAATTCATAATTAGAAAAACCCACACTGTAATTTACTGGCTCCTGATTGTTCTGGTTCATCAGCAGTTGATTACTAAACAGTGACCTCTAGTGGCCCAAGACTTTCTAATGCTGTATTACTTCTCAAGAGCAAGATCTAAAGAACCTATTTACCCTAAATAAAGCAATTACCTTTCCCAGTAAGGGGAAATATTTCTCTTTCCTGCTTAAAATATTTCTATATGACAATATAAAGTCCCCTAAAAACTATGGCTTCTGCTCAAGTGACACCACGATTTACTAAATTATAAATGAGTATCTGCCTGAGACTCTGGGCAGAGTGTTCAAGGTAGTTTATTAAAAATGTAAGAGCTGACTTCACTAATTCTTTTTAACCCCAAACTAAAGCAACAAGAATAGTACTGTCACAGTACTATCTATTCACTGTGCATACACACAAACATGCAAAACGTGCACTTTAATTTTAAAAGATACTAGGAATTTCTGATTCACTACATTCTGAACTGCTATTTACCTTACATGGCAAATGACTAGCAACTATGAAACAAATCTAACAAGCTAAGGGCAGAGTTTCGGTGGCAGAGAAAACGTGCAAATATATGACCCTGGGTTTAATTCCCAGCATTAAAAAAAATACAGCTCTGTCTCAACTTTTAGAGAGGTTTTGATACCTTGGACAAGGGTGTTGTTCAAGAAGTCTATCATATGTGTGAGCTTTCCTAAAGTGAACACAGAACCCATATGTTCACATCAATAGTTTAAGTTACAATGATATTTACAAATCTGTTTAGTGTGCTTGCTTTTATTACTTGCAACTCAGGTACATTCATTCATTAAGATAAGGTTTCAGAAAGACTACCAACATAAAGAGAAGACTTAAACTGTTACAAGAAGCACTATATATTCTTTCATTCTCTCAAGTCAGCCCAGCTATTGATTCTGGTTTTCTAAAATAATGGCAAGGCTGGAGCATCCTTTAAGATATGACTCAGCTTATAATAGATCTAAGACACAAACAAAAGAAACTTACATGTTTCCCTTATGTACCACTGCTACAGAACACATTGGTGTGGGCGCTGGTGGTTTTCCCTGAATTTAATGTGCTAGCTGGATAATGAGTTGACCCTTCCGTAACAACTGAATCACTATTTAAAACTACTATCAACAGTTCATGACCCACCAACAAGACATGTCAACCTGATTAATCTAAATACTATGACCTTATAAAAAACCCAAAACTGCCTTACAGCAGCACACCACTACAAACATCCACTGTTCTTGGGTATGAAGATCTAGCAGCAAAACTGCTACACTGACACAACACCTAAGAACTAAGAAGATACTTAACTAACAGAATTGATAGGGTTTGAAAAGAAACGTTAGCAAGTGTCAAGTTTTGTTACAACTAAAAGAAACATATTTTTGAAATTGCACATTCTCTAAGTTCAGCATATTATTTAAAATATTTATTTTCTCAGCATATAAATTAGTATTACAGTAAGATAGCATTTAATTATTAAATTCTTCTTATATATAAATTTCAAAAACAACCAGACTAACAGACTAATCAGATCTACTTCTTCGTATAGCATTTCATTTTCACACATACTGGAGAACATTCTCTTGCAGTTCATCCTGTGTTTTTTGAACAGTGGCCACTTTTGAAAGGCTGTAGACCTTAAGGTGGCACATCAGAGGGAATCATTTAACACCGCCACGTCCAGATTCTACCAGGGACAGAAAACCACTAATGCCACCATTAGGTTTCAGAAAGGTTTCTGCAGCATAAAATTGGACAGCTGACTTTTACTAAAAGCAAAACCAAAATTTCTTATCACAGTAGCTAGGTTTCTTTACCTGCAAAAAGTTAACTCAATCTCAGCTTCCCTATCCTTGAGTGAGGCACTGAGACGCCTAAGAAAAACATTTGAGTCATGAAGATAAAGTCAAAAGTTTCACAACTGAATGCCACTCTTTTTAAAACATAAAGCAGGTTCTATATGATTACTAAAAGATCTAACCTGAAGCTAATAATAAGGAAACAGACAATTCCAGATTGAAGAGCAAACGACAGGGCTCTAAAGATTTTATTATCATAAAAATTTTAAATGGATGGGGCATTCGAACTGTTCTAGATTACAGACAAATGACAAAGCAACACCAAATGCAATTCACTAACTGCTCCTGTCAGTCTCTGGATTAAACTGTGGGGCCACATGAGCAAAGTCTGAACTCTACCCAATTGTTGTGGGATATTTGTGGACACTCCAAGACTACCAATAAAGTTTACTTTGAATCAGAGGGCAGAATTAGCTATAGAGGTTTGGGAGAACTGACTATACATATAGAGAGAGGCAGGAAGTAATAGGGAGGGACTTAGAAAGATTTACGGCCTTTTGGATCGGGGAGACAGGTCACTGGTTGCTTCTCTGATAAATCAGGTTCTTACCCCATATCTGACTCCTGAGTTTTATTAATAATAGAATGATATAAGCAAGTGATTCACCCAATGACACCAATTAACCAGTGTTGCAGGATATTTGATCGCACTATGAAACTCTGTGACTGTGTTAATAAAATTAACCTTGGATTAGGGTGTAGAGCCCTAGTTGACAGGAATTAGTCAAAGAGAATACGGAGGAGCCAGGAATACAGAGAGAGAGAGACACAGGAAGAGTAGGGGACTCAAGAGATTTGCAGTCTTTTGGTTGCGATGAGAGGAGAGACACTTTTCTTGCTGGGTCTCTGGCCCAAGACGACCCCCCCCCCCAAAAAAAAGGAAGGTCAGCTGGCTGCTTCTTGGCTTTTCTGATCTAACAAGTTTTACCCCAACATCTGACTCCCAGTCTTTATTGGTAAAGAGAACAATAGAGACTTAGTTAAGACCTCATTTGGTGGCCTCGCAGACCGGAAGTCCCAGGGCGCGACAGTAGTTAAAGTATCAGTGGATTCAGATGCAGCTGCTAAGATGACAGACAAACAAACCAGCAAATTTCTTGGGTTTGATATTAGTCTTGGAGTTACACAGAAGAACCTCTTTTGAGGAAAAATAGGCTGAAAGTATTTCTTGTTTTGGTTTGGTTTTTTGAGACAGGGTTTCTCTGTGTAACAGCCCTCCTTGTCCGAGAACTCGCTCTGTAGACCAGGCTGGCCTTGAACTCACAGAGATCTGCCTGCCTCTGCCTCCCAAGTGCTGGGATTACAGGTGTGCTCCAGGCAGCAAGTATATAAATGTGGCAGTCAAGTATGGAGTGCATATAAACTGAACAAATGACTAGACAGCAGGAGGCTCTATCATAACTGTTCCATAATGATGTATTATCAACTCATAATTCATGAAATCTGAGTATAAATGGTTTTATGCTCATTTAGATCCTGAATTCTGTTTTTACTGTGACTTCTAGAAGAGCAAGAATGTGGAGAAAATTGTGACCCAAAGATGAACAAGAGTAAATTAAGTATCTCTTGATTTACACATCACTTTTCTGAAACATCAGAGTCAATTTTTTTTATTTTTGATGTACCTTGGGGTGGTCTCAAGTCTGGATCCTGCTGTTTCAGCCTCTGAGATGCTGGAACTCCTGGTGTGTATCAACACGTCTGGCAAACAAGGTTGCCATTAGTTTACTTTTTTGTTTTTTTCAATGCTAGGAACTGGACCTAGGAATTTCTGTGCAGCGCCAGGCACACCACGGAGCGGCGTCTTCAGTCTACTCTGAGTCAAATTTCTAAAAACAGAGTTAAGTACTCATCAATGCACCTTACCTCACAACGCTGCTCTAGATATCTACACAGAGAACACCCTCTTGAGCTCCATTTGAAGGTGGTTCAGCAAATAAACATCAGCTACCAAGTAAGAAGCTGGTATTAGCTGATATAGTGAGAAACAAGATTCTAGACAGATTCTACAGCACACTGTCGTGCTGAGTTAAAGCTCATGAAAACCCAGGGCTTCCCCTTCTATCCAAACTGCACCACGTGCATGCTGTGCACGTATATCCTCAAGTAGCAAAGAAACAGGATTGCATAACCGTACTTCCACAAATGAGGACTTGTGGGAGAGAGAGATAAGGCTACATTTAAATATACTTGAATACTTTTTACAATGATTTTCCCCCCATGAAACAGAAGGGTCAAAGAAACAAACATACTTCCTGTGACTTTTGTTTTGTTTTGTTTCTTTGAGACTGGGTCTTGCTATGTAGCCCAAGTCAAATTTGATTTCAAAGTCCTGCCTCTAATTCCACGTGTTAGGATTACATGTGTGCGGAAATATTCCTGGCTTCCTGTGATTTTAATTAAGGAAATGCAATCCATTACAACGTGATCATAATAAATCTCTCAGTACAAAAATCATCATGCCCTATCTCTTCATAGATGAGAAACAGTTAACCAGGACTTCTAACAGGTGACAGTAAAGTAAAAGGACAGAAGTTTGGGTTTGTACAGATCCAGAGTTTAATGGCTTAGCAATCAGAAGAGTCAATTCCCAGGAGCCAAAATGTGCCCCTGAAACTAGAGCTGATGTTCAAAACTTTCTGACAGTGATCTCTATAGCAACAAAGTAGTGGGCTCTTCAAGCCAATAGTTAGAGAAATGTGTTTTTCTGTTTCCAACTTGAGTACAGAACACAAGGAGAGACAATTTACTAGGTATGCTCGGTGCTCTTCAAGGCAGATACTGTAAGTCTTTTCTGACTAGAAAGATTCACCCATGTACTTATTCATTTATCTGCCCATTCTACACAAGTGGGTGCCTACTATGAGTGGATATTGTTACAGGAACAGATAATACAGCAATCAGCATAAATAGAAACAAATTCTGGCTTTACTGGAATTTACAATCTAGTAGTGTTGGCATCAATCCCAACTATGTATCAAGAACAACTCCTAGAGATTCTGATTTAAACAGGGAGACAGCAAGAGAGGTGACAATCTGAAATAGAGGCTGACCTTAGAGATCACTGACGCCATCCTGTGACAGAGGAAGGCAGAGGATATGCACACAAAAGCATGGTATTAGTAGTCTTGGTGGTGGGTTGTGTGGAGTGTCTTTCACAAATGTGAGTATTCTCTAATGAAAGGAGGAAGGCCGCCAGCTGACACTGAGAAACAGTACCAGACATCTGGAGACAGAAGAAAGTACGAGACAATAGTGCAGACAATAGAATGAGGGAGAACTTGTCTAGCAGCCCTATGGTCCCACTTGCAATCAGGGATCATGAGTTTAAAAGTGAAACCAAGATGACTAACTCTTCCTCGCAACACATTCACCCACTCAAGGGCAAACAGCAGCTGGATTTGACTAAGAGAGAGTTAAATTCAAGAGGCAAAGAACACAGAGCTGAGGCTATGTAGTCATGCTGAGTGGAACGTGTGAGCAGAGTAGGGGAGGAGAGGCGCACATGAGGAAGGGTAAGAAAGAGGGTGTCTCACGTCCCTGCGACCACTTTAGTCAGTGATTAACTGTAACTGTTTACTATCCTAACACTGAGGTTCTTTTCCTTTGAACCCATTCATTTTCCTTCGCAGAGGGTAGGATGTCTTTCTCCTTAACTTTATCATAGTTTAATTATCAAATAAGAATTGTGTATTTACAGTACATGTTATTGTGGTGAACGAGCACCTTTGACATCACATACACATCATTTTCCTTGATTGCCCTGGCTCAGGAGTGACCAACCACTATGTTCTTAGTGTCTATCACGGATCAGGAGAACTTTGTATTTGTGTATCTTTAGTGCTACAAAGACCACAATACCAAATAGCATTTTTTTCCTCTACTCATTTGGCAACCAAACTGCTTAGGATTAATATTCATATATTATATTTCAATGCAGAAATAGTGTATTGATTACAGAGGGTTGCCTTGGACTCTGCTGGAATTAACGTGTAACATAGAGTAAATACAAATGCTGCCTACAATTTAAGAACAGCTTACAGGACTCCACAGTGTTAGGTAAGGGAATATTGTCCTATAGAGGCTCTTTTCTCTTTTCCTATTTTATAAACAAGAATTTAAACTTCTGACTTAGTGTTTGCTTCTGACTACTGGCTGCTTATGATATACCAGGTACTCACTTTTGTCCACATTATCTCAATTGAATTGAATATTGTGAATGAATCTTTACAGCCTAGATATCTGGAAGTATGTCAACGTTAAGACAGGCCATTTCTCCCCCAAAACCACTAGGTTTCGTAGGGTTAGGAGTTGAGTTAGCTTGTTCCTTGTGCCTTTCTTACTCAGGTCATGCATTAAGTGGGTTAGAATGGCAAAGCTAATTAGCTGCACCTCACAAGGCCTAGGACAAGTACCCCAGCCTCTTCACAGACCATTTTCACTTCAGTGAAATGAATGGTATTTAACTCAAAAGCAGTTATGAGGATCACATGGGATACAGTCTGTAAAACACTAAGCAATTAAACACTTTTTATTAGCTCTTTCAGAATTTAATACATGTATTTTTTTAATCATATTTACCTCCTTCCTTCATTTCTCCAAGATCTACCTTATTTTCCTACTTTGTATTCTCTTTAAAAAAACAAAACAAGTACAGTTTGTGCCGCTCGTACTCTTGGATGTGTGGCCTTCCACTGGGGTATTCTGCCTGCCAGGGGCCACACCCTTAAAGAACACCGACTCTTCCTCTCCCAGTATCTATCAATTGCCGAGAGCTCCTTAGCTAGGCACTCCGTCTAAGACTTTTACTGTGCAACTGCAGCCTATTAAATATTAGTTTACTTTACCTTTATTTATAAGAAGAGGTATTTACATAGTAACATTTCCTTTCTCTATTACAGCACACAACTCTTTCATCCCTGTAGTAAAATGAAATTCATACGCCATAATCCTCTTGTTGTCAGACGTAGGCTTGTGAGGTGCTGAGTGTTACAAATTCTAACTTTCATACAGAATTTTACAACTAAGAGACGACAGGGAGATATATATACTAAATGGTATCAGAGGCCTCACTAATCCAGTCAACAAGTCCAAACAGTGGTTATCATTGTCCTGGTTTATAAAACAGTAGAAAAGGGGCTCAGGCTGAGTAGCCTAGCCAGTGTCACAAAACTAACACAGAACACTGTCTTTGTCAAAAGTCAGGAGGAAGGACACAGTATCTCATGATGCACCATAACACTTTTCTTTCATTCATTTTCCTTTGACAGTGCTGGGGATCAAGCCAGGGCTTTGTGCAACATAGGCAAGCACTTAGACACACTCACTCTTAGACACACAAATTTATTTGACCCTTAAGAAAAAATGGTCCTTTTTTTTGAGATAGGATCTTACTAGGTACCCCCGCCTGGCTGGGAACTTTGCTCTGTGTACTAGGCTGGCCCTGAACTTGTAGCAATCCTCCTGCTTGCATTTCTCAAGTGCTGGAATTATAGGCATGTGCCACTAATCTTGGTTTACAATGCCTTTTACAAAACGTTTTCTAGCTTCCTCTCCAGAGAAAACTACTTAAATCTTACAATAATTATGCATATCAATTATGTACAAAACACTTAATATTACTATAATCCTATTATATATTTACAATAATTTAAAAAATTGAGTAACAAATTCTTATAACCCGTTTTCACAATGAAACAAAAATATAGTAAAGTTGGAGACCAGTCTGGGCCAATGAGACCTAGCTCACAAAACTATTTTTTTCATATCAAGTATTTATTTACTTAAATTAAATCATAATGCAGATTAATTAATTCATTCTTATTGGACACGAGCTATTTCTAAATCATCACCAAGTTACATCAACGGTTCCTAAATCTTCTGGGTCTTGGGATCCCTACATTTTATTACTTATCAGTGAGAACCCAAAGCTTTTGCTCATGTGGGTCACATATAGCCCATCAGAACTTACAATGTTAGAAACTAAAACTAAGAAAAATATAAAATATTTCTCTTTAGTTACTTAAAGTAAGCTACCACGTTTTTATTTTGCTGTGTAAAACATTACAACTGCACTGTCTTTATCTCTGGCATAAGGGAAGGCAGCTGAATTCTTAAGGCAGGCAGGTTAAATGTGGATGTGCGATGTTCTCAGTTGAGCAGATAAGGAACACAGATAACACTAGCAGAAGTGCAGTTCTTAAATAGTCTTTCCAGAAAACGGGCTCGTCTTCCATGACAGCAAACCAAAATCTGTCGCATGTTCTCTGCAGGTCTAGTTACAACATGAGATCTGAAAGTGCTACTGGGGACTTTCTGTACGGGCGCATTAAAATCAACAGTCTATTTTACAACTCCAAATAATGATCATTTGGAATATATTAAGTTAGTAATTATGCAAAGCTTCAAAAATTCCCAGTACAAGCACACAGCATGAAGAACTTGTGAGGTTTTTATTTGTTTGATTTTTTTGAGATAGGGTTTCTCTGTGTAACAACAGCCCTAGCTGTCCTGGAACTTGCTCTGTAGACCAGGCTGGCCTCGTACACTAGGTGATCTGCCTGCCTCTGCCTCCTGAGTTCTGGGATTAAAGACCGGGTTAAGACTTTGGGCTCTTTAATAGCACTTGCAGGCAGATCAAAAACATCTTAGATCTCTCTCAAAATCGTAGTCAGATATGACAGTTCTAAAAGTCTAATTTTTTTCACTTGAACAAGGTGGTTTTACAATTGATAACGAATATATCAACATTTTTTCCTTGAAATTAAAGGCTCTGTTAGGTCTTTTTCTAAGACCTCATTAGTCATTTTTACAAGTAAAATAATGTTCTACAAAAAACCCAGCCAGTTTAGTTTGCAATTATACGCTGTATCAAGTGCAGCAGATCTTAGTGCACACGTGCCATTTCATCAGAGAGAACAATGAAAAGACGCAGAGTCAAAATTTGATGAAATAATTATTATTTCTTCATCGAGGATATTCCTAACTGAAACTGTATCTGAGTGGTCAGCAAGAATACAGTGTGGGGTTGAGAATGTAGCTCAGCTCATCGAGTGCCTGTCTAGCAGGCATGAGGTTCTGGGTTTGATCCCTTGGATCACATAAACCGGACATGATGGTGCAAATCCCAGCACTTGAGAGACAGAGGAGGGAGGATCAGAAGTTCAAGATCACCTAAGGCGATGGAGCAATCCTGGAATACATGTAATTCTGTCTCAAACAACACCAAAACCTACATAGTAGCCATCCTGCTTCATGCTTTCATGAGGGTTAGTGTCTCATTAGGAGAATGGTCTTGACTTTTTGGTCCATCTGGAGGGAAGGCTGTGGGTGGCACAACAGGAACCAGTGTTCTCAGAGACAGAGAGAGCAGCTCAGCAGTCAAGAACTTTTCTAGCATGTGTGTGGTCTAAGGGTCTTAATGCTAGAAAACACATGCTTATCCATAAATATTTATACACATTCCTAATGTAGTGATAATTTCTTAGAAACACAATTACTAGGTATATTATGTGTACAATTTTGCTCGTGCTCCGTCTCCTTCTGCTCCTGATTTGGACCTTGAGATTTCTGTCCCGTGCTCCTCTGTCTCTGTCTCCTTTCATCGCCTGATGAAGGTTAATATTCATGAGGATGCCTATGTGTTTGTCAAGACAAGGTTTCTATTTGTGTGGCTCTGGCTGTTCTGAAACTCACTCTGTAGACCAGGCTGGCCTTGAACTGAGAAATTCACCTGCCTCTGCCTCCCAAGTGCTGGAATTAAAGGCATGTGTCTGTATAATTTTTAAAAGCATTTGATGCATACTATCAAACTGTTTTCTGATTTGCCTAAAATATTTTTTATTCCCAAAGTTGCCTATAAATTTACATATTTCCTCAGCCCTTCCTAAGGAAAAAAAATGCCTTCTTCAATTTAGAGGTTTAAAAGTTGTGGCTTTTGTTTGGACCATCCTTGCTGTTACCTGTGCAAACTGTCCCATAATTGCCAGGCAACTCTGCATATTTGCTTCCTTATGTCCCCATTTTATCTTATTAAAACAGAGATTTTACTCTACCTTGTCTAATTCACTAGGCTATCATACAGACTAAATAAAATACAAGAAAAAACTGAACACACGCAGACAGACAGATAGACAGACAGACAGACAGAATTGTTAGATGACCGAGGGGCAGATGAAATGTTGACTGCACTCTAAGGAAGTATATAAACTATTTTTGTCTCACAAAATTTTGTTACATCAAAAGGAAATAAGTTTGGTGGCTTAGATTAACAAACTTTTCACTTTTAAGAAAAATCTAAGTTGTTTCCGTCCCTTAAAATAAGTTTTAGTATCCTGTCACATGACATTTTAGAGGGAAAATGATATAAGGCAAAATTTCCAACTGAAGCACACATGTAGTTTATTAATGGCAGACCCAAGGCCAGCCTTCTTCTAAGCCAATTCTAATCTGCGAAGATGGGTGGGTTAATTCCTCCACACAAATGCAAACCACCCAGACACAGAGGTGGGGAAAGTCACCCAAATGAACTGACGACCCCAATTCACTGTGTAGTTAGACTCTTTAAACATGTCTTTTTTCCCCCATGGACACTAGGCCTTTCTTTCAAATATACAAAAGCCCAGAGTGACCAAGTGGAAAGCAACTGTCCTCTTTGGAAAGGAAGGCTGTCCCTCCAGGAGGTGCTAGCCTGTGGCTCACCAGTGGCCATCTCTACTTCCCTGGGACTTCAGCTTAACAGCCCTTACTGGTACTTGTGACATGATCCTGCCAGTCCCTGCAGGTCCAGTACCCTGACAGGCCATTATGAAAAAGCTCTCTAACAGGGCCACTGGCTGTCAGAAGCCACCAGCTGGCCTGCCACAGCCCTGCAGTCGCCAGAGTCCAGCTGCCAGTCTGGGCGGTGCTGTCCATGCTGAGCAACGTGCCACCCAGCTGCTGCGTGGTCACGTCCATCTGGAGCTCTCAGGCTAGACAAATCTCTATGCTGTCAGATCTCTCCGGCAAGCCTTGTTATGCAAATCCAATTACTCAAGTGTGCCCTGTAACTGCTGGCTAAGTGCGCCTAGAACCCATCTCACACTGACAGTCAGTTCATTTTTTTTCCTCACCAAAAAGTACCTCATTTATTCTTCCTCTGCAGGCCCATGTATCATTAAAGCAGAACAGCTAAACTCCATGGTATTCTAACCTCTCTGCAGTGGGTTCCTGTTTTCTACACGGAGCTCAGAGGAAAATTAATTACCAAACAAAACCTTCTAATCAGACACAGCTGCAGATTCCCTACATTTGATGGAGGTGATTTTACTACTAGAAATATGAGACATTTCAGTGATTTGGACAAAAGTGTAATTATTACATAAGGCTGTAGTAGTACTTTTTACTAATAACCAATTTTATATTATAAAAAGATGACAGATTTTATCATATTGGGCTTATGTTGATGGCTCCTTGCCCTTTCTGAATTCTTTTCTTCCCTGTACCATCTCCTGGACATGAACTCCTATATGAATCCCAATTCACCTCTTACTTTTTCTCTTTCAATAACTCATTCTAAACAACCACTGATTTGAAGATTAGTTGGGAATTAAATTTTTAAAGTCTAACTGTTTCTACTCCAGTCAACTGAGGAAAGATACCACAATGGTAAAGCTGTAATTTAAAAAGTCTCACCCAAGAAATACCATTATAAAATTAGACACTGGAATAAACTGAGAAGGGGGAAAGGTAAGTGTATCAGCAGCTGTCCTTTCAAACTTATAGTTTCTAGGATTCGAGTCCAGCAGTTAGGAAGAAAAGGCCCTCCATAAACACCTGTTTGTCAACTGCAGAATTGTATGAACGATGTATAACCAGCATTTGAAAAAGTGTTGATATCTAAACCTCAGTCTCTCGAAGCATGTAACTGGATTAGGAATGTTCAGGATCTTTACTCTGAAGGTCACAATTCACTGCTGGCTGCAGACATGAGCCAGATTTGCACACTCACACACTCAAACTTCAACTAAAGATTCAGGGACTAGTCTGCTTGCTACATGCTGCTTCATGGTTTAGGTTTCATTGTCTATAATTTGATTTGGAAAATGGCAAGAATTATGATCTATGAGAATATAGCATCTTAAAATATACCAGGAGACCACTTTGTTATTTGCTAAGACATTTAGTTTCACTAATTTATAACTCTCTAATTTTATTTCTAAAAATAACTAAAATTTCTTCAAATTATCTGATACTAAAAAGCACAAGAGCTTATATTCTTTATTTTACCCTGACCCTGGTCGAATGAGAGAATTGCACGGTGGCTATAAAATCAATCTTAAGCCCAAACAAGCTATTCAACAACTACTTTTCAAGTGTCCAGCTTTAAGTAATTTTAAAGACACCATCTTTTAACTCTTCAGAAACTAAAGTTTAGTAAGAATTATCTAAGTTGAAATTGAAAGCAAAATTTTCAAATGTATTTAAAAGCATAAGTATTAATTCCCATTTGCATTATAGGAATAAATACCTGCAGTGCAGTAGTGACATTTTAAATGTGGGAATGTGACTATATGAAGGGATGTGGGTAAACTGAAAAGGCGTGTTTTTAATCTAATGAACTGGTTATACCAATATGTGACGTTTCTACCTACATACTCCTATTCACAAAAAGGACAAAGTATATTTCCATTGCGGTAAAGTATATTTCTATTATTATCCTTATTTTTTCTTTTAAAGATTTATTTTTGTGTTCCTACACGACAGAAGGCATCAGATCCCACTATAAATGGTTGTGAGCCATCATGTGGTTGCTGGGAATTGAGAACTCAGGTACCTCTGGAAGATAAGCTAGTACTCTTAACCACTGAGCCCTCTCTCCAGCCCCCTCTATTATTATCTTTAAAATCACAAAAATACTTCAGTTTAGAATAATTTAGGATTTTTCTGTAAACATTTCTTCCCAAACTTAATGCAGAGAGGGGTAAATTGGTCTCGGGAACTAACTAGAGTCTCTGTCTCTCTACTCCAGTCCACGCAGGTCTGACCTAGCTAATGATGCTCCTGCCTCACCCTCCGGAATCCTAGAATTACAGGTGTGAGTCATCACACCAGGCTCTAGGGTCTCAGTGTAAGCAACCACTCACTATGTCCAATTCCCTTTCCGACTGGAATGAAATCCTTTGCTGTCTGTAGTCGGGATTTATTGCCTAGGCAAATTTCCTAGTTTCCAAACCATCTCAACAGCTTCTTCTTGATTCCTTCAGAAGCAGTCAAAAACAAAAATTTCCCATACAGAACCAATCAGCGAAAAACATGCACTATGCACAACAAACCCAACTTTGTAGATTTTAAAGCATCTGCCCTTTGCTAGCTCCCAACCACCCTCCTCGGCACTCTTGTTCTATCTAGCTCTACCTCGGCTGTTCTGGAGGCGCCACTAATCCTTCACAAGCCCACATACAGGCCTCATTTTGCTCTGTAAACCAGATATGCCCCTTTCTTCAAGTCCAGTCATCATAGCAGCAACTGATATTAGAAGAGCAATCACTGGGGGGTGCCCAGCGGTTATTTACTGTTCCTGTGGGGGCCCTGGACTGGTTCCCAGCACCCACACTAGGTACCATGCAACTGCCAGTTACTCCAGTCTCAAGGGATTCAACATCCTCTTCTGACCTCCTAGCTCTTGCAGGCATACAGTCAGAGATGTAAAAATATTAATAAACAAAACTTTAAAAAATGGAAAGTAATCACACTTAAGAAAATGCCATAATGTATATGGTTAAGTAAAATTTTACTTCCAGCCTTTCAATGAGGTACTCTTCAGTTTCAATCCTTGAATGCAAGCAACCTCAAAGAAAATTCAATGAGAGGAAAACACAGTGTATATATACAAATATATGTGTGTGTGTGTGTATGCCAACACTGCAAAAGATCCATTGTAAGTTTTCATTTTATAAATACATTCCTTCATATTATGATATTATATGGTCTTATTAAGGTCTTAAATTTAAATTTTTAAGCTTAGCATTAAGTTTTTCTTAAATGGAGAGGCCATATAAAATAAATCACAACACAATACAAAACAACAACAACAAATCTCACACAAGCAAGGTGTGGTGGCACATGCCTTCAATCTCTGTACTTGGGAGGCAGAGACAGAAGGATCTCTGAGTTCAAGGCCAGTCTGAGCCATATAGTCAGTTCCAGAAGCTGGGGCTACATAGAGAGACCCTGGTTCAAAATCCAAGACAAAACTCTTACAATACGATGAAGAGTGGCATATAAGCAAATATACACAGATTAAAAATAAAACAAGTCTTCAAAAAGGAATAAAGAACAGAAATCCAATGAGAAAAGAGGAATCTGATACTTCCTTGGATCAAGAAACAAAAAGAAGAGAATTCTAAGTCAACATAAAAGCAAAGACAGGTGGCACTAACCCACAGTACCTGCCTATTTAACCTGCAATAGCCTTGTTGCATTTTTAGGCTACCTAATACCTAAAATACTTCTAGGAAAACAAACGAAAAATCATGTTATCACTTCCCATGACTAGCATGCTTGGGCTCTTACAAGAGAGTCCCCAGGCACCCCAGATTTACTCTTCCCCTCTGTTGGAGGCGTTTCCCACACCATAGCTGCTATCATCTTTTAGAGATTCTAATGTGATCACGCTGCTTACAAATTTACAGCTTCTCGCTACCCTGGGCATGAAGAACAAAATGAGCAGCATGTCTAACAGGGCTTAGGCCAGTCTCTCCTCCCCTTCTGACGCTAAGGTAGACTTAGTTTTGTAAATATGCCAATTTTCTATAAAGTCCGTGAAATCCCAACAAAATTGTTAAGAGGATGCTTTTAGAAGAACATAATAAAATCACTCCCACACTGCTTTGGAACAAGAACCAAGTAAAAGTTGTTTGGAAAACTTAAGAGAATTTCAGGGGGGAAAAAAAGACTATCCCTTCCAGATAATAAAACACAGCAATATAAAATAAAACTGTCCTCTAGGAGAAGAATCAGCCGTGACCTAGCAACAGGATCCTATAGAGAGCCAAAGAACACCACCAAATATATATGGGAAATGAGAGCATGAAATTAACAGAGTATTTGAAGTTAATGAAGGAAAGATTTTTATTTCATTAAGTGGATTTTTTAAAAAACAAAATGTTTGTTTTATGTATACAATTATTTTGCCTCTGTACCACATGCATGCCTAGTTCCCCAAGGAAGGCAGGAGAAGGTGTTGTGCCCTCTAGAACTGGAGTTACAGACAGTTGTGAGCCACCACATCTGTGGTGAAAATTGAACCTGGGTCTTCTAGGAGATCAGCTGGTGTTCTTGACTGCTAAGCCACCTCTCCAGTCCTCATTAAGTGGGTTTTTCAAAGAAAAAAGTAATCTAGATCTCTATTAGATTCCCTCCATCAAAATAAACCACATACAGACCAAAGAGTTAAAGCCTAAAATATAAAGTCCTAACATAACTAAAATAAAATTTGCATGAATTTTAAAGTCTTATAAAATGAAGAGGGCAAGGTCTTTTTAAATAGGTCATAAAACTACAAAGCCATAAAGGTAAGACAAAACAAAACAAAAATCTAACTATATATGTGATTCAAAATGTCTGTGCTTTGAAAGGTACCATAAAAGACAGACTAACAGAGACTAATTTTAACATTTATATTTTCACTTACATATTCATACCCACTACAATACAACTTCCATAGAGAAAGTGGTGTGTGTGTGTGTGTGTGTGTGTGTGTGTGTGTGTATGAGTATGTGTATATATCTATGTGTATGTGTGTTCACTGCTATATTCCTAGGCTTCTAGGCCTAGAATAACACTAAGTATATGACATATACTCTGTAAGTAATTGCTGAATGAATGAATGAATGAATGAGCACTTGATACTCTGATCTCAGAAAGGGTCAATGCTTAAAATACTTCCTTGCACACTGAAAATTGAACCTAACAACAACAACCAAAAAAAAAAAATAGAAAAGGAAAAAGAAAAATATAACTGAAAAAAATAATAAAAACGAACAACTTCACAACTAATAATAAACATTCTCTCCTATCTATGTATTTTGTTTTTGTGTTTATGTGCAAGTAAGTGCACAGACATGCAGAGCTGACAAGAGGACATTACAGAGTTGCTCTCAACCTTACTGCCTTGGGACAGGTCTCAGGGTGAAAATGAAAATGTTTTGGCCAGGCTGGCTGGCTTCCTGCTAGTTCCCAGGACCCACCTGTCTCTACCTGCTAATGCTGAGGTTACAGAAACATACAGCCACATAGAGCTTCTTAAAATGTATGTGCTGAAGAGTCAAACTCACGTCTTCATTCTTGCAGACTCTTACCCACTGAGCCACTGCCTACCCTCATTGATAAACATTCTTAAAATGCCAATTACCTAACTTTTTAACCTCTCAGACTAGAAATGTGGAGATAGTTTCCAACAGGGAATAAATCCTCTCTACAACTTGGTGCTGCTACAATGAATTATCTGAGATGGGGTCATTTATAAAGGACAAAAACTTTCTGAGATTATTTGGAGGACAGAAAATTTAAGATGGAAGCACCAGCAGGTTTGTGGTTAGTAATGGACAGATCTCTGCATCCTATAGAGGGAAAAAATGCTATGCCATCCTCAACAAGGCAGGAAGTGGGAAGGCAAAAGGAGGCTAAGAGACCAAACTCCCCAGGTCAGACCCTTTCATAAGGGCACTAACCAATTTCCGAGCACAGTGTCCTCATAACCCAGCATCCTCCCCACCCTAGAGCACTGGGAATGATTTCCCAGCACAAGAAATCTGAGGAGCACATTCAGATCAGATCACTCCCCTACACCATGAGTGTGTAAACTGTTGAAACAGCTGGCAATCTCTACCAAATCCAAAACACAGGCACTCTGCTAGCTGTGGCAGTGAATGCCACAGCATCTCCACTCAGGAGGACAGTCAGGAGGACCCCAAGTTCAGAGTCAGACTGATCTACACAGGCAGCTCCAGGACACTCTGACTATAGAACAAGATGCTATTTCAAAAAACACCAAAACATTAATTAATTTAAATAAAATCCATATATTCTTTGAGCTGGCGATTCCATCTTTAAGGAAAAACACATGGAAGGATGGGATGTATGCTTGTGAATATTTGGAGTTGCCTCTTTCACAACAGTAAGACTGTCCGTATCATAAAATACTTTGTAGTATTGAAAGCGGTAAAACAAACCTACTACACAGTACAAGATACATTAAATAGAAAGTTGTAAAACAGAATCTAATTTTCTTTAAAAAAAAAAGTGTACATAAGGCAATCTTTCTTCAACTACAACACACAGAAACATTTGGGTTTTTGGTAACTCGGGTTGGCCTCAAGCTTGGTGTTAGTGGAGGATGAACTACTGATCCTTGTCTCTACTTCCTGGGAATGCCTGGTTTACATGATGCTGAGTTTGAATCCAAGGCTTCCCACCTGCTAAGGACTGTTCCTAACGATCCAGAAGCTTTCAGAACAGAGGTAGGGATTCTTCATTTCATTTTAAAAAGAAAAGAAAAACATAAGCAAAGAGGAAAAATTAAAAGATAAGCATTAAGAAAATCAGATGGCTATGAAGCCATGTTTATAATAATGTATACCGTTACTTCCAAACAGGATTTTAAGTTATTTTCAAAGATGGCACAATCATGTGGACTACAGCACTAAAGAGAGAACACAGATCTCTCAAATTTACCAGTACTGAACCAAGACCTGGCAGACAGTGAAAATGAGGTAGTTTTTAAAGTAAAACATACAAGCGAAATGGAAATCATACAGAAAAGAAAAGGAT
Organism: Microtus pennsylvanicus; assembly: GCF_037038515.1. Classification (NCBI taxonomy): domain Eukaryota; kingdom Metazoa; phylum Chordata; class Mammalia; order Rodentia; family Cricetidae; genus Microtus; species Microtus pennsylvanicus. The sequence continues at coordinate 10,606,933 of NC_134599.1, forward strand.
TGGAAAATGATTGTTACTGAATATTAAAAATGCAGCAGGCCTCCTGACAGCCTATAGAAAGCTACATGTTGCTGGAAGTCACTAGTCTCCAACAGCTTAAGGAGCTACCGCACTATGAAGAGACTGCAAAGTCTAACAACCTCTGTGTGCTGTATCTCTAGTGCTATAACCCCAGTCAAAGAACTGAGTGCACTCCAGGTACCACCAAGACAATCTACCATTCTCTCTCTCTTCTCTATGATTCAGACTGACTAAACCCAGGGCTTTGGGCATGGTAAGCATATCTACCAATAAATTTAACTTCCAGCTCCCTCATCTGCTATTTTAAGCACAAATTATTAAGTCCCCTCAATACAGGTTTAAAGACGATTCCAAGGTCAAGGGCATCTTGGGATATATAAGCTTCCCCATCTGAAAAAGCCAAGGGAAGGAGATTTAGCTCAGGGCTATGAGCTTGTTCAGCATGTGCAAGGGCTCTAGGGTTACGTCATCAGTACTGGGAAAACCATCTAGCCAAAACAACAAAAAGATTATAAATATTGCTATTGGGTGGGGAGGGATTCTCTATGTAGTCCTGGCTGTCCTGGAACTCGCTCTGTAGACCAGGCTGGCCTCAAACTCAGAGATCCATCTGCCTCTGCCTCCCAAACACTGGGATTAAAGGCAGGCACCAAGCCACTCAGGGAGTTATTATCTTTCCTTTGTTGCTATTTGTTGGCAGGAATATAAAGCTAGAACATAAAATATAAAGAAGCTTGAAGAAAGAGTTTCAGAGCCATGAACATCAATTGTTGATTGCCTCTGTAAAGAAAGGAAATACTAAGACACATAAATGAAATGTGAGAATAATAATTTACAAATCACCTTACATACTCAACTGGAGCTATATACTTGCCTTCACCTGTATCAAAGCATCTGAAGTATGAACTACCCAAGAAAGAAGGAAAACTGTCCTCAGATACCACGTCTTTTGATGACACCTCTTACCTGTTTTTACTAACATATTTACTTGTTAGAAGGATTTAATCAGACATGTATATCAATCCAATAGCTAGGTAGGAGCTAACACCTATAACCAATGCTGATAAACCAGGACTGCATAAAGGCTACTGAAGTGTACAGTTACCTTAAAACACCACTAGTCAGGCTAAGCAGAACTAAACAACAAAGACAGACAGGGAAGCATATTATAGAACATAAGAAATGGTCACAAAGAAATATTTTGGAGGAATAAAACTAAGAAGAGCTATACTGAGTGAATCAAAGACCTCAACATTTTGTCCCTGGACCATTCATTCTATAATATAAAAGATCCCCGTAACTCACTGGTTTCTTCCTTCTTTGATAAAAGACATTTCTCCCTAGAAGTTCTGGTGGAAAAGGTTTGACTATCTCTACTACTAATACTGTCTCGGACAAAACTGACCCGTCATTTGTGGTTTGCATCCCTACACCGTTCTAAAGGAAATTAGAAGTATACGTGCTTGCTGATCTGACAAAGGGCTTGTTGGATAATTTGAATACAGTGATTCCATTTTCAGGAAACAGAAACTAATCCTTTTGGATTGAACTTCCACCTTAGGGGTTTTAGTACTACGTTTATCATACCCAGCAAAACCGCCAGAGAACAGTTCATCTGCTACAGCAAAACAGAGGAAGATAAAGGTCTCCAAAGCCCTAATAGCACTTTCCCAAAAAGGGGCCATAAACTTAACACCACTGACAGCCAAATGCAATCTGCTCTTTGCAGACCTAGACAGGAATTGCTTCAATACTATCTTTCCCTTCTTCCTCACCATAAAAACTACTCATTCCTGATTGAGATGCAGAGATCTCCATCCCAAGACGCTTAGGAGATTAGGAACCCACAAATACCAACAAAGACGGGAAACGAGGACTTTGTTCCCACAGCTTTACCACCATTTCCCTTCAGAAATGACACATCCACTGAATACTGAAAAGCAAAGCAGAAAGTCTGCACCAGCACAGCCAAGACAAAGCAGATGTAACAGCATCATCTCCGCCAGATAAAGGTTTAGTGCAGAACACCTTAAAGGGACACTGACTTGATCTTACGCATCCCTTTAGATCATCACTGAGAAGGAATAATTGAAGAGTCCTTCAGAAAGCAAGTACTGCACAAAGACATGTTCATATACCAACTCCAGGCCAGTCGGAGTTGTGGTCCTGGCATCCAAACAAAAAAGTATCTTAAATGCCTTCTTCATGTATAATTTAATGTAATTTAAAGAAGGGATTGAAAAGGAAAGAATATTTACAGAAAAACTATTCTACAAAAAGAGAAAAAAACTACATGCAATTAGATACATTTCCCGTCTTAAACTTCATTTTGGATCTTTTATACTTAAATTCTTTATTAATTTTAAAACTTCATCAGGAGAAATTAATATAAACAAAACAATACAAATAAAGTTAAATAGTATTTACTCAAAATTAGTTTTTTTAAAGAATCTTCTCCCTAAAAGAATTTGCAAGGAAGGTTATATGTAAATGTCTGGTGGCTCTTTATTAATAGTGTGTATATTTTAATTGCATCATATAAAAACTCAAGAGCATTTAAAACAGATAAATAAAAGGTAAGCCATTCACTTTTTAATTGCCAATGAAAATTAAGTTCAGAGTTACTATGGTATGTGGAAGAAATAACAACAAAACCAATTTATTTCTCAGACAATAAAATGTTTTGGTAGAGTAATGGAAGAGGTAAGTCAAGAGGTACAGCCACAACAGTGGAGAGCATAGAAATGGAAGGCCATGACCCCACAAACCGCTCATTTCCTACTCTCCCCAAACTTCTAATTCCCAGAGTCACGTGACAGGCATATACTACAGATTAAAAGGTAAGTGCCAACAATTTATTTTGGTGTAGTACCAAAGTTATCATTCAGAAGAACAAGTGTGATACCTGTAATCCCAGAACTCAGGAGACAAAGGCAGAATTCCAAATTGAGACCAGCTTAAGCTACACAATGAATTCTAGTCTAATCTCTAAGAGAAAGATACCATCATAAAACAACAATAACAACAAAGACAGCATTAAACAGTCGAGTGGCAGTGTGCACCCCAGTCCCAGAGCTCAGAAGGCTGAAGCAGGAAGACAAGCTGAAGAACAGTTTACACTATGTAATGAGGCAAGTACGGTCGATTTGGTGAAGCATTCTTTCATGGGGTTACTGTGGTTTAATACGGTGAGGCGCTATGTAACAGGGTTAGTGTGGTCTCTATGGTGAGGGACTATATAATGATGTAAACTAGTCTATATGGGAGGCACTATCTGAAAAAGCATAAGCCACTACAAGCAGTGTCTTCCTTCCAATTACATTTTCACTCAAATATAGTACTCCAGAACTCCCCAACTTCCTCCTTTACTCAATAAAACCAGAATTCCACGGCACCCCTCACTTTGCTCATTTTTATTACCAGTTTTCCCACATCATCTTCCCTTCCTGGCAACTCTGACTCAGGTTCACACTCACACACCTTCTGGAAAATCACAGTCAACCTTCTTAAAGTTGTACCCTCTATCTTAAAAAATAATAACAATCACATTTAAAAAGAGGCACCTATTCTTTTTATTTATGTGTGTGCCACGGGGATTTCCATTTACCACATGTGTGTAGTGTCTGAGAAGGCCAGAAAGCACTGAGTCCCTTGGAATTGGAGTTGTAGGTGCTACTGATGCATGGAAAGATCAAGAACTGCCCTCCCCTGCCCCATGAATTTGCTTGCATTCTGGCAAGAAAAGATAATATATATCACTGATATAAACTTGGTCTTCCCATAATCACAGAACCTACTAGATCAGAGGTTCTCAACCTTCCTAATGCTGCAACCCTTACATATAGTACCCCATATTGTGGTGATCCCAACTATAACACTACTTTTGTTGCTATTTTATAACTGTAATTTTGCTATTGTTTTAAACTGTAATGTAAATATCTGATAAGCAGACAGTCTTAAATGACCCCTGTGACAGGGTCATTTGACTCCCCCCCCCCCAAAAAAAAAGGATTGGGACCCACAGGTTGAGAACCATCGCACTAAAGCATCCTTACAATCCAACCAACAAGAAAGAGCAAAACCATACAAAAGTAGTCTTGACTGAATTTCAGGTCTCATCACTACTGAGTGAGTAACTTTCTATTCAGTAATAATAATTATTTCCTTGGGCTATCACCCTAGGAATCAGAATCCATTTATCTCAAAGTATTTAGGGGCTGGCAAGATAACTTCATAGTAAAAACACTTGCCCTGCAACTGTGTAGATCAGAGTTTGGATCCTCATACCCTATATAAATGATGAGTAGGCTTGGCAGCCTGCCTGTAATTCAAGCCCTGGAAGACGGAGACAGATGACCCCCAGACAATTTGGTAAGCCAGGCTCACCATATCAGTGAGCTCTTAAGTTTGAGGAAGAGAGCAACAAACAGCAATGGATTCCTGACATCAATCGTGGGCTTCCACATGCATGCACACACCAGCAAGCACTCAGCATACACATACATGTGCACACACTAAGGAAAGTTTTTCCTCCAGAAATTTTTTGCTTATTTTCTCTTATCCTTTCCTTTCACAGCAATTTATATAATAGCATTTCTGAAAATAACTTGATATATTGTAAACAGAAAACTTTGGAATGAAAAGCCTGTATATATTATTTCCAAAACAACCTGGGGACTCATGGCAGGCTCTTTAGTGTCCCATGCTGCAGGAATATTACTGGTTTGTTTCCCTTTTGAACACATAACACAAGAGGAAGAAGAGCCTTCTTGTTCTTTCCTGCAAGCTGCTGCTGAGTTTTAGGAAAAATGTCTGCATCACAAAATCCAGCACATTAGGGTAATTAAACACCTGAAATAAATCTTAGACTATGCTAAATTAGAGTTGAGCAGCTGTGTGCCTCCCCTAACCCCAATCGGAGGAAATAGGACAATCTTGGAATAAAGTAAAATGCACACAGTAGTAAGTATATTTAAAACACTTTCCATCACCTTAAAAAGTTTGATAGAAGAAGAAAAGTCTAATGGGAAAACTTTGGGGTGGGGAAGTTGTGTGCTTTTAAAATGGGGTCTGTTTATACTCTTGGCAAGCCTCTTGCCTCAGTGGTAAGTCTCAGCTGTGAACTAATACTACATGACACCTGGATTCTCGGGATTGAGTGAGGAAGCCGAAGGGCTGATACAACATGCACAGTCACTGTGACAGTTAGCTTGACTCTGTGGAGAGACATAGCAAGCAGAGGATCTTCAAAGATCAAAGCAGGGCTAGCACAATTATTTCCCTTTGAGACGATGTCAGTCCAGGCTGGCCTCAACCTTTTGGCAGCTTCCTATGTTGTGGATCTGGAATTCCAGATGGAAGCCACCACACCCATTTTAGAACTTGTTTGGTTCCTAGAAAAAGGAAAAGGCGCTGTGGTGCTTCAGTTACAAACAAAATTAGCAGAAATACTTTGTCATGCTCCACTGAAATTGCCATTATGTAATACCTTCTCTCACAGTTACCCTATCAAAACATGGAAAGAATTATTTCCCAACTAAAAACCCCATGTAAGTAACTTAAAACATTTTTAAGTGTTTGAATCTGTTCAACTTGGTGGGGGGGGGGGGAGTAGGAGTTGAAATGATAAAAAGATCCCCAACGTGTTTTATTTAGAAAACTTTTAAAACTAGCCTGTGAGTCAACGAGAATTTTAGTGCACGTGATTACAAAGATATACTTCAGTATTCAGTAATAAGACTCACCATTGACAGTACACACAACTTACGACTCAGTAAAAAAAAAGTACACCACTAGTTCTAATTTAATATTACAACTATTATCTTGTGGTTTACTGAACAGAAACAATGAGAAATTTTGATGTCTTCATCTCATCGATATATTTAACCCTCACTGATGCACACAATCTTCTGTGACATTACAAAGTCTATCCTAACAGCTTTAACAGGACCTTATCAAGAATGACGCTTTCTGTACTTACTTTAGTTGAAACCAACCTACTCGCCCACCCACACTCACCAGGGTATAATGGGAAAGAGATTTCTTGGAAGGTTTTAAGAGAATCTGATGTGTGAAACCTGCTTTGCCATTGTTCTGAATTTCGGAGATCAAGTGTGCCGAAGTTGGAAATGCTAGCCCACAGCTGGAAAACACTGGAACCCCGCCCACTTCCATTTTACAAATTCCAAAATTTCAGAGAAGTTCTTACTTTCATTTTCTTGGCATTACTCTGAAGCTAAGTCTAGGGCTGACAAGATAGCTTAGTGGCTAATGATGCTTACCACCAAGTCCGAAGATCCTAAGAATCCATGTGGTCTTCTGACCATCATTTGCACACCAGGGAACACACAACCCTGACCCACCTCATAAACAAACAAACAAATAAATGAGAGAAGCCATGCCTAGAATTAAGTGGATGTGCACACCAAAAGTATATTTAAAAGTGGGTATCAGGGCAGTGGTGGTGCACGCCCTTAATTCCATCACTCAGGAGGCAGAGGCAGCCAGGGATCTCTTGAGTTCAAGGCCAGCCTGGTCTACAAAGTGAGTTCCAGGGTAGCTAGAGCTATTATGCAGAGATACCCTGTGTTGCGGGGGGGGGGGGGGTATGAAAAATAGATAGATAGATAGATAGATAGATAGATAGATAGATAGATAGATAGATAAATGCGTTAGGTGCTGTGATTGTACATCTTTGATCTCAGTACTCAGGAGATACAGGCAGGCTGATCTCTTTTGATACACTGTCAAAAATAGAAATAAAACATAAAAATAAAAGTGAGGTATCTTAGTTTAGTTGCAGAATTTGGCCAACTTTATTTATAAACATTCTCATTCTTTACTCTTATTCCGATGATTTACATGCCACAAAAGTCCCCTGGTTAACTTTCTGCATCCCAATTCACTTCTCAAAGACCCATCCCAACAGCCTACAGCACAAAGATGCCAGCACTGTTTATGCAGTCTTGCAAACAATGCACTTCCCACTGCTGGCTGACATCAGGAAGTTTTTGTCCTTCTCCCAAGCTAGAGCACCCTCAGACATCTGTTAAGTTATTCGTTTTCATTTTGAAAACTTCTGCATGTTTATTATCTTGGCAGCTTTACTTTTTCTCTGGAAGGATTAAAAGGTAAGTTTAAACAATTTCTGTCTTTCTTTTCCCCTAATGTATTTGTGAAAACCAAAATCCAGTGTTACAAGTCCAGTGATAATGATCTTTTTACTCTGCTAACTCACCACACTGGCACAGCTGCCTTGCTATCTGTAACTTAACTGTCTACTAAAATGTGACTCTGTACAGTGAAAGCCGGTTGATCTCTAATCATCTTCCCTAGCAGTGACACCTAATTATCTTACGTATTTCTAAAGAATCTAAAATCTATTCAGTATTTGATTTTACTGTCACCATTTCTTGTTTTATTTTTGCTTTTACTATTATTAAACATTCAGATCCAGTATGTCATTATTTTCTTGCCTAATATTTAAAAAATTACAAAAAGCGCCTAATTTTAGAAATCAAATGTTAAAAAAAACCTCTATAAAGCTCAATGCCAGTTGGTTTTCTTTCAAAGCCATGATGACTACCTCCTAACCAGTTAGTTCATTATTTCAGCTATCAGAAAAACAATGACAGGCATCTTCAATAACTAAAGCCATTTCAAAGGCCAAAATGCTAACTTTTAAACTAATAAATTTAACTGAGTTAAACATTTTTTAATCTTAAATCAAATGAATATACTTCTCATCAATGCAGTTTTATTGTGCAAAAACTCCCAAACAAACACAAATGAAAAATACATCAATACATTTCAAATCCCAAAATGTTTCCTTCCATCCTCAATGGCTCTAACACTCAACAGTTGATACAGCTTTCTTCCCGTCTCATCTGAACTAACCACCCCCAACCCATACCCACCAACACACATGGAACGCAGATCATCTAGGCCAGTAGTATTTACAGTGCCCCTCCTCCGACCTTAGGCAGTCTTATCTTTATATCTATATGGATGTTCCCATGGCAACATTCATTCAGGCCAATACTATTTCCAAGTGAAATGAGAGCAGCCAAAACTCAAAATGTTTCATTACAAAATGGCACACATGCTAATGAGTAAGGATTTTCTACCCATCGCTATTATTAATGAAGACAATTAATTTTAGAATTTCAACAAAACAGTTAATGCTACAGAAATAATCAAGCACAGTCACTGTAGACAATTATTTTTTTATTACACAAGATTTGCATTTACTTACTCTTAATACATAAATCTGACATACTGGGCCAAGAAGCCTGCTTCAATTATAATTATGTATACTAAGTACAATTTTTGTAAAACCAGATTACTGTATCAAATTTGATTTTTTTTTAAATGTTGGCTACAAAGCTCACAAAACCTGGATAAGAAAAACTGACATGCCAAGAAGCAATTCATGGACAGCAAAGGCGATTCCAGACATAGGACACAGAAGCTACAGAGGAATTACAGCAGCATTTTGATGTGAAATAAGTAGAAATATTAGCATACAACAAAGTTAAGAAGCAGACTGTTATATCAAGTTTAAAAGTAAAATACGCAGGGTCAAATGTCACTAATATCCCTGCGTAGACCACTTTCAAGTGTGAAGTTATAATTTTAACACAAAGAAAGTCTCTAGTAATAAAGAATATATTTTAGTACAACACACATGTTAACCAATAATTCACAATATAAGAGAGACAGTAAGAGAGGGAAGAATTTTACTAATTCACCCTGTGAAAGGGAAGTGTTTTATTTTGTTGCTAAACGAGAACATCAAGGTGGGAGGTCCGGCCTTTACTTTGAAAACATATATGTTTCTTATAGGCTTTGCACATTAAGAAGCCCCAGAGAAGAGGCAAGGGTATACAGTGAGTAAATTTCATAATGCATGCTAATAAATGATCAAAGCCAAGTATTAGTCACCTCTCTGCACGGTAAGTACACACTGTTATAGAATAAAAATCAAGGGATTATACAGGGAACTGAATTTATTCCAACTGGTCATCTGTATTAAATAATTTAATGTTTGGGTACTGTTTATTAACTTATATTTATAATGGCTCACAAAGATACAACATGAATATGCATTTTAATGAAAAGATCTCACTTTTATAAAATTTATAATGAAGCGCTTTTTGTTTTATATTATCACTTTTTAAAAATGAGCTGATTCAAAAAGCTATGAAGATTCATTAAAAACCAGTATAGAAAATTCAAGAACTTACTTACCTCAAAACAACTTTTAAAACGTGAACATGAACAGCCTGATGAGTTTCATAGGTAAGCTTGTGAAAAAGACCAACCTGAACCTTTTAAAAGCCTCGCCATCTTTTCAAAAATTCCTGTCTGTGCAGCCTGCTAACATATTTTTATCAGGCATGAGCATGAGCAGCAAGTGTGCACAAGGCACTAAGGGATTTTGAAATATCTGTGGGCATGTTTAAAAGAAGGATCCCTCATCTATTGTCCAGACCAGTGCAACAAATAAATAAATAAAAAGATAGTCTCTGTAAATGTTCATTTTGATTCACTTTCCGATCAACCTAAAAATACAGTATCTGTAAAACTCAAAAGTCTCCTCAGCTCTCTATGGACACTTTATTATCAGATGTATTTTTAAGCCAACATCAAAAGCAAAGATCTAGGAAATGTCTTACATTCTCTCAAACAAAAACTAATGCATCTTAAAATCTTTCCTTCATCACAAGCAGGTTTGGATGCAATGCCCCCTGGTGGCACAGATGAACTCTGACCAAGACTTTAGGTTTCCACAAGTTGAGCATTCCTTAGAACACCAACTACCTCTTTTCAACTACTCTACCATCTTCCCAAAAGATGGTAAAATGGTTGAAAAATAATTTGTATTCAGAAATTTTAAGGTCTTTAAGCAATGAACTGCATGAATGCACAGGACAATTTCCTCGAGGTTTAAACCATAAAAGGAGGCAAAACATGTTTTCACAAAGCAATTTTGTACTAAAGTTTTCATTTCAAATAACAAAACGTTTAGGGAGGAGAGTGAGGCTGGAGTAACCAAGTTGCTTTGTAAAATTACACTGTATAATTAATTCCATGGTAAGAATGTTTTTATGGTGTGTTTTGGTGACCTTTTATTACCATCAAGTTCACAATGCTGGTGGGCTGCCTTTTAATCCCTCCGCAGACAAAAGCCCTAAATAAACACAGATCCCTTCCTGGGAAAAAGTCCACTCGGTTAAATGGTAAGGAAATGAGTAAATCATTAGTAATCTTTAAAGCCAAAGCTATAAACTCAAGTTACCTTCAGCTGAAATGAAAGTGTCCTGCAAGAGTTTCAAAGTTCTGTCCCAGATAGAAATCTCCAGCTCTTGACTCCAGACTAGGCGCCAGCTGATAAACAAACAATTTAAGTCAAGAGCTGGAGAATTCCCAGCTTTTTCATTTAATGGCCCTGGCCAAGAATATTTATTGCCTCCAGTTTTATTCTCACTTAGCTCTAAGAGGGAATTTAAACTCATCATTATCTTAAAGCTCATACAGGCAGCTCACCTGAGGCAGCTTCTCTTACCGGGTACTAGTTTGAGCCTCTACTAGAAGTGATGTAATATTATAAACTAATTAACCACAGTTTTATGTTGACTTTTTAACAAGCTAAATAAATTTTGTTCAATATAGTTTATATTCCCACTTGGGATAGTAACAATTCCAAAAAGTTTAACTTTATAGTTTTCAGAACAAACCCAGCAGCTGAAATGGAGGGGGACAAAGTCTGTCTTCACCTCCCCGCAAGCTCGTGCTCCGGCTCTCTCGCCACCCTACTCAGCCATCCACCGAGCGCACTCTGCATCACATGTGAACTCCTTCCTGTCAATGTCAATGGCCCACCAAAGACAGTCTGTCTCTGAATGGAGCTGAGTCCAAGGTCTAAAATGTAAATGTTGGATTATGAAAACACGATTTTATATGAGTACTAATAAGAATATAAATAAGAATATCAAAATTCAGCCCAATTAAAGGCCATGAGATATCATCAAATATTTTTAAGTGCTGATTTAAAGTTGCTATTACAGATTCCAAGTCTTGAAGTCAGTTACATGGTTGTTCTTATGTCTTTCTTAAAATTATCTCTGAGTTTTAGAAAACTCTCATCTCTACCCAGGATTGTAAATAAAAACAATTCTTTCAACAAACTGAATGCTGACAGACATTTAACAATTACAGTAATAAACTACTTTCTTCAGAGGCTCTCCTAACAAAAGAATGTGAAATGAGAAAGTTCTGCAGCCTAGCATAAAGGGTTCATATGTCATTAGCGAAAAAAATATGATTTTCCTCCCATTCCTTCATTTTCAGAAAGTTTTACAAAAACCTATCTTGGCTAGAAAAGCCAATTACCTATTTCAGTGTCTGCCAAGACTTTTTGTACTCTTACTATATGGGCACTGTACATTAAAAATATTGGTTGCTTGAAAACAAGTATTACTCTCACACATAAAAAGAATTACAAGCAATGAAATTAATTAATGATGAAATTACTTGGATGCCAGGCCTCACACTGTAAGAACAATGCCCTCTGAAGGGCAGCAGGGGACAAACGGCTGTGACGACAACAAAGCAGCATCCACTGCCGTGTTTAAGTTTCCCAATGAACACAAGGGAAAAAGCCCTCTATTTTTCATGTCCCTGATAAGTGGAGCTAAATACAAAACAACAGTCCACCATCAGGTCAGGTTAAATCCCTGTAAGGCAAGAAAGAGAAGGTAAGACCACTGTTCCTGTTCCAACAGGAAAGAAAGGAACCGTCATGAAATCTTCAGCAAATTTAAAATGTTCCCAACTAGAACACCCAAAGGAATGCAGGAAAAATATATAACTGCATGGCAAATACAAAGAGACTAATTAAACTTAACTTGACGTAATTTTTATCTATCAACATTATCAAATTATGAAAATCAGACATCTGGAGAAAATAACTATTTTCATAGGACTTACAAGGCTCTAACTCTAATCAAATTCTCAATTCCATCTTTTCTCTCACTCCTCCCCAAGTGCTACGCCCAGATCAAACAAAATAAAAATATGCAAAGCATAACAAGACTGTTTCATGCTGCTTAGAAATCAATAATGCTAAGTAATAATAAATTACACACAAGCAGCAGCTTCAGGTTTATTTACTGAGTGTACTTCAGTTTTACATAAACAGAGGTAGACACTCCTAACCGTGTGACCAGACCCAACTGTGTCTGGTCTCACTTACATCCTGAATGGCAATTAAAAGACATTAAAAATACACTAGGATTACTGCAGGCAGGACCCCTACCTCACTGATGTGCTCTCCTGCCTAGCAGTGTGAAGAGAACACAGTGCCCCCCCCCCTCCCCAGCACAGGCAAGGGCCTGCCAGGAACAACCATTGTAGAGAGTGAGTTTCAACTGAAAATTACAAGGCAATTAAAATGTAGCCCTTAGAGGCAGAGATGAAGGAATCCCAAAAGAGAGAATATGTGAATAGAAAGAAAGTAGACCATTAGTAGCAGTGCCTATTATAACAATGGATAGTGACAGCAATACTGGAAACACTTTTTCTGTCTATACCTCATTCTCCCATTGTTTCCTTGGGATATAAACTACCAGAGCTTTATCATTACACTATCTCCCACACTGAGTCAGGAAACTTCTTTCACTGCATTAAGAACTGACTGACAACAGCTGCTGCAAGGGAGTCTTAGCATGCCAAAGAAGATACGGAGAGTTTTATGGACGCCACTTCAGAGCTCATTTCAAATAAACTCTTGAAATGTATTTACAAACATTTCTGAACTACCTGTGTGAACTGTAGAAAACCTCGAGGCAAGATCCTCTAGACACAAAAAGGATACTTAATAGATACAGGATGACAGTAAGAATCTCAGGGAATGAACTGACTAAAATAATTAACTCAATTGAGTGTATTCTACTAATGAATCTTAAGTAATTCCTAAGGAAATGAGTAGGCTACCAAAGCTTAAGTACACTTTAACTATTTAAGCTACTAAAACAGTCAAAATCTGACCAAGGGGAATACAAACTTCATTAATATTTTTAAAGAGAGTAACTCAAGTCTCTCATTCTAAAGTCAATGCTACAACATATTTTTACATTTCAGTTAGTAAATGATGAGAGCTTCCAATGAGAGAGTAACTAAAAATACACTACAACAGTGATGTAACTCTTGGAGAAGTGAAGCCTAGTACGGTGTGGTACCTCAAGCTGTAATTCTGGCCCATAGGATGAAGCAGGATGAAACAAATTCAAGGTCAACCTAGACAATACAGCAAAATACAGTCTCAAAGGAGAGTTAAAAAAAAGAAAGAAAAGATCTATGAAAATTTAACCAATTTATTTCAAAATAAAAATTACAGTAACTTTACTGAATGATAACTGATACACCAAACTTCATAAATATTTAATGAATAAAATGTGATCAGTTTGGAAATAAGCATACGCTGTGGAGTAATCATTTTGTACATTGTGAAAATATGTCTTTGCCAATGCGTCTTCTGATTGGTTTAATAAAGAGCTGAATGGCCAATAGCTAGGCAGGAAGAAGTTAGGTGGGACTTCCAGGCAGAGAGAGAGGAAGAGGAGAAGAATCTAGGTATGAGAGAGAGGCCAAACAGATGACATGGAGAGGAAACAGGAAGTGCAAGATGGAGAAGAGGTAGGAAGTCACAGGACAAAATGTAGATATGGGTTAATTTAAGTTATAAGAGCTAGTGGAACAAGCCTAAGCCATAGGCTGAGCTTTCATAATTAATAATAAGTCTTCACATCATTTTTGTGAGCTGGCAGCCCAAAGAAAAAAACGTCTACACAAGCATAAGCCTACCACTGCTGGGCCAAAATTATCTCAGGGCCTATACCTCAAGGCATGTAGGACAGAGAAAAGCCTGGCTTGAGTTTGAATGAGGACGAGACAGCAAAAACTAAGTAAACAAGGGAATAAGGAGGCTCGGGAAGCCTAGCATACCACCATTATCAAGGTAAAGAACATTTATCTTCCAAAGTTTCCTCATCCTATCCTGTCTTATTGCTGCTGTTTTGCAGAAGTAACACTGAAAAAGAGATCTGCCTTCCAATCATTTTTGTTTTCTTTTGTTTTTTGGTTTTGAAATGAGCTCTCCTCTCTGCCACCAGAATGTTAGAATTATAGGCCTGTGCCCTCATGTCTTCCTTAAAAAGCTCTTCTTTCACTCGGTTACCTCTGTGTGTAGTGTATGCACACGCGGGAAGGCAGGAGGTCACAGACCAGGGCTGAATGGTGGGTGTCCTCCTCTGTCTCTTTTCACTTTGTTTTCCTGAGACAGAGTCTCTTACTGAACCCGGAGCTCACATTTTTCTTGTAGCTAGCTAGCCCCAATAATCATGTGCCCCCCTCAGCCCGCAGGCCTGTGCAGGACCACAACCAGCTGGTGGGAGCCACGGTCTGAACTACAGTCTTCAGGCTTTCACAGCAAACTCTCTTAACAGCTAACCTGACTCCCTGAGCCCCACTTTGAGAAATCCTCAAGTAGAGAAGGCAGAATCGCTAACAGTGAGCACCGCGGTGTAACAGCATCTCTAGAACTCACTTAACTTGCATAACAAAAATTCTTACTGAGCTAAGAACAGAATGTAAGGATGAGCTCAACAATGGTAGCTGAGACAGCACAGAAGCACTCACTTCCAAGCCTGACAACCTGAGCTTCATGCCCAGGACCACTGAATGGAAGGAGAGTAGCAAGCAACTCTCCCAAGCTGCTCTGACCTCCACAAGCAGGTTGTGACACTCATATCCAAGGACTCACACAAAATGAATAAATAAATGTAAAAACGTTTCTAAAGAATGAACAACATCATATACAACATTACCATGTAAGCAAACCATTTGTGAGGGCATCAGGAAAAGAAGTATTATAATCATCCTTCTCCCTCAGTGCATCAGACACATGAAATTTGATAAAAAGAATTTGCTTTGGAACAGAAATAGCAACATTTCAGCCTAAAGCCAAGTAAGACTGCCAAGTTGTAAACTTTTCTAGGAAAACGCTGTAACCGAAATGCCAACAGACCCTTAACTATAATAGCGCTAGGTGCCAAAACAGAAATGGTTTTTGGTTTTGTGGTCCTTTTACTATAAATTAGATACAGATCTAGTGGAAAAACAGTAGGTATCAAGTTCAGTAAGAGTAAAAGCCAAGATTGCATACTTGATTTTTAAATAAGAATGGAGACTATATGAAACTTTCATTGAGATATAACCTGTAAGTCTGGTAGTTTAAGGGCAACTCCTTAATAGGTTTCTGTGCTTACTGCTTCATAGTCTAGGAACACCTCAAATTACTAAAACATAATCCAGGCAAGTAGAATATAA
This sequence comes from Microtus pennsylvanicus, assembly GCF_037038515.1. Lineage (NCBI taxonomy): Eukaryota > Metazoa > Chordata > Mammalia > Rodentia > Cricetidae > Microtus > Microtus pennsylvanicus. Next base: position 10,622,344 of record NC_134599.1, read on the forward strand.
AATCAGGTTTCCTGGTAGGAAAGTGTTACTCAAGCACACAAGTTCATTTATTTAATTCTGGCAATTAATTTCTAAGAGAAACAATACAGCTTAGCGTGTCAATCATGCTTGGCAGCACAGGAAGCTGGAGCTAATTGCAAGTGCCACCTTAAGGCTGCTTCGACTCAAGTTCTCTGTGGAAACCTACAGACATATTAGGCAACAAGTGAGTCTATTTTTAGTTATTCAAGCACAGTTAAGTATTGTAATGATGGTGGTGGAGCAGCTTATGAACCTGGTCATTAGTCACAATGATTTTAAATTTGCTTCATGTTAGAAATGAGTCATTAAACTGAACCACCACTGTGGAGGCAAATACAGTCCCCCCAAAAGATGTGCATATACCCAAAGTAGTGTGATGACTCCAAGCCTCACAAAGATGGGATTTGCCCAGAATAAAAAGATGATGACAGCATGCTCGAGGTGGGTATCAAGGTTTAATTAATAGAAGGCCTGGTTAGCATTACTTTAATAAACACAAGGTATTAAATAAAGACTGGTATAAGAAATGGTAATCAAGTAAAGGCTACTACTCAACCTATCAACCAAGTACCAGTGACATCTTAGTGATGAGAGTCCACAAACAGGAGACTGTACAGAGCAGATCCTCCATTGAAACACACCACTCTCCTAGGCCTCTACACGCACATCTCTGACTAAATGTCCCTTTCTCGGGAAGGCTAGCCATCACTCTATAGAATAGGGCACTCCCGTTAGTCTCTATCTCCCTAATCAGTACCTTTATTTCCAAGTACTAATTACCGAAATTCCTGTTATTTGCTTACTCCTTCTATTCCCACTACACATATGCTCCAAGAAGAAAAATCCAAGTCCTAGTAGCTGAAGTATACCAAAATGTAACAAGTACTAAACAGACATTTACTGCATGGCCGTGTCCCTTGTGGTCAAAGTATTACAGTATAATGGAGAGTAAGCGTATGCAAGCAGTAAGCAATATCATATATATCATAAAAATTATATGGACACAGTATTTTTAATCGCAAGACATTTTGTTGAAGGAAATGTATAGGTACCTTTTCTTCTCTTTATGTGTCTGTGTCCGAGAGGTATAGATCTCACGTGTGCGTGTGCATGTGCAGGTCAGCTGACACTGGAGGGCCTCAAGCACGCTTGCCTTGCTTTCAGTTTTAATCTTGTTTAATCTTGTATATGACGTGTGTGTATGAGTGCCTGCGAGCCACGGCATACATACAGAAGCCAAGAAGACGATGCCGTGTGGCAATCTTCTACTCCCGCCTTGTTTGAGGCAGACTCTCCAGTCTCCGCCTTCCTAGCGCTGCAGCTGTGCTGGGACTGCATACGTGTGCTACTGCACACAAGCTGGGACTGCATACGTGTGCTACTGCACACAAGCTCTATGTGGGCTCTGGAAATTCAGACTCCGGCCCTCAGGCCTTTGTGGCGACTGTTTTACCCTGGTGCTTAGTTACCCTTTCAACTACAAGCTCCAGGCTTCTAACATCTTCACTAACAGACTAACGATGGGAACTAAACAACTTCCTTCCTTTGTTTAAAGAATATTTCCCAAAGAACTGTTAAATCTAAACTTAAATTCCAGTGGTTCCCATGGGATATTACAGGAATTCATCTGAGGTTTCCAGAGTGTATCTTTAACATATATTTTCAATTTCCAAACTCAAAAACTCTTTCAGCTGCTGTAAGAATCAGCTGCGTATGTTAAACCCAGTGTTGGTTTCTCTTTAAATATCCATATCAGGGTATGAAAGAAAAATCAGAACAGGAATAGCCAGCCAGCTCAGGGTGACCTGCTTCTCATGGCAAGTGGCCACCGATAGAAAGTGCTGCAGAGGAGCTCCAGTTCTGCACAGGGCCTGGGAATGCTGCTCTTCTGCATTCGTTAGCACTTAGCAACTGTTTACAAATTACTAGTGTGTTTTTCTACATTCTAAACTTTCAAGTGAAGACTTTCTCTTGTTCAGAATACTATGCAGTTCAAAAATGAGGAATGACTGCAGGAAAACACAAAATATTTAACATTAATCTTTGATGTGGGAGTGTCATATATCAATCTGTTGATTTCATTGTTTAAGCAATAAAGAAACTGCTAGGCCCATTTGATAGGCCCACCCTTAGGTGGGTGGAGTAAACAGAAGGGAAGGCTGGGAGGAAGAGGAAGTGAGGTCAGACTCCGCAGCTCTCCTCTCCGGAGCAGACGCAGGAGAGACGCCATGCTACCTGCTCCGACCCAGGATGGACTTAGGCTAGAATCTTCCCGGTAAGACCGGTGCTCACAGATTGTTAGAGATGGGTTGATAGGGATATCAGAATTAGCCAGTAAGGGCTAGAGCTAAGGGCCAAGCAGTGTTTAAAAGAATACAGCGTCTGTGTAATTATTTCGGGGCATAAGCTAGCCGGAGCCGGGCGGCTGGGGTATTGGGGACGCAGCCCAGCCGCCGCTCATATTACTACAAATGACGCCCAGACGTGTGGCTAACTAAACCCACTTAAAAAACCTGAGAAGGCTTAAAAATAAGGGAGAGAGAGTTTAACACAGATTTTTGCTGTTTGTTGGTGGCGTGCTGTAGAGAGATTTCCTGATTCGGCAACAGCAGCAGAAAAAACGCTGTGTCATTTCAAAGCGTGGCTTCCTGGGGCTGTGCTGCCAGTGCAAACTCTGGCTTTATGTTTGTGTTCCCGCTTGGGATCGGAAGAAGAGTGCTCTGAGACCTTGACGATGACTCAGAGCTCCCCGCCTGCTCCTGGGAAGAAGGCAGAATCAGGCTTAGGCAGGCGGAAGAGCATGGCAGATTCCTGCTGCCATACAGAGACGTGTTTTCAGACTTCATAGTGCTCTGCGTGTCAGATTTGGATGTAACTTGGATGAAAAGAATTTCTGTGCTGCGTGCTCAGTCTCAGAATTAAAGTGCTGAGTGCCGCTCCTACCTGGCGGCCCCAGAGCTAGCACAAAATGGTACGTCCTCCATTTTGAAATTTTCCTGACTCAGCAGCAGGAACAAACCTGTGTTGTTTTAAAATGCCGGCTTTCTGGGCCATCCTGCCAGGGCAAACTCTGACTGTTTGAGGCAGGAGGGCCGGCTACCGAGAGAGGACTTGAGTATTGATTGTCTGTTGTAGCTCCCTGGCTGGCAGGGACCTTGAAACGCCAGGTGTGGCTATAAACAGGGCTGCAGCCTGTACTTCAGCCGTGAGGCTGGAAAGCTAAGGAATGGGCTGGATCCAGCCGGCAAAGCCACGCCTTTAGTCCTACTGATATTGCTCAGTAATTTAAAGGCTCATGTGGTCAGAAAAAGAGAGATATACAGTAAAGAGAGATTCAAAGACAAAGAAAATTTTTAAATGATTTAAAGTGTGTTAAAAATATATGCAAGCTGAAAGTTGAAGTTCTTAAAGCAAAAAACAAAAAAATGGAAGAGAGTTGTTGTGTGTACACACCTTTAATCCCAACACTTGGGAGGCAGAGGGAGATAGACCTCTGTGACTTCAAGGTGTGGTAGAACACGCCTTTAATCCCAGTGCTTAGAAGGCAGAGACAAACAGATCTCTGTGAGTTCAAGGTGTAGTAGTGTACGCCTTTAATCCCAATGCCTGGGAGGCAGAGACGGGCGGATCTCCGAGAGTTCAAAGACAGCCTGGTCTACAGGGTCATTCCAGGTCAAAGATATATGCTCAAAAAGCAAAAAGTAACCTAGGGATGTCACAGCTTAGATTCTTAAGCGCCTAGTGATTTAAAGGTTTAAATCAAAAGTGCTCCTGGATAGTAAAAAAATTGCAGATGCACAATAGGACAGATTCAGACCACTGAATGAGTCACACTGTTGGATGAATGTACGTTGGCTTGGGAGAGAGAAGAAAAAGAATATAGAGAATAAAGTTAATGGTTTAAAAAGAAAAAAGTAAAAGTAAAGTCTTTAAAGAGACAGAATAAAGTAAAGTGATAGAGTAAAAATAAGCCGCGTAAAGATGAAAAATTCACAGAGAGTCTGGATTCTTTGTATTATTGTGTTTTCTTTAAAATTTTTGACTGTGAAGGAGCTAAGTACAGAGAGACATTTCATTACATGGGCTGCCAAGCTAAACCAGAATGGATATAAGGGTATTACGATTTCAGAATTTGGGTCTAAGGATATGATGCTTTGGAGAGAGTCTTCTTTTGTTTTCACAGAGGATGAGACTCTATGGATTTCTTCTATTCCGATTTGGTATGATGGACCACGTCCTCCTGAAGGGTTGCTGTGAACATCTTCAGAAAATTGCTTTGCTCAACTGCCAACTGAGATGAAACTAGCACACAGGTTATACCAAGAAAGACCTAATTAACGACGCCCCCATTCAGCAGGAAGCAGTTTGGAGAGAAAAAACTGCGCCCATGTTCCCAAAAATAGTTTATAAATGTTCTTTTACATTTAAAGGGGGATATGATATAGACATGAATAATTTGCATTAGTATAGATTTTGCTTTATTGATAGAGATTTACGGTCAATTTTGTTATATGTATAAATGTTTCTGATGTAATTTTTACTTGATAACTGTTTTGTTATATGTAATTTTGCTATGTTAAGGTTAAAGCCTTTCCTTTTTTTTGTTTAAACAGAAAAAGGGGAAGTGATGTGGGAGTGTCATATATCAATCTGTTGATTTCATTGTTTAAGCAATAAAGAAACTGCTAGGCCCATTTGATAGGCCCACCCTTAGGTGGGTGGAGTAAACAGAAGGGAAGGCTGGGAGGAAGAGGAAGTGAGGTCAGACTCCGCAGCTCTCCTCTCCGGAGCAGACGCAGGAGAGACGCCATGCTACCTGCTCCGACCCAGGATGGACTTAGGCTAGAATCTTCCCGGTAAGACCGGTGCTCACAGATTGTTAGAGATGGGTTGATAGGGATGTCAGAATTAGCCAGTAAGGGCTAGAGCTAAGGGCCAAGCAGTGTTTAAAAGAATACAGCGTCTGTGTAATTATTTCGGGGCATAAGCTAGCCGGAGCCGGGCGGCTGGGGTATTGGGGACGCAGCCCAGCCGCCGCTCATATTACTACAAATCTTAATATTTGTTTGTTTATTTATTTATCTACTTATTGCAGTCCTGGGGATTGAACTTGGGGCCCTGTGCATGCTAGGCAAGTGCCCTATCATCAGCTTAAAAAGGGCTGGTGATGTGATTCAGTGGTAGAGAAAGTCATGTTTGATTGTTGTGAAACACTATTCTAATTATGTAAAGAGGTGTTATATTTGTTTAACTATGTAAAGATGTGTTGTTGTTTCACCTTGTCTGCCTAAGACACCCGTCTGGTCTAATAAAAAGCTGAATGACCAGTAGCTAGGCAGCAGAGAGAAAGGTGGAGCTGGTGGGCAGAGAGAGTAAGTATGAGGAGAAAACTAGGCTTGAGAAAGAAGAGAACGAGGGTGAAAGAGAGGGACATGCCCAGGGCCAGAAGCAAGCCAGACAGACACAAGAAGCAGGAGAGTAGGACATACAGAAAGAAAGGCAAAATGTCGATCAAGAAAAACAGATTTGACTAAGAACTAAGATGAGGCCAAGCATTCCTAACTAACGCTAACTCTCCCGCGTCATGATTTGGTGGTCTACAAGAAAGCCTGCTACACTTGATCCCCAGCACCACAGATAGGAATGAACAGGTAGCCTGGTCAAGCAGGAATAAAAGAAAGGAAGAACTGATTGACTCCTGATTCAATTTTATTAAATGTTCACAGAACTATACAATGGAGATATAAAATAAAAAACATTAAAGTCTACCCACTTCGAGTCTAGCAGAAGAAACAAGCGCATAACCATAACACGGTCGTCAAGTTCTGGCACAGATGTGATGTGACGGCATGGAAGACAGACATAATAAGTTCACTGCTGCACAATAAAACAGCATGTCCTGTCCCGTTTCTTTCAGGCACAATCCGGTTTAACTCCCAAGGGCTTACATTTTGGAGGAGATCATGTCCCAGGAACAGCCAATCCTGGTAGGGATACAGGGAAGACAGCACTTACTTCTTCCTCTGCAGCTTATTTGACTAAGCAGCAGCTAGGGAATCCCAATCAGGAAGGACTCCCAAAACAGGCTCTAACCCACTCTGCTTGCAGAACAGAGGTCACACACAGCAAAATATGAAGCAATATCACACTCCTATCAGCTTTACCACCAACCATGTATGAGTTTGAGCTTAACTAACATCTCTGTGAATTCTTTTCACCTTCATAAAAGGGTGTCTCACCACTATCCTGTCTATTTTTCATAGTTGTTTTTCCAGTTAAGTTCAACTTAATATGTTAAACATTTATTGAAGACTAACAATGTTCCAAGTATTATACTAGACAGACTGAAAGGGCAGGCTCCCATGATGTATAAAAATGAATGTAATTTTTTAAAGTCCTGGAAGTAATCCAAACATGCACCATAGCAAAAAGGCTGAAGTGTGATTATTTATATAGACTATCACACAGAAGTTAAAATTAATGAAGTACATTTAATAACTATGTAATGACAAGACATCCATGTACTTTATGTGGTCCTGTAGCCAAACAGGTAAGTAGAAGCTGACATTCAATCACACTTGTTGGCAGGCCATAAACCCCGCTAAAGAATGACTTTTTCTTTGAGAAGAAGTCCCTTTGGAACAGAGTGTGGTGGGACACGCTGCAGTTCCAGTACTATGTGGCAGAGGCTGGAAGGTGCCAAGTTTGAGGCCAGCCTAGATTTTGTAGCAATATCTTATTTCAAAGACAAATCAGAGGCTGTTGGCTTACCTAGGAGTTATTTCAATACTGAGAAGGCAGTTCTTTCTAATCCTCACAAAAGACTGGAAAAGCTAATGCCTCTCCTAACACCATGGACGATACAGGAACAGAACAGAAAGCAACAAAGCAAGTCACAAGATGCCCATGATTCCACTTCTAGAATGTTCCAAACTATGAAAAAATAAAACTACTGTTTGGAAGTTAAAAATACATAGTCAAAGGCTGGAGAGATGGCTCAGAGGGTAACAGCACTGGCTGCTCTTCCAGAGGTCCTGAGTTCAATTCCCAGCATCAACATGGTGACTCACAACCATCTATAATGAGATCTGGTGCCCTCTTCTGGTGAACAGGCATACATGCAGGCAGAACACTATGCATAATAAATAAATAAAATACATAGTCAACTATAAAGAAAAGCAAGAGAACAGGATGTAAAACTCCAGTATACTGTAGACATCTGTATCTCAAGCACTGGGGAAGCAGAGACAGGAGGCTGCTCAGAACTTGCTGGCCCAGTAGGCAGGCTGAAATGGAAATCTCCAGGTTTAGTGAAAGGATCCTATCTCAAAAAATAAGAGGGGCCAGCTAGATTGCTTAGTGAGTAAAGGCACCTGCCATCAAGCCTGATGACCCGGATTTTCACAGACTCCCAAAGTTATCTTCTGATCTTCAAATGCATGCAGGCTAAGGCATGCGAGCACACCAAACAAACAAATAAATAAAAACAATAAAGAGTAATAAAGGAAAATATCCAAAGTTACTCTCCAGCTCTGAGACAGATACAAAGAAAGGAATACAATGGGAGAAAAAAATTAAAGGTTTTGTTCGATTGATCCAAAATACTCCGTATGCCAAAACTGATGAATACAAAGCTTCCATGCCAGGCAGTGGTGGCACATGCCTTTAATCCCAGTACTTGGGAGGCAGAGGCAGAAGGATCTCTGTGAGTTCAAGGCAGCCTGGTCTACAGAGCAAGTTCCAAATAAAATCTGGGAGGAGGAATGTGGGGGAAAGTAGAGTTAGCAATCTAGAATTTACCCTCCTCCCTCATTTTATTTGGGTAAAACATAATGATTTCTGTGGGGAGGGGTTACTTTGTATAGCATTGAAGCCTCTCCTGGAACTAGCTCTTATAGACCAGGCTGGCCTCAAACTCACAGAGATCTGCCTGCCTTTGTCTCCCCAAGTGCTGGGATTAAAGGCGTGCGCCATGACGGCCTGGCTAAAACATAAAGATTTTTTAAAGTTGCCTATCTGACACACACGTAATCCTTTATTTAACTGAGAGAACATAATCTTGTTTTTGAGACAGGGTCTCTTTCACCATGTGACCCATTCTGGCCCGGATCTCAGAGTAATCTGCCTGCTGCAGGTTCCCTGCTAATGAGATTACAGGTGTGCTCAGTTTAGAGTCATTTTCAACAAACCATATTTACACATAAAATAATATGAGAATAATCCATCATATTAAGTACCTAAAAGATAACTGAGAGGACCATATAAATTTAAATAGGCTGCTATTATCTACTAATTAATCTCATAATGATCAAGTGTCAAACCAATTATTTATCACAAACTATCCCTATGCAAAGCTTTTCATCAATAACAGTACAAATCCAGTTCTTTCGCTGTCATATATTAGGACTTAAACATTGCTTCGTGAAAAGAAAAGGATAACTTCAGGTGTTTTTGGCTCTTTCAGGTTGAGGAGTGTTTCCTGCATAAGCATAAGGACCTGGGCTGGATCCAGGTAAGAACAGGCACCTATCTATAGCCCCAACCCTGAAAACGCAGAAACAAGCACATTCCTCAAGTTTGTTGGCCAGCACAGCCAATAAGTCAATTAGCTCCAGGTTCAGTGAAAGACTATCTGAAAAAAATAAGGCGGGATGGGCTGGCAAGATGGTTAGTGGGTAAAGTGGCCTGCTGCCAAACCTGACCACCTGAGTTCAGTTCCCCAGGATCCACTTGGTGGAAGAGAACTGACTCCCACAAGGTGTCCTCTGCTTCTATACATGTGGTGTAGCATAAATGAAAGTGCACACACACACACAAACACACAAAATAACAGGGTAAAAATATTAAGTGGAGTCCTGCAGGATGTCTCAATGGATAAAGGACTTGCCACCAAGTCTAGTGACCCAAGTTCAATTCCCAGAGGCCACACAGTAGATGGCAAGAACAGATGTTGCCAAGTTGTCCCTTTAACTTCCATATTCATATTCTCACTAAATAAATAAATACAGAAATACCAAAAGCTTTTGAAGTTAAGGCAGAGAGCAACAGAAGAAAATACAAACATCAACCTCTGGCCTCCACATGCACATGCACGCGAGCACACACAAACATGTACGTATGTATCCCCACACACACCACTACCACACACAAATCCTGAGTTCTGAGGACGTGCACTCAGGCCCTCATGCTTGAACTCCACGTGTTTTACCCATCTAGCTTCCCTAAGCCCTTGAACAATTTTTACGCATTTGTTGAGTGTTCTTGTAAGAAATGCTGTATAGGGCCATTGCTCACTTTTCAATCAGGTTGCGTTTTCAGTAGTGACTCAGATAATGTGCAGCTCCTTTCTCCCATCTTGTAGGTTACCCTGTTGACTGTTTCCTTCAGCATGTGATTTTGCTGTTGACTGGTCCAGAAAAAGCCACACAAGGTAGCGGGCATTCCTAATCCCAGTGTTACTGTGACATCATGGGAGGAAGAAAGGGGAGACTCCTCAGCAAGAACTGTGTATCATCCCACTTAAAGAAAGAATTGCTCAGCTCATTGATTTCATTCACAGCCCCAATAGTATTAGTATTTTACCATCAAAGTGCCTGAATCAGGCCAGGGATGTAGTACAGTGTGTAAGGCACTTGCTGTGCAAGCATGAGGACCAGAGTGCAGATCCTCAGCATCCACACAGACACCAGGTGACCGTGGCAGCTCACCTGTAACCCTAGCACTTAGAAACAGGGTATCCTGACTAGCTAGAGCAACTGTGTCGGTGAGCTCTGGGTTCAACAGACTTACCTTAGTGAATAAGGTTGTGAGCTCCTGACGAAGACTCCCCAAATCAGCCAGGATCTCCACATGTGCACATACTCGTGTACCCACATTTCCTAACGTGCACACACCATATACAGACACACTCTTTAAAAGTATTAGGCCCTAGAGATGGCTCAGTGAGTAAAGCATTTTCGCACAGTCTGACAAGTGTGATCCCTGAAGATGGAAGGGGAGAACCAACTCCACACATCTCATACACACAGACTAATAATCAATTTTAATTAAGTGTCTAAGTACTACTACAAATATTTATGCTTAAATTTTATGTAACTAATTCATCATAACAAGAAGAGCTAACAATTATTCATTCCTCAACTACACTCAAAAATCACTTGAAGCCAGGCAGCGGTGGCACACGCCTTTAAACGCAGCAGTGCGAAGAAGAGGCAGGCAGATCTCTGTGAGTTAGAAGTCAGCCTGATCTACAAAGGGAGTTCCAGGACAGTCAAAGCTAAACAGTGAAACCCAGTCTCAGAAAACCAAAAAAAAAAAAAAAATTTAAAAAAATAAAAAATGATTTGAACATGATAATAGATATCTGATCCCAGCTCAGGAGATAGGAACAGGGAAATCAAGGCCACCCTGGGCTAATACATAAGACCTATCACAAATAAACAAACAAAATAACATCAAAAATAATAATAAAGGAATATAATGTTTTACAGCAAAACCATTTTATTTATAAGAAATAAAATCTGATTTAAATTATATTTCACTTATTTTTTAAAAATCCAAAGTCAAGTATAATATAATTGGAATAAAAGAGCTATTGTTGCCTACTGCTACAAATGTATACTTATCTTTCCATATGTATAGGCACAAACATACACAGAGTTTTTCCTATTACACAGCAATTTTGGAAATGAAAGAAAATCACACCCAAAATCCTACCATACCCATGATCCTGACAAACCAGCAACCTGCTATTTCTACATGCCCGCCATCCCCACACATCTGCCACCCCCACACACTCAGTCCTGCTATTATCTGATAGAAAATTTAAATTTTAAGAATTTCATTAGTGGGGCTGGAGAGATGGCTCAGAGGTTAAAAGCATTGCCTGCTCTTCCGAAGGTCCTGAGTTCAATTCCCAGCAACCACATGTTGGCTCACAACCATCTGTAATGGGGGTTTGATTCCCTCTTCTGGCCTGCAGGCATACACACAGACAGAATATTGTATACATAATAAATAAATAAATAAATATTTTAAAAAAAATAAGCAAAATAAAAAAAAAGAATTTCATTAGTGAGTCCTTCGCTTCTCACAAAGATTCTCATGTAACTTTTAGGCATGTTACACAGTGGATTACAATTATAGATTTTCTAATATTAAGCCATCTCTACATATAGGTAACAAAGAACTTGTAATACTTGATTTCTCTTATTTATGGCTGGATCTAGTCTGCTAATTATGTTCTTAAAGGCTGAACATCTATAGTGTTGACTGAAATTCACCTATCATTCTCCCTGCTGATTCTTACTGATTGAGTAAGAGAGTTACAAGGTCTTTTTGTAGAATGAGTTGGAAGTATTTCCTTACTCTCTACTGTCTGGAAACATTCACATGAAACTTTGATGATCTCTGCCTTATATTTTAATAACAGTCACCTGAAAATCCACCTGGACCTCATGTTTACCTTGAGAGTCAGATGGTTTGATTTTGTTCTTCTTTCTTAAATCTCTTCTTCAATTTTTTTGAACATTAGAGTCAGTCAAGCTGGACATCAGATATTCTAGGTTGGCCTCAAACCCCCTATGTAGTGAAGGATGACCTTCAACTCCTGATTCTCCTGCTTCTGCCAACCAAGTGTTTGGATTACAGGCATGCACCAGGACATGTAGTTGCAGGGTGTGGAGATCAAACCCAGGGCTTCCTGCATGCTGGGCAAGCACTCAATCAACTGAACTGCAGCCTGAGATCCCAACTAATTATTCCCTGAACCAGTTCTTAAGCTTCCAGGAAGTGATCTATCTTTATCACGCAATAACTCAACCCAAAAAATGTGTGACTTTTACACAAACTTACAGGCAACTTACCAGTTTTGTTTTGTTCTTATTTTATTGAGTGATTAAGAATCTTTCCTGATCTAAAAATAACTGTGAATACCTTGGAAGACACTAAACAAGACTACTACTTGTGACAAGCAGAAGTAGGTGCACGTGTATTTTAGACAGCACTTACCACCAGAAACAGGGGCATCCATGAAAACAGCTCCCATTTTCTCAACTTCTTTTGCCAATTCTTTGGAAACTGAAGGATCAATAGTGCTGGAATCTATTAATAATGATCCTTTCTTCACTTTTCTAAGTATAAATAAAAATATTCAAGTTTACAACTCTGCATGAGTACTCCATACAACTATTTATACAACCAGAATCAGCTAAAAACTGGCAGACTATCAAAGAAGCCTCTGGCTTGGTATTGAAATAGTTGAAAATCTCATATTTACTCATTCATGCTGTAGATCAATTTCAGTTCAAAGTAAACCCATATTCATTCAGAAAAACAATAACAAAATAAAAATCTAATAAAGTAATTGCTAAAGTCTGGTATTAGGAGAAGTACACCAGCCTTGCTAACAAGTAAAGCTAATATATAAAAAATTTTTAAAACCTATGAACTTTAAAGGAGTATTTGACTGCATTTAAATTTTTATTTGTAGAGTCACTGGGTCTTAAAAAGCTTAAGTTTTTAGTAAGCTACACTGCAAACTTCCCATAACCATATCATTTTTGCTAAGAATAAACACAAGCAACTAAAATGTAGCTATTTGCTTCAAGAGAGCATATTCTTTTAATAATGGAAACATTTTTAAAATATTATTTTTATTAATTGTTTGAGAATTTCAAATGTATTTTGATCATATTCACCCCCTCCTCCAGCTCTGCCCAGATCCACTCACACCTATCCTAATAGAAACTTTTTAAAAAGCAAAATATTAAACAGGCAGAAACAGAAATAAAGAGAACTTTCAAAGATGTTTTTGTAGCATTGATAAAGATAGAAACAGGAGCACGGATATTTTATATAAATCTTTATCATTCTTACAGTAAAAGATTTCTATTTATGCTATGAGTTCAGGACACGTCCCTGAAACAGTTCCCTTACATCTATCTATAAGGCAGTGCTTACTCTAGAGGCTAAGAAACTCTGACCTATATTATAATTTAGCTTCCTGGTCTTAGTGGTCCAAGCCAACAATCTTAACTACTGGTGAAGCTGAAGTAGAAGTTCAATATCTGTCTGGGTTACAATGTTACAGGCCAACCTAAGCAATTCAGCGAGATCCTGTTTCAAGAGTAAATAAAGAAAAATCATAAATCAAGGATAATAGTTAACAATTATATGCAAATTCCCCAAAGTTCTTATTTATTATTAGTGCAGGTATATGATGTGTGTGTGGCTGTGCACATGGAGGTTGGAGAACAACTCTGTGGAGTCAGTGTACACAAGGGCCCCACCCAGAGCCATCTCACTAGCCATAAGTTCCCTAAATTTCTCCCTGCAGCTCTACTCACCCAGGGATGCACAACCAAGACTGGAAAATCAGAACTCAGTATGAGGAAACATTAAAAAAGAAAATGAAGAAAATCGCTGTTTTAGAAAGAAAAAAAGATCCTAGAGCCAGGCACGGTGATGCACACCTTTGATCCCAGCACTTGGGAGGCGGAGGCAGTCAGATCTCAGAGTTCATGGCCAGCCTGGTCTACAGAGCTAGTTCTAGGTTAGCTAGGGCTACACAAAGAAACCCTGTCTTGAAAACAAAAAACAATGTAGACAGGTCCAACAGAGTACTTGGGTGCACTCCACACAAGAGACACACCAAGTGCTGCTAGAAATCACCTCAGTACAAAGGCTTTCCTTCATATAACAGAGACAATAGGAATAAAATCTACCAGTCTTCTATGGTAGTATTTTTAACAATCTTAAAAACAAGTAGGAAATCATCTCAAAATTACTTAGGCACTGGGTGTGGATAAAGAATCCTGACAGGAAGGAGGCCCGGCACATGGCTGAGAAGGCAATTATAGTTTAATATGAAACCAAACCCTTCCTAAGCATTCCCTGGACAAAACATGTCTGGTAGCTGGCACCTCCTCCAAAGCAAAGTAAAGGATATTAATAAATGTTGTGTCACTCCACATGTTTTAGTAACTTCCTTGAGAGGTGAAGCAGGCCATAACTGAAGCACTAGTAAGGAGCAGCCAGGATGTCTCAGGACCACACACACTCTGCGTCTGTCCGCTGGATCCATCCAAAATGAGTGCCACTCAACCACCCCTCCAATCTAAACATTTATCTTATCAGTTTTCTGTCTAATATCCAAATGTCTTTTCCTTCCAAGTCTGTTAGTTTTCCAAAGTAATTCAATTTCCCCAAATCTCAAATTTCACATATTACGGTTTTCTGAAAGTAAACCTTACTTTCTTTTAGACAGCGCTCAGAAATCAGGGTGTAGGTGACTCAAGTGTCTACATGGCATACGACTTTGTCCTCCCTCTCTGCTGAGTTCAACAACAAAGTAAGTTAGAAATAGGAACGAGAAAGCCTAGAAAATGAAATCCAACCACTGTCATTCTGACATACCACAAGGGTTTGGCAGTAAACAGTAATTCACCAACAGGTTTACAGCGCCAGGGAAGACAGACACTGGTAGGAAACACTGACTTAAATTATACTTTACTCAGAGAGCTACTGCTAATACTGAATTCCAGCTTCCCAAAGTCCTCACTACAGATGGACTAACCCAGAGGACATACAATAACTTTTTATTATATAATAAAATCTTAAATTAAGGTGTTTTTTCCAATGTTTGGTTTTATTTTTCACAGAACCCCTTTTCTGGATTTTTGTACACCATAGGAAAATTACGCTTTTAAGAGCAGTACAATTTAAAATGCAAGCTTCAAAAGTCTCTTAAACACGCTACCAATGAAAGCAAGTTTAATGCAAGAGTAAAGGAAAGAAACAAAGTAGGGGGTCTTCATTCCCAAAAGTCACACACTGGACTCTAGAGCAAAATTAATCCTTTACGGTGAGCAGGAAATCACCCTGTTCACTTTGTAAAGTAAAAAATACACAGGAAGATTTTTTAACCAACAGAGCTGCAATGCCTTAGTAGTTCTAAAACATGTGAAACAGGAACTACAGCAAGAAATATGAGTCCTTGAGAAATACATACTTTAGAATCCCATTTGCTCCAGAATAAACTTCTATCGAATTCACACTGGTGGGCAGCATTGTGATAATCCTGTCAGCCTTTTCGGCTACATCTGCTGGGGAAGACGCTACCTTTAAAGAAATCATAAAGGAGAATCGTTTAATTCAAACAAAGTTTCCAGACCTTAGATAGGACTAGCAACTATTTACTGACAAACAGTTCAAGACCATACACAAATAACAAAGCTCAGTGAAATGAAATAACAAATGGAAGCTGCTAAGAGTCTTCATCCCCCCCACTGAACTATCTGGAGGACATGGGTTTCACAGAAAGTCCCCCATAAATGCCTATCCCCACATCACTGAAGTAAATACAAAGCAAAATAATGGCATGTCTTCTTCCTATTGAAGATTCATCTCTAGATCATTCCAAGAGAGAAGGCTGGAAGTCTATGTCAGAAAACTTTAGACATTCCCTTAGAAATTGAGAGTTCTCTTCCACTGAAAGAAATTTAGTTCCATCTAGATAACTCCTTTAAAAGTTCCCTACAGGGTACTAAAAATTAATAATTCACAGATCTTAGGGTGCTACATATCTCAAAGCTTTTTCATGCCCATAAACTGGCAGTGCCAACTCATCCAACTGCCAAGTGCATGGGTGGTCCATCGACCCCCTGCGTCCCTAGCATCTGCTTATTGGGATGTTCTGGGTTGTCAGAGCACTGCCAACTCTTCAATTATACCAAGTAGTGTCAAAGTGCACAGGTCTGGAAAACACACACTGATGGTGATAGCAGGAATGTCACTACTCTACTGGACACAACTGCTCACTATCTAATGACTGCATATATCTGATACGTTATAACAATGTCTGATTTGTACAACAAAGGCATGCTTCTTAGACACAGCATTCAAATAATCTTACCACTGATGTGATGGCTTTAAACTCTGAAATAATAACTGACAAAATTTGGCCACAACTCCAAAGCTGAAAGAAACTAACCTCATTTCCAATCTGACAGTAGCCACAAAAGCCTTTATTTAGCAGCCAACTAATTAGAATCCCTCAATTACATCTGCTAATTAAGTAGGTAAAAAAGACAGCATGGAAGGAACAAACGAACACTTATTTAGGGAACCAGGGATGCAGCTCAGTCAAGTAGTCAGGTATGACTTTGTGCAAATCCTTTAACTCCGCTGGCTTCAGTTTCCCAAACTATAATAAAGAACAGTACATTGATTCCTGTAATCCCAGGACTCAGGAGGACTTGTGTTAACAAGAGAATTGCACATCTGAAACCAGTCTGGGATGAAGAGGAGATGACTGCGGCTCTGCTTTTTAAAGAAATGACTCATTGTCCTCATTCTTATCCTGAATAAATCTTCTGCCCTCTGCCCCCACAGAGAACCCTATGTGCCCTCATTACCAAACAAAACAACAGCAAGACATCTAATTTAGCTTCTACCCGCAATGTAGAATGTGTTAATATCTAGGAACCTTCAGCTCCAGGAAGGCTGGCCACTGTAAAATGACAGTGGGGGTCATCTTCCTTCTATCTGTTTACTTCTCACAAGGAAGCAGAAGGAAACCTGTCACTGAGTCTGTGCTGGAACTCTCTAAGTCCTCTGAGACCTTGTCCTCAAAATATTCATTTCAGATGACATTACCTCTGTTGGAAGGTAAGTAAAGATTATACACAATATTTTTCTGTAGTTCTCTATCAGAAATGAACTGTTAAGAGCTACCTGTCTTTTTCTTCTCAAAAATTG
This sequence comes from Microtus pennsylvanicus, assembly GCF_037038515.1. NCBI lineage: Eukaryota > Metazoa > Chordata > Mammalia > Rodentia > Cricetidae > Microtus > Microtus pennsylvanicus. The sequence continues at coordinate 10,639,123 of NC_134599.1, forward strand.
GCTTGGCATTTTATTCAGTCTCATTATAGTTTAAATAGCATGTCACATGAGACATCTTGTCACTTTCAGGTCAAAGCCAACACATAAAACAGATATTCAAGCTTTAGCTGTTGGCCAAAAGCAGAAAATTAACAAATGGAGACTGCGGCTCTGCCTTTTGAAGAAAGGATTCCTGTGCCCCCATTCTTAACCAGAAATTTATTCCCATAGAACTGGAAAGCAGCAGTCTGGGCCTGAAAGCAAGGTGTCAGCAGGACCACTTTCCCTCCAAAGGCTCTAGGAGAGGCTCTTCTTCAGCTTGAGCAGAAGCTGGCACTCTTGGCTGGCCAGAGCCTCCATCTTCATGGCACTCTGCTGTCTGTGTCCTCTTCCTTGCTGGGATGGTTGGTCCTAGCTGGCTGCTGCCCCCAGCTACACCCCGGGTCTCATTTTATATGTCTTTACTGACCACACCACACAATTTTCCCACTTAAAGTGGATAATTGGTTAGCTTTTATAAATTCCCACATAGAGTAACCATTACCACAGTCAGGTTTTCAGTCTCTCCAAAAAGAAACTGGATATCCATGAGCTGTCACCCTGTGTGCCCAAAGCTGCCTATCTTCTCCTGAGCACTAGGCAACTAATGTGCTTTCTTATCTCCATAGCTTTTCTTTTTCTAAGGTTTTTCAGGTAATAGGAGAGCATAGTGCGTGGTTCTCTGTAACTGGCTCTTTAATTTAGTGTGTTTTCTTAGTTCAGCCGTTACATAGCAAGTATCAGCGCTTCCTTCCCCTTAATTCCTAAACAGCCCATTATAGATGCAACACTTTATTTATCCATTCATCCGCTGATATTGCATGAGAGTTGTTTACACTTAGCTATTATAAAGTTCTGTGTGGTTATGATTCATTTCTCCCGGGTATGGACGCAGGTTTGGGTTTTGTTGTTGTTGAGTTTTTGTTTTGTTGTTTGATGGCAATGTGGACTTGCTGCTGTGTGCCTGGAACTGTGCGTGGCCCAGGGGCACCAAATGGCTCTGAGGCAGGAGTGGATCGGGAACTATCCTAATTATCATAATAACAGCGCAGTTAAGGTTTAGACTGGGCAGGAAAGGTGGTACTGTATTACCTCTACATGGTGCAAGCTAAAGTTTTTAAGAAGCGCTTAGCATTTTAAGAAGTGCTCCTGGATAGTAAAGAATTACAGATTCACAATAGGCCAGGCTGCACAGTGCTCTGAATGGCAGATTTGGCTGTAACTCAGATAAAAAGACGCTCAGCTCAGTCTCAGAGTTAAAGTGCTGAGTGTGGCTCCTACATGGAAGCCCCAGAGCTAGCAGAAATGGTATATACACCATTTTGAAATTGGAGAGAGGGGAAGCCAACATCCATAGCAGCCCTCCGCTCTGCAGCTCAGAGGCACAAAAGCGGCTCCGCCATGCTGGACTGGACGGGCCAAGCAGGCAGTACCTGTATTTGACCTGAGATTGTTGCAGCTTAGATTCTTAAGAGCTTAGCATTTTAAAAACTCTTCAAGACAGTAGAGAATTAAAGACAATGCAATAGGACAGATTCAGACATAAAAGACCTCTAAATGGGTCATAGTGTTAGACAGACATACATAGGCTTGGGAGAGAGAAGAAAAAGAGTATTAAAAAGTCATAAAGTAAAGTTAATGCTTTTTAAAAAAGGGTAAAATCTTTAAAGAGACAGAGTACAGATAGTCATAGATTAAAAGAAGTAAAGAGAAATAAGCCACGTAAACATGGAAAATTCAGAGAGTCTGTATTATATGTATTATTGTGTTTTCTTTAATTTTTTGACTGTGAAGACGCTAAGTACAGAGAGACACCTCATTATATGGGCTGCCAAGCTAAACCAGCATGGATATTATAAAGGTATTATGACTTCAGAATTTGGGTCTAAGGATATGATGCTTTGGAAAAGAGGTTCTTCTTTTGTTTTCACAGAGGATGAGACCCTGTGGATTCCTTATACCTCCTGAAAGGTTGCTGTGAACACCTTCAAAAAATTAATTCACTAAACCGCTGACTGAGATAAACCTATTCTGCAGGATACTGAAGAAAGTGACTGAACCATCTTTAAAATTTCCTGCTTTATGAAAAAGTTTGCTGGATACTATTGGCCTGTAGGCTGAAGATGGATACCCCAACGGTACAGAAAAACTTTGGGTGACTGTCCAGGCAGCGAGATGTCTCTGTCATTTCTAGAGTTTTTAAAGTTGCTTACAATGCACTTCCTGTTTACTTAGGTAATAGTATATCCTTCTGGAGTCTTTGATGGAGTTGAAGAATGGACAGTTATTATAGTTTTCCTTTGTTATGATAAAAGATAAAATAGATATAAATATTGTAACTGTAGTTCTTGCTTGATAACTTTTGTTACATGTAATTTTACTATGTTAAAGTAAAAGCCTTTCTTTTTTGTTTAAACAGAAAAAGGGGAAATGGTGTAGGAGGGTCTTCTGTATTTATGTTGCTTTCACTGGTTGAATAAAAATATGCCTTGGCCTTTTGATAGGGCAGCCCTCAGGTAGGCGGGGAAGACAGAACAGAATGCTGGGAAGAAGAGCAGAGTCAGGCAGATGCCATGATTCTCCTGTCCAAGACGGATGCTGTTTAGACTCATGCCGGTAAGCCACAGTCAAGTGGCAATACAGATTATTAGAAATGGGTTAAACTAATATGTGAGAGTTAGCCAATAAGGGACTGGAGATAATGGGCCAGGCAGTGTTTAATTAATACAATTTCTGTGTGGTTATTTCGGGGGGTTAAGCTAGCCAAGCTAGCCGGGTGCTAGGAACGCAGCCCGCTTCTCCTTACTACAGAAAACTGAAAAAATATACAATGCTGTGACAAGCATTTCAGTTATTCCGAAAGAAAGCTATCACTTCCACAGGCATGGAAGCAGGAATAACTGTGGGCATTAAAAGCCCCCAAGTTTCTGCTCTGAAGGATCTCCAATCAACCTCTACCTTGTTTTCTAGCTAAATTCAGTATTTAACTAACACATCCCCGCAGTTTAGAGATCAAGTAGCATTGTCACATACATGTCACCATAGAGTGACAAATGTCAAGTATCAGGATTATCCCCAAAATTAGTATCTATCTCCTTAAATCCATTGGCTACTGATTGATTAACCCCAGACAGAAAGCCAGCTTTGAATGCTTACTGATAATAAAAGGTCACCTTCTTCACTTTTTCTAGTAGAGTGAGTCATCACATCTTTCCTACAAAGTTACTAAGAGCCCCAAGGAATGCAATGTCAGTCTCACATGCGCATGAGCAGCCTCAGATGCGAATCTGAAAAGCCCCAAGATCACGGTCACATTCTCAGGCAGTACCGCCAGGACTACAAAGCACAGAAAGCATGGACAGGAAAGACACAGGGTGTTCTGCTCCCAAATGGCTTCTAAAGTCACTAAACCTATTTCTATCTCAGGACTGCATTTCTCAGGATTTGCTTTCAATAATAATCTGGAAATTGATTATTCTGTTTTATTTAGTTTTCTCCTTTTTCTGTTTCTTAGGAAGCTTTTGGTATTCTTTCAGTTCCAGGATCATACCTTGCCCTTAGTTACCCTTCTACAACTTATGCAAAGTTTCCCTCATATTGTAGAAAAAGCAAATCTACTAAATTCAAAGACTAAAACATGATCTTTCATCATTTGAATTACTAACTAATAAAGTTTGACAAATCCAAACGGAATAGGGCCTGCCTGGCAGATACTATTATCAAACACGATAACTCTAGTACCACAATTCTTGAAATGTGAATGGCAGCCTAAAGCAACACATTACAGTCTGGTCATAACTCAGCTCCATAGTACAGCCCACAATGTTTTCAGGTTGTCTCCTAAAAACAAACAGGACACCTAGCAGGAAACAGACCCCCTTTTCACACTAAGTGCTCTTTTGATTTGCACCCAAATATTGAATTAATTTTAAATTCAAAATGAAATAGAATTAACAATTGGGTTTTACAACTTTGTTAAATATACTTTAAGAAGTGTTTGCTTCTTTGAAAAAGGAAAATAAAATTTATTTTTAATAACCAAAATCTAAAGCAAATCCAAAGATAAGCCTTACCTGTTCACCAGCTTCTTGAAACTCTTTGCACGCGTCAGGGAACACGTCATAAAGAATGAGTGGATAGCCATGTTTCATGAGATTTTTCGCCATTGGATTTCCCATGTTTCCCAGTCCAATGAATCCAACTGGAGTCTTAGAAGCCATTGACCTAGAACACACTGATTTCAATACATTTATAAATAAAATAAATTTGTAATACTTTTTGAAATCCCGTTGGGGGCCTATAATTCAAAGCAATGGCTTAGTCAGGCATAGGAGTGCATGGTTATAACACCAGCACTCTAGAAATGAAAGCAAGAGGATCCAAAGTTTGAGATTACCTTCACAATACTTCAGAAACAAACAGGGCCGGGGGGAAAAAAAAAAACAAACTCAGGAAATAAAGGCACTGACAACCTGAATTACATACCTAGAATTATGTTGTAGAAGAGACTGTCCTCTGATTGTCACACTTACGTGGTGGCCTGCTCATGAGCTCGCTCTCTCTCTCTCTCTCTCTCTCTCTCTCTCTCTCTCTCTCTCTCTCTCTCTCTCTCTCTCACACACACACACACATACACACACACACACACACACACACACGAGTTTAATAATTAAAACAAAAAACGGGCTCAAGAGATGGTTTATAGTTAAGAGTCCTTTGCTCTTGCCAAGTTCCAGCACCCACATGGGGGCTCACAATCATCTGTAACTCCAGTTCTATGGGCTCCATCATCACTCTCCTCTGAATTCCACGGGCACCAGGAATTCACATGGTACACATACAAGGGAAAACCCGCATATGCATACAACAAAATAATCAAAAAATTGCTGTAATCCCATAAAATAATGCTTTAGAAAGCAAGGGCTTTGCCTCACCTTGGAAATAACATTAGATACAATTTCTCCATTTCACAATGGCTCTCAACAAATACCACTCAGTGAATGTGCACTGCATGAAATAATGGCAGGGTTTAGAGAGACACCGATACAGTACTTGCCCTTGAAAAGTCTCCAATCTACTGAGAGAAGGAGGAGAAACAACTCTACTTGTCCTTGCACTTGCAGGCTTTATTCCTCCTTCCAAAGACTGAGTCTTGGAGACTGTGGTGTGACAACTAATCACAGCCATTTTCAATTTTCAAATCCTCTCCAACAACTGCTTCTACTCACCATGAACATATGTGAGCCTGATAAAATCCCAAAGGCAAATTATTTGACAATCTCGGCTTGACAAACAGAGCTCATACTAGGTTAAAGTATACTTAGTTCCTTTTCAGGACTGACGCTACCACTGCCATTAAAGGTGTTGCTCCTGTGCAGCTCACATTGCTGCTGCTGTTTTACTACATACTCAGGAACCCTTGTCTTTATAGTCCACAAAGGTTCGATGACAGAGAAATCACACTAATTGAAATTGTATTTAGATTAAGAAGTACATTTTATAAAAGAGTCCTAATGCCCATAAGTGAATTAACAAAAAGAGAAAATGACGCACAATGAGATCAGACCACTGTGTTGAGGTTGGGAAGGTGCAATCTAACAATCCAAAAGCATAACAAGGAACACTGCATTTTTAAAGCAGTTAATTTAACAGCAACTACTGTAAGTCACACGGGTAACAGGCATGACAAGGAGGAGGAAGGATGCAGTCACACACTCCACAATCATTAAGTGGTCACCTCAATGTACTGTGTGCCAAGGCTGACATCAAACTGATCCTCCCATCTCTGTCTCCCAAGTGCTGGCATTATAGGTTATAGGTATGCACCACTACAACACCTAGCCCCTGAACATTCATGAGATACAGTCCTTGGCTTCCAACGACCTTAAAATCCATGAAGACATAAACTAAACACACAAAATAAATTAACACAAGACAGGTAAGGGTAACAGGTTAAAAAAAATGCTGGCACAGAATTCATGGTTTGGAAATCTGAAGAAAGTACATTTAACTTGTGTATTCTACAACAGATCAGGTTTCCAACAGAGCAGGAAGAAGGGAATTACATCAATAAAAGAAAGCATGAGTACATTCAAGAACAGGAAAGCCAGAAGACGTGAACAGTTAAGTTAACGTGGCAGCTTCACCACATTGCAGACATTGTTACCTACGCGCCTCACTCATAACTGCCATCATGTAATATCTTTCCTAAGGATCTAGGAAAAATATTGTACGCTTAGGGAGCTAAAGTCAAATGATCACGGACATAGTCAGGCTTTGTATTTGTTTGATCTGGTTCTGGTCTTGCAGTGCTGGAAGCTGAATTCATGCTAGGTATGACTTCTGAACATACTCTGCCTTTGGGCTTCATAGAAGTTCAATCTTGGGAATTCAAGCTTTCTATGATAATTTGGCCTAGTTATATATATAGGAATGTTCTTAGTCTTCGGAGATGCATACTGTAATAGTAGGATATATTATGGTGGCTGCTATTGTTTTTCAAATGACACACGCTGGTTATGTATTTATGTGGAGAGAAATAAAGGAAATGGCAAAAATTAACAAACTGTGGGCTCTACACAAAAAACTACTCAGAATTCCCTGTAGTATTCATACCACTTCCCATCTTAATTTTTCACACAGGAGAAAACTAACATATTTATACTTCAAAATATTATAAATAAAAGTAACTAAGAAGAATCCTGCTAGCACTGGATATAAACAGGACTGTTTGATCCCCAAGTAACTTGAAAATCATGAAGAAATCATGAAGAATGACTCTGATAGGAAAAAAAATCACAGAATGACAACAGAAAATATGTCAATTCTCTTCAGGAAAAAATGAAAATATTTTCACCTTGTCATAAGCAGAGAAACACAAAACAAAGAAATATGGGGCTACTCTTCAAGTACTGAATGGACCAACTTTTGTGTCTTGAACAAAGATTATCAGCAGCATGTAAGGACGGATGCAGATGAGCGTTCTCACACGCTATCAAATACATCAGATCAGCCTTTTTGAAAATCTATCTACGTTTTACTTTAAAACAACTGACTCAGCAATCTAACTTCCTAGAAATTTACTATTTACAAGGAGCTATAAACTGTCTTTAGAGGGTCAGTAGTAAATGACTTTCAGCTTTGTAAGCCATAAGGCCTTTTATAACAAACCTATTCATCTGCTCTAGTTTGAAAATCGTGACAGATAATAAACAGAAGTGCATGGCTTATTCTAATACAACATTGTTTAAGTATGATGTATATGTGCATGTTCACACATGTACGGATACATATAAAGGCCAGAGGTTGGCACTGGATGTCTTCCTAGATCCCTCTCCACATTATTTACTGAAGCAGATCTCTTGAACTATGAGCTTATTGATTAGCTAATCTAGACAGACAGCTTGGGGTGGGGGGCAGAGGGCTTGTTATAACCACACCCACGCAGGTTTTATTTGTTTGCTTGGAATCCAAACTTGGGTCCTCCGCGTTGAATGGCAAGTGGTTTATCTACTGAGCCATGTCTTGAGCCCTCAAATACAATTTTATTTGTAAAAACAGATACATGAATATGAGCCATCATTTGCCAGGTCCTATACACTAAACTCTGAACCACACAAACAGTTTATTATAGCACCAATTGTTACAGCAGAAAAATGTAAATAACTAATAACTTATCAGTAGAGTACTTAATTCACAATTCACAGCAATTCATATTAGCCCAGTGCAATGAAATATTACTCCCACATTTAACTGAAAAGAATGGGAACAGTGGAGTGGGTAAGACGCTCCCACATGCAGCAGCAGGGGCTCCTTTCAGAATCCTCAATAGAAGGGAAGCTTGATTAGGATTCCTGACTGATTAAGAGAATTTAACACAGATCCAAGCTCAGTGGTCATCAGAGAGGCACTCACAGAAAGGAAAAAATACATCAAGCTGCAGTTGCCATGTCTATGACTTTGGTGGCTCTCAAGTTACATCTGAAAGATTGTTAACATCCCTCCCCCTTTTCCCTCTTTTTCATAAATAAAATTATAGAATGTTCCAAAGGTGTCTTGAATAGACTGAACTCTATGAGGTAAAAACAGGGTCACAAGGAGTACACAAGGGGTCAAGGCATGTCTTTCACTGTACACACGAATGCTCTGAGAGTCCTTGGAAATTGTAGGGTTACAACTAAAAAAGGAAGAAAGATCACACCGAGGTGATTAATGTGTTTAGGTCTTAAGCATGACCGTCACTTAAGTCTTATCTGAAACATTTCTATATAAAAGGAACATTGTCTCTTATAGGTAACTAACTCACTAAAAATGTTGATTATGCTAGATTTCTTCTTTTTTAAGAAAAGCAACCTTTTCCATTTTTGAGAATTTCATGCATGAAGATGATATTTACAACATTTCTACCCTTCCTTCTCCCCATCTCCAGTTCCTCGTGTGTCCCCTCCACTCATTCAAGTTCATGACTTCATTTACTTATTGTTGCATGTATGCACAGTCGGCTGAGTCCATTTAGTATTACTCAGGTGTGTATTTGTTACAACCAGCCTATCCGAGGGCTCGTCCCTGAGGAAGCCTGGCTCTCCCTCTTAGCAGACATGAACTGCCTACAGCTCTTCATGCAGGACTGGGGCCTTCCAAGATTTCCCACATCAACTCAACTGTCAAGAAGTTTTAGCCAATCCAGAGTGAGGAGAGTCTTTTCCATCCCGCGTATCTTTAACTGTCTTTCTATCCTGCCCTACCATGGTATACCTGTTTAAGTCAGAGGGAAAACCTTCAGGATAAATTACCAAATAAAACACAGGAAGATGCAGTGCATTAATACATGAATATGCATCTCTATCTACCCTGTTCTACCGCAGCCTACCTGTCTAAGGCAGAGAGAGGAAAAGCCTCCAAGAGAAAAACCAAAAAAAAAAAAAATAGCAAGATGTAGAGTATTAATAGAAGAATATGCAGAGAAAAAAATATACATGAAGTTATTTTCTGGAATTTTGTATGGGTATGTTAAAAAAACAGTAGTTACAGCTCAAATGTCGAGTCATGGGTCTGATTTAAAGAAAAAAAATCTTTTAGTAAAAATCTTTCGTTTTTACCATATGCATTTAATTTTTATAACTACATTTGTGAGAAAGGGAAATAAATGAATTGGCACAGTGAATGTTAAGTGCTATGTGAATTAATTCTAACTAGAGAGGTTTCACTAAATGGGCACATGGGGATACAAGCCAGTTCTGAAGCAATTACAGAGTAACAGTGTGGACCCAGCAAATGTGAGCTGTGTTGCTACAACCATTACACAGGTTAACCCTCCAGCATTCTTCATCCCAGATTCAGATCCCACCTGTCTAAACAATACTAGTAATGCCCTATTGCCAAATGTCTGCTCCAGGGACTGCAAACCCTGCCAACGACCCAGAAATGTTGTGGGAAATGTTATAAGGAATGAACAAGGAGTAAGAAAAGCATTGTGAATAGTTAGCAAACTTCTATAACTCTCAGTATCACTACCTAAGTGGCAGCCAGGGGGAGGGACCGACCACAGATAAAACTCAGAATTTAAGCAGATTAAGAAAAATACTAAGATACAATCAAAGACATCAGTGAAATCCCTGTTTGTAAGTAAAGTTCAGACTGGATACAATCAAAGCTAGAAAGGTACTTAACGAATGAACAAAATAACATGTCTGTTTATTGGGGTGGAAAAGTAAGTGTCAATGGGCCAGGCATGAAACAGCGAAGCAGGATGGATGTGAGCAGAACAGGAGTTACAGAGGTCATGCTGGCCACCAACAGTTCCAAGTGATAGGATACAAGAAGAGCTCGGAGGACGGTGCTGACCTTGGAACAAGAGGGTCTATATTAACCAGGCCAACTACGTGTTTATCAGTCAAGACAGGTTGTCAATGATGGGCTCGGTTCTCTTCATTTCATCACTGGGGCAAAATGAGAAAACGATGGTATTAAGTAAGTATAAGTGCTATACAAAGAGAAGTAACTCACTGTTATGATCAAATTTAACTCTTAAGTTTATGAGATCCTTGTGAAGTCACCTTTCAGATGTATGCCCTTGAAGGGACAAGTTACTTAACTTCTACATGTTTTTATCAACAACAGTACCTACAACAATAGGTTACTGTAAAGATTACTTGAAAAAAAGATATGTAAAGCATTAAACAATGCCTAGCACCTGACACTCAGTACACAGTAGCTACTTTTATTAACAAGGCCAAGAGGCACCACTGCCAAACAAGTCCTATACCAAAGGGCCCTTTTGGCCTAGAGGGTTAAAAGGAAGAGAAAGATTAAAGGTGGCAGAGATCATTTAGGGGACTACAAGCCTCCAGTGGAGCTTCTGAAGGAGTACCTGACATACAGAACTGGCTCCCGAGGCTACAGGGATCCAAAGGAGTTTAGTGGAACTCTAAAAAAAAAAAAAAATTCTAACCTACAAGAGAAATGCATCTTCCTTAAAGCAAGTTTTGACAGAATGTGTGGAGACAGCAAAGTGACAGATAAAAATCAAACTGAAAAAAAAAATTCAGCCAGCATAAAGGTGATACTGGTTGATTGGTGAAGAAACTAATTGGAAAACTTGACAACACTAGTTTCTAAACTTACAGATTATGATCTCTCAGATGTAATATGAGCAAGGTTATATATAGCTTGGTAACTGGACCTGCTACCAGAACTCAGTATACTATCTGTTAAAAGATTATTTTACATTTTCCAAAATCTTCCTAGTCAAAGGAACATATTTATTGTAGAGTACCGAAGAAAACATGCAAAGCCTCTGAACGGACTTTTTACTGTGTCATAAGATATTAGAGTATTCTTCCCTTACCTGAAGGAGATACAGTTCAAGACTGGTTGTCTGAAGTTACAGACAATGTCAAACTCTATGCATATTTTCTTGCATATATGTTTGTGTATGTACCCACGATAACGCTTAATTCATAAAGTTGGCACAGTAAGAGACCAATAGCAATAATCAGAATAGAGAACAATTATAACAATACACTTTTTGAAGTTATAAAAATGTGGTCACTCCAAAAATACCTTTCCATGTAGTATTTTCGGTCTAAGAGGTATCCTTTCCTGAATGGTATAGCCTCTGGGGACTAGCTGGAAGGAAGGGGTCGGGGGAATGGAAAAGGTGTGACAGAGGGCAATGGAGGCAAATATTATCACAATATACTGTTATCTATGCATGAAACTGAAAAATTTTACATTTAAACATACAAAAAGTACAACCCAAATATACAAAAAGAATCAGTGATTTGTTTTAAACTTAGTATTGCAATTAAAATACAATACTATTTCATTTTTCCATCCCACCTTTGGTCAGGCGGTCTTTAAAAATGTCCTGATACAATTCTTCCATGTACATGTTAAGGAGTCCCAAAAAGTGAGTAGAAGAGCCTATATCTGTATACTTTTTCTCTCTATGAAAATAGATCTAAAGCTAAATATAACTACCTTTTAAAATAAAATATAAAATTTTCTTATCAAATGAGTTATGAGACAGGAAAGTAACTATTTTTTTCCCATGTCTTCTGGGATGCATTTGTAAGTCTCATTTTTAAAGGTATATAGATCTTTACAACATTACCATCTACAAGCTATATGTAGATGGTAAATATATATGGCATATATGTTTTATGCCATAAACAGCTCAAATACATGGTGGAGGCAATACACCCAGAGAATTCAGAACGTTAAATGTTAGTAATTGAACATGATTCCTTTTCTTCATTTCCCTAGACTTTCAAATTGCATGGAGATGGATTCCCCCCCACCACCTTTTTTTAAAGATTCAAATCTCAAAAAAGTTAACATTTTCAGAGTTAGTTTACTATTTGCAGTGGTTAATACTAGTTTATGTTAACACCGGCATTTAAAACAACTCCAGAGTAAAACAGGATGGCTCAACTGTTTCAAACACTTCACTGAAGAACTACTACTTAAAACTGTTCATATATACATACCTTTGGGCCCAGCACCCCAAGTACAATATGGTTTGCTAAAACAGTGTAACCAGCCTTGAGAAATAGGTCCTTCCAGCTGTCAGAGCACAGCATTATAGTCTTTGGCCTCAGATTCTCCTATCATGAGTTATAAGAACGTGCATAACTCTTAAAACATACATGAAGAGCTTGTAAATAAACTACTGAACAGCAACACATAGTCCCGGGCTGATCTGAAAGACGAGTGCATTCCTGTAAAAACTGATGCTCCCTTTAGTACTCTGGGAAAGTGATGCTTAAGAAACTGTATCCAAAATCACGTGTTTGCATCTTGCTACCATGATTCCTTTTCTGTCTGTCATCCAAGTCACCTGTTATCTATCACACAATCTTCCAAAGCAGGAAGGAAATTCACAGGTTTTCCTGAAGGGAAAGGCTGGCGACAGCTCAGAAACCAATTCCCAGCCTATTTCTTGCACAAAAATAGCAGGCATCCTGCATCCAGAGCCCCTGGCATGCTAGGCAAACACAAGGGGGCTATTGATTTGTCCATCCATAAACGTTTACATTTAAAAAATCTTTCCGTGTCCCCCACAATTCAACCAATTCTTAATTAAAGAGGTGTCTTGGCGTCCTAGAAAATCCAAGAACTGGGAAGAACCAAGGGCTACTTCCTAGACCTTGTTGGAGATGTTCGAATTTACTTATTCAAGGGTCTCGGGAGTTCCTCGTGTGAAAAACGAAATGACTGAATGAGTTCTCGGGCATTCATGTGGCTCTAAACACGTCCTCTTCCTAAACTTTTCCTAAACAGTTTCCACAACTTCCATCAAAGCGTAGTCAGTCAGATAGGTTCTGGCTACAATTTTGAGGACTTTCAAAGAGTTGTGGTTAATAATTTGACAAAAGTCCACCACTTTCAGGCAGCACATAATGGAGTGAGCCCGGTTTGCTGGTCAAGGGTGACAAACTTTGCCAGATGCTAGGATGCCGCCATGCTACGGATAAGGGTGATTAAACACAACTCGGGCCTTGAAGTTGCAGGTAGCGCCCGCTTAGGGTGAAGCCGGGAAGCTGGAAGGCTAGGGGTCGCCGAGGTGGATGAGGCGGGGTCACCCCTGGAGCTGAGCCCTCCAAATGTTCTAGGAGCCCCAACTCCAAAGCGCATGCCCCAGACCCAAACACTCCTCCCCTTCAAGAACCCAAGCTGTTCCTGCGTCCCGCCGAGGACACTGAACAATCTGGAGTCCGGCAAAGGGCAGCAAGGGAAGACTGACCCCTCAGGAGGCAGTTGCAGAGGGGCCCCGGGCCTTGAAGACCGCCACAATTGTCGCTTTTAACCTCAAACCAACCGCAGCCCTTGGAGCTACAAGCCCTCTTCCGATGACCCGAGGAAAACGCGCAGAAGGGGCGCTAGGTCCTTACCCGCTGCAAGGCTGGCCGCGGGCCGCCGCCGGCCGCTCCAGTACCACAGACGGGAGGCTGCTCCTCGGAGCCCCAAGGAGGCTGCCATGCTGCCCCCGCCCCGCCTCCGAGCCGTGACCTCGGCCGCCTCACACACGGCCTGTGGACTGAGTGTGCGCAGCCGGACTAGCCGGCTCCAAGCAGAGGACAACTCGCGCACGCGCCCTTGCTGCTCTGGGTGGGCTCCGCCCAACGAGGGGCGGAGCACGATGTCGAGAGGCGTGGCCGGAGAGGCGAAACGGACCAATCAGGACACCCAGATCCTCAGACGCCCTGCCTTGTGGCCCGCTGCAGCAAAGTTTACCACCTTCGGGGTAGAACACTTGTTTACCCCAAACCGAGGGGTGTGTAGGAGGCGGTGGCTGTCACTACCGCCTCCTCGGAGCACCTGCCCTGGGGAACTGCCTCTTCCTAGGGCTGGTAACTGTTTTTCTTCCTAGAATGCAGCTATTTCAGTATTTAAAGAAAGAGCAGAAATTCCATGTTTCCTAGTATAGGGACTCAGTTTTAGCTTTAGTAATAAATACATGGATGTCCCAGTGTTAGCATATATATTTTTACTTTCTGTTGAAAAACAATAGAATCTACCATGTGTAATTACTGAAATCCATGTGATATAGGACTGAACGGTTTTTCCAATAATATTGGAAAAATAGTAAGAAAGTAATTGAATAACGTTGTTCTCTTTGAAGAGTAGACTTTCTAGGAATTTGCTGAGTTCCAAACTTTGTTTGTTTATTTGATTGATTGATTAATTGATTAATTGTTTCGAGACAGGATTGCTCTTTGTAACAGTCCTGACTGTCCTGGAACTCTTTGTTTTGTAGACCAGACTGACCTCGAACTCAGTTCCTCCTGCCTTTGCCTCCCAAGCGCTGGAATTAAAGGTGTGTGTCACCATCGCCCAGCTAAAGACACATGTCTTTAATGATTGAAAATTCTACAACCTGCATACATTTTGAAACCAGAATCTAATGGTATGTTAAAATCCATCAGGGAATATTTAAGTGTATCATACAAACAGATGCATTGCTGCTTTGTCCTTATTTGAACGGTTGGTATACATACCTGAATTTCTGTTTGTTGGGGATAATTGCAACACTTTCTGTTTCCACTGAAGGATTTTCATCTTCGGTACCCCCAAAACAAGACTTCAAAGAAAAGTAAATCAGGAGGAAAGAATGAGGTTTGGGGGCCATAGCCATCCCTGGATGTCCACCTCCCACCCTCCAAGTCTGTTTGTTTTTATCTTGTTTAATTCATTTCCCTTGTATTGTATTCATCCAACCTAAAAAGCAGAATCAAGGGGTTGAGTTTGACCTTCAAAAAGCAAAACCAAAAACCTCTTCCTAGTTATCTGTGGAGTTGGTTGATAAAGAGGAAGTAAGGTTTTGCCATTGTGTTAATGCTCCCAGGAAGCCACACTTAGTGCAAAGACCCATTTGTAAATAGTAGGAAAATAATTCCCCTCATTGGTTGTCTTTCTCAACAGTCCTCTGTCCTGCCATAATAGAAAAGAACAAAGACAGAGGTAAAGGAAAAGTTAAAAAAAAAAAGTTCTAGCTATTAGACAATCTCTCCGATTTGGTGCTTCCATCCTAATAGAACTAATTGGTTTCTGGAGCATTTCATGTCTCTCTATTAGGTTTTAACTGGAATGGATTTTCTGCAACCAATAAATGTGTCCCTCCAGGTTTCTATACTTAACTGCTGAAGAGCAGTCTGCTTTCCAACTGTGTCGACCCCCACAGCAGAGCTGTTTACGACACAGGACAATACATCAATTCATCTCTGCGACTCCTTGAGTTAATATCCCGGTCCTCTTGAGATTTTACACCCAATCAGATTGCTTTTGTCATTTTTATTGTGGGCTACTGTTTTTGTTTCTCTGGGTTGTTTATGGGGCTCCTTTCTTGAAAATGAGTTATTTCTTTGCAAAAGCCTGACTCCTGTGAACACCATCCTCCTGAGGGTGGAAAGGAAAGGAGCCTGTGGGTGAGCAAGCAGAGTTCTACTCGTTTGGTTTGATTTTGTTTAGACTTTGGAACCCATACTATTGCAAGTTTGATTCTTTTTGTTTCAATGCCACAAAGGAGGAAGTCATAATGTTCAGCTTATTCCCACTTGGTGTGGATTGTTGTCTCCTCCCAGAAGTCCTGCATTGCTTCAAGGACTGTCAAAGAAGGGTTTCATAAGTGTGACTTTGTTACCAATCCCCACTATCTATTAAGCAGTTACTGCCTGGGGTTAGCTTTGTGGATGGGGCCTAGGATTTAAGACTGGCCTGCAACTTGCTATATAAACTAGAATGGCCTCAAATTCCTGGGGATTCACCTGCCTCTACCCCCTGAGCGCTGGGATTCAAGATATGCATCACCACACCCAGCCCATTCTGGACTCTTTAAGAACGTGATCTATCCCTGATTGAGAGCTGGAAAAATGGGATTGTGGGGAACACAGGAAGCCCTCCTTAGGTCTCAAAGGGACAAAGACTCACTGGGGTGTCAACATATCAAAGCGAACTCTGACCACCTATTTCTCCAGCATCTGTCAGCACCTGTTAGAGTCATCCTAGTTCGCATCCTCCCCCCCCCCCCACTGGGCTGCCCTTTCCCCAGCTGTTCTTCCCTATATAAACCAATCATTTTGGGTAATCTTTTACCTCTTTGGTCTCCTGGCTCTCCCCTCTCCCTTTCTCCTCTCTTTAAGATGGTACACTATTGCAGGAATTTTGATCACACTGTGACACTCCAGAGACTGTTCAATAAAGTTTACCTTGAATCAGGGGGTGGAGCCAGTGACTAGCTAACCAGAATTGGCCATAGAGAAGCCAGCAATTTGAATAGAGAAGATGCACAGGAAGAAAAGGGCGGGGCCTTGAATTTAGTGCTTCCTTTTGGTTTTGGAACAAGTGAAGAGACCCATCTCTTGCTGGGTCTCTAGCCAAAAAGCAAGGTCAGTGGGTTGTGTCTCAGCTTCCGAGATGGTTTTCACCCCCACATCTGATTTATGAATCTTTGTTGGTAAATGGAACGGTAGAGACTTAGTCTAAACCTTCAGATCTGCCAAGGCTGCAGGACCAGAAGGCCCTCAGCGCAGAGGCCTGAGTGACCAGTGGGGCATTGACTGCAGGGCTGTGGGGTTGCAGAGGATAATAGAAATATCAGTAGATTCATGTGCAGCCACTAAGCTGACAGAAAAACACTGGTGTCCTTAGTTACCTCCATGATAACATGACACCATTTCCCTTGCTCTATCACTTGAGTTCCCCAATTCTCTAATTTTTCTTCCTTTCCTCCTTTCCTTTGTTCCTGCAACAGTTTTACTTCTCAACTCTCAAGACTTCCTTGAAAGTGACCGTTTCAAAGTCTTTTGCTTGGGTGACAAATAAGTATCATGAAAATAGTCGAGTTTAGAAGCTGGATCCAGATGTTCATATAGCTCAGTGGTGGAGCCCTTGTTCAGTATGTGTGAGGTTGTGTTGAAAACTCAGCACTGAGCTGGGAGACAAGGAGAAGAAAGGATACTTACAGTCACTTGACCCTTTCAAAAACTTATAAACTTTGCATCAGGTTTGGCTGGTTGAAACCCAAAAGTCCGAAGGATAGCAATTCTTTTTTTTCCATGCATGAATGAAGCCAGGTCTGGAAGTGTAACTCCATAGTACAGTATATATGAATGTGTGCATACATGTAGCATGTGCAAGGACCTGCACTCATTACCACCACCAAAAAAAAAAGAAACTTAAAAAAAATAAAGCTTTTCAGTAGACACATTTCCAGTGTGACAGTTCCAGGTTATTAAACTCCAAGGTCAGCTCTCATTTGTTTCTGGACTGTTCTGGTTTGACTACCTGGCTGCTGCACAAATTCTAATTGGTCCTAATAATAAAAACCCAGAGTCAGATGTTAAGGGGTGAAAGCTGAGCGATCAAAGAAGCAGTACAGCCAGCCACTAGAGGCTGTATGCGCAGGCTAAATCCTTAGACTGCATCCTCAGACTGCATCTGAGCTCCTGGCTCCTCCCACCTTATATTCTTCTGTCTACCCAGCCATATCACTCCTGTCTCCACCTCCCAAATACTGGGTTTAAAGGTATGAGCCACCACCGACTGTATCTGTTTCTCTTTGAGACTGGATCAATCTAGTGTAACCCAGGGTGGCTTTGAACTCACATAGTTCCGTCTGCCTCTGGGAGTAAAGAGTGTGCCACCACTGCCTGGCCTCTCTGGCTAACTGGTGGCAGCTATACACTCTGATCATCAGGCAAGCTTTATTTGCTGGATTACAAACAAAATATCACTCCACCTGGCACAGCTTTCCAGCTTTTCATCTTGTTGGAGTCCCAGGCAAAGGGAAAGATAAAAGAAGTCAAGGAGTCCGTTGACTGTCCTCATCAGCGTGCGAAAACTCCCACACTACACCGGCTCTTTCCACGCTAGAACTTAGTCACTTAGCAACACCTAGCTCTGAAGAAATATTAAAAATATAGTGGAGAGAACTTCTTTTCACTTTTTTTTAAAGAGTAGATCTGGATAGGCATGACCACCAGTCATTCCCATAATCAATTTTAAAAAATGTTTTGCAACACAAAACATTGATAAGATAATCAAACTATAGCTCAAATAGAAAGCTTATCTGAGTTCATATTATTGTGTTTATTTAAGAGGATTAAAATTTTTATAGCAGAAATTCGTGTTTAACAGGTATATATACACACACACATATCTCCTGCTCTGTCATCAAAGGGAGCCTAGCAATGAGGATTAAGTGTTGACTAGTTCCATTTTCCAATCTTTGACGATGGTGGTTAACAGTTACCTACCCTTGTAAATACGAATTGCAAAGGTTTTTGAATGAAATTGGTCATCATATATTACAGTTCGAACATGAAATATCCCCCACAGGTGCATGTTTTGAACATCTGTTCCCCAGCTGGAGGTTGTATTTTGAGGCACTGGAGAGTCTTTAAGAGGCTGGTCTCCCTGGTGGGTGGAGGCTTAATTTGTATTATCATTCTTTGTGTTC
Source organism: Microtus pennsylvanicus (assembly GCF_037038515.1). Lineage (NCBI taxonomy): Eukaryota > Metazoa > Chordata > Mammalia > Rodentia > Cricetidae > Microtus > Microtus pennsylvanicus. Next base: position 10,657,601 of record NC_134599.1, read on the forward strand.
CTTGTAAATACCCATTACTTTGACAATGGCACAGTGTATCTAAGACATGGGTCCCTTGAAGACTGGCTGGCTATTTTCATTATCTAGAAATGTCACTTTATTGGCTCTGCACTCCTACCCCATGCAGCTCAGAAACCACTTGATGATCTTTGAGAAAGAAAAAGAAAGAAAACTGAGAAAGAGAGAAAAAAATGAGGTCACGAGCAGCTCTCAAGCCACCAGAATTCAATATGCAGCTACTGCTGAGACAAATGTGTGCAGAAGGCCACACCTACACGTGGATATGCACTGTCCTTTTCCTAAGGGTTCTGTCTCTCCATAAATGCCCGCGTTTAAATTTAGGTGAAAATCTCTTTTCAACGAACTCCAAATTACTTTAAAAAGCGCAAGAAACTATAATAACCTGCCAAGTAGAATTAATTAATATATTAGGAAAATTAAATAATGATTTCCACTTGGGGATGTAATCAGCACATTCTGTGTGCTCTAATAAAGCTACTCGGAAAGCCAAGCTATACTCAGAAACCATTTCACTGATCCACCAGGCTTAAGTTCCCTTGCCAGTCCATTCTCTCCCCATACACAGACCCTTACTGGAATTCAAGGGTTGCTTTATAGGCATGGAATTGAAAGAGGGGGAAACAAATCAGATATCCAGCAGATTTGTTCTCCCTTTTGTGATCATGGTAACTGGAAGTGCTCACAATCGATGCCTACATCTCCTGTGTTTCTTTTCAAGCTAGACATGGTGCTGCAACTGGACATACGAGGTCCAGGTGGAGGATAGGGCTTCCTCTTGCCTGGATAATGGGCATCATCAAGGGTTACTTTTGCCTTTACTTATCCCAAGGTATAGACCAGAGAGTTTTGCTTCTTTTTAAGGAGATTTCATCCCTGTTGTTAAAAAAAATATTTCCCTGGATCAATAAACTTTTGGGGAAGGACTGTCTTCATTCCGAGATGCTGTTGCTTCTTTCTTTCTTTTCTTTTTTTTTTTTTTCGTGTGTGGAAAATATCTTTTCCTTTAAGGTTTGATGGTGACTATAGTTTGACCTATCTTTTCATGCCAAATTTTGTCATTTGGAAGATTAACCTGACTTCCCTGGGTCTTGTAACATTTTGAGGTGGTCAAAAAACTAAAAGTTCTAGAAGTACTACTTGATCCTGATAAAGCTGAATAGCAGCAGCTTTTTTTAGAAAAAAAAAATATCAGCATTCTGAAAAGATAGCAACTTCAAACTGTTCACACTGACATTTGAAGGCCTTGGAGCTGTCCTTTCTCTTTTTTCCTTTGTCACCAGCATTTATTAATTGTACAATTAATGGATTTCATTTTGACATTTCACACATGTATATAACACACTCTGATCATCCTTAACCCCCTATATTTATATCCTGCCCCCCTTCCCTCCATTCCCCTTTTTCCAAGCCATCTTTTCTACTTTCAAATATTATGTCTATTGTTTTCTTTTCTCTTTATTATTGTTACATATAAATAAAGCCTGCTAGTCCATTTAGTATCCATATAGTGTTGCTCTTATGTATATTTTTTAAAGGATGATGCGTGGTATCAGTTACCAGTGAGGGGCTAGTCCCTGTGGAAGACTGACTTTCCCTTTTCAGCAGTCATTAACTGCCTTCAGCTCTTCTCAAAAGATTTCTTTTTGTTAGTCATGTAACAAAACTCTTAGAGAACGTTGTATTTTATCTTGTTTACAAATTTTAAGGGCACATTATCCTAGCCCTCAGGTTTTCACACTGTCGTGAGGCTTCATTTGCTGGTAGCTCAACTATCAATGTCTCATAACAACATAGTGATGGTTTGAATGAGAATGGTCCCCATAGGCTTACCAGGAATGATCTTAACCTGCGTCTCTCTGGAGTGGGAAAATCATGGCGACCCTCTGACTCAGCTTCTTTCTCCCAGCCTTCCATTCTGTTTACTCCTCCCACCTATGTTTTAACCTATCAGGGCCAAAGCAGTTTCTTTATTGCTTAACCAATGAAATCAACAGATTGATATATGACACTCCCACATCAGAATGCTTAGATTAGGAGGTGTGGCTTTATTGGCATGGGCATGGTCTTGGCCAGAGAAGATTGGTCACTGGGGGTGGGCTTTGAGATTTCAAAGCTCATGCATGGCCCAGTGTCCTTTCTTTCTGATTGCTGCCTGTAGATCAGAATGTAAAGCACTCAGCTGCTGCTCCAGAGCCTGCCTGCCTGCTTCCTGCCATGATAGCCATGGGCTAATCCTCTGCAACTGTAAGCAACTCCCAATTAAGTGCTGTTTTTTTTATAAGAGTTGCCTTGGTTGTGGTGTCTCCTCACAGAAATAGAACATTAAGGCAAACACCAACAATGTCTCTTATTTCTTGAGCACATTTTTATGGCAGAAACCAGGAACCAAATCAGTTATTTATATGTATTAATTCAGATTATCTTTTAACAACTGTATAAAGTGATCAAAATTATATTTTAAAATGAGACATGTATAGCCTAAGGTGTTATTAACTTATCCAGGATCACATTGCTAGGAACTAGTGCTGGAGCTTGTAATCAAGCATGCTTTGCATGGAGTCTCACACCTAAATCTTAGCATCCATAAAGCTGAGGCAGGAGGATGTAGAGTTAAAAGCTAGCCTTGGCTACATACAGAGGCTCTATCTCAAAAACAAGCAAAGGGGGAGTCAGCAAGATGGCACAGTGGGTAAAAGTGCTTGCTGTACATGTCTGATGTTTTGAGTTTGAACCCTGGAACTCATGGTGAAAGTTGACAATCAACTCCTGAAAGTTGTTCTCTGATCCTCATATGTATACAGTGATCGCAAATAAATTAAAATAACAACAGAAAACACTCCAAAACAATGAACCCAACCTGGCACTGTTATCAGGACCAAGAACTTGGGTCATAGGCCCAAGGGGAGAACATACTTCTTTTATTCTTCTAAAATGAGCATAGTATTAAAATGACTCCTGATACTTACTGCCATACCCATAGATCAGTGTATCTCTCAACCCTCACCAGAGAAGCTTCTTCTTGCAGTAAATGACAATTGGTCAACATGCACACAACAGGAGACCACAGAATGCTCAGGCCTAAATGGGATGTCTGTATCACACCCTTCTCCCAGTGCTCAGAGACCTAAGGGCCTGAAGTGGCAGATAACTGCAAGGAGAGAGTGTTTGCAGACACAGCAGGGCATCTGTACATGGGAACTCGTAGCGATTGAGATCACACGCACAGGAGTTTTGCCTGCTTAAGCCAGACAAAAATCCCAGCATGGAGTGGAAAAGATAGGCATGAAGTGGCACCTGTAGCTGAGGAGCTGTTGGTGTGTGATCACTGCTGGGAGAGGGAGAGTATGTTGTTGCTGTTGTTGTTTAATGATGTCACTCCTTGTGGGTTGACTGTACTCTGGGACAGGCCCCATGCTTGAGAGTATTTGAGCAGCACACATTGGACTCAATGAATTTAAATAAAAGGAGAGAACATGAAGTTGGGTGGATAAGGAGGTGGGTGTGGATCTGGGAGGAGGGGGAGGAAGAGGGTGAATGTGACCAAAATATATTGTATGAAATTCTCAAATAATTAATTGAAATATTATTTTAAACAATTTAGACAAAAAAAGTAAGCCAAAACTAGGTGTTTTATTCTGCCATCCATGTTAATAAGCACTATATAAAGTGGCAGAAGCTACCTTCTTACTGGGATTTGGTCCTTAGTCTTATGTGCTTTAACAGAAGTAGTGACACGTAGCAGGGCTTTGGTTGGTACTCTTAATATTTAGTGCATGAAAAATATTCAGTGCTAACCCCAATCTACCTCACGTACATACAAACAGCATTTTTACTTTTTGTTTGTGAATTCTTTGCCTCTAAACTAACTCCTCACAATACCTTTCTCAAAATAATCCATTTATCAAGTGTATGCGTGTGTGTGTGTGTGTGTGTGTGTGTGTGTGAGTGTGAGAACATGCAGAGGTGTACATGTGTGAACATTTATGTGGAGGCCAGAGGTGGATACTGGATGTCCTTTGCAATAATTCTCTACCTTATGTTTTATGAACAAGTCCCTCACTGAATCTGGAACTCACCAATATGACTAGATAAGCTGGTCCCAGGGATCTTCCTGTCTCTGCCTCCCTAGCATTGGGATTATAGTCATGAGCTGTACATTACTTTATCATGTGGGTTCTTGTAGGTGGAGTTTCTCTGTGTCAATGCAATCATTCCCAAATAACCACACAGAGACTTATTATTAACTACAAATGCTTGACCAATAGCTCTCAGGCTGGTTATTAGCTAACTCTTACATTTTAAATTAACCCATATTTTTTATCTACCCTCTGCCACATGGTGGCACCTTGTTTTTTGGCAAGGAGGGTTTTGAGATAGGGTTTCTTTGTAGCTTTGGGTCCTGTCCTGGAACTTGCACTGTAAACAAGGGTGACCTCAAACTCAAAGAGATCCACCTGTCTGCCTCCTGAGTGCTGGGATTAAAGGTGTGCACCACCACCTGGCCCACATTCTTTTAACATGGCACATTTATCTTGCTTCTCTGCCTCTCCTCACAGACTCTGCCCTTCTTCCTCCCAGGGTCATCTGGCTGGCTTTCTCTGCCTGTACCTCCTGCCTAGCCAGTCAGCTCTTTTATTAAACCAATCAGAAGGTGCCTTGACAAAGACACATCTTCACAGTGTATGAAAAGATGATTCCATAACAGGGTCTAGGGATTAAAGTCAGGTCCTTTGGCTTATGAGACCAGCACTTTACTGAATGAACCATCTCTAGAGTCCCCAAACTAGTATTCTTTCTTATTATATTTATTTTGTGGGGTTTGGGGAGCATGCTCATGGCACAGTGAGTTTGTGGAAGCCAGAGAACAATTTAGGAGAGTCAGTTCTCCCCTTCTACCCTGTGGGTTCTGGAGTCAAACCCAAAATTGTTGGGCTTGGTGACAAGTGCCTTTGCCCGCTGAGTTCTCTGGCCAGTCATAATATGCCTGAAAGAAGAAATTTGACCTATAATAAAGTTTTGGCTCCTTTGTTTATTTGTCAACAAACATTCTGGTTTAGCTTAGGGAAAAACAGACTATAAGGCCAGCCTCCTTTATTTGCTTTTCTGGGATCTGACCTTGGATTTTGTTTAACCAGTGTCTCATTTCCATACTGACTCCTCTAAGCTTCATCTGGTGATCTTCCGCTGATCTCTCTGGAGCAGTGGTTCTCAACCTTCCTAATGCTGTGACCGTTTAATGCAGTTCCTCAGGTTATGGTGACCCCCAACCAGAAAATTATTTTTGTTGCTACTTCATAATTGTGATTGTGCTACTGTTATGAATCATAATGTAAATAAATATCTAACATGCAAGATATCTGATATGTGACTCTGTGAAAGAGTCTTTTGATTCCCCCCAAAGTGGTTGTGACCCACAGGTTGAGAACCACCGCCCTAGAGACTTCCTACATAACCTTTCCTAATGGATCTCTTCTAAGACATGTACATTGTGTGCCATTTTCCACATACCACTGACCCTGGATTTTAGAGTTCTGAGTTCCACATTCTATAATACACAGTGTATCTGTGTTAACTCTTTTTTATTGTTTATTTGTTTTGACACAGAATCTTACTATGGAGTAATTCAAGCTGGCTCCAAACTTCCTAAGTGCTGAGCTTAAGGGCATGTGCCACCAAACCTGTTCCAGCTAAGGGCAATGAAACCAAAAATAATCTACCTTCAAGTCTCCCCCTGGTAGGTTCTGTGTATTATTTCTGAGGGTGTCCAAGACCACTCCCAGTGTTAACTGTTCACTAGGAGGACTCAGAAGCATGCATGCGGCAAGTCTTAGCTATAACTTATTATAGCAAAAGGATGGAAAGCAAAGGTGTGCGTGTCAAAATGCACGAGGTAAACTCCAAAGGAAACCAATTGTCCTCTCACAGTGAAGCCACACAGAACATGATTCTTCCACAAGGAGTCATGGCAACACACATGGACAACTTTTTGCCAGGGGAGCCAGATTCAGCAGCCTGGGTTTTCACTGGGGCCTGGGCATATAGGCTCCTTCTGCCTATTGCCCTCGCCCAGATTCCTAGCAAGAGAACGCATGTTTAGCATAAAACACACTGTTTTCTCAAAGAATTTAGTACAAGTAATCTTTATTTATTTATCTACCTATTTATTTATTAGTTTAAGTGGGTCTTACTTTACAGTTCTGGCTGGCCTGGACCTCCTTATGTAGACCATGCTGGCCTAATACAAGGGTCCTCCTGTGTCTACCTCCCTCCAGAGTCCTGGAATTAAAGGAGAGTACCACCATACATGGTTAGTAAATCATTTTTTATCCATCAACATAGTAAAAGATTTTCCCAAATCCAACTTCTTATATGCCAGCTAAGAATCACACTTGTAAGGGGTCTTTCTAAAGAACAGCAGTTAAGCTGGACGTGGGGTTACACACCTTTACCAGCAAATCTTGGGAGGCAGAGGCAGGAAGATCTCTCTAACTTCAAAGTCAGCCTAGTTTACACTGTGAGATCCAGGGCAGCAGGGGGCTATATAGTGTCCAAAAAAAAAGGCAGTGAAAAGCTAGGAGCTAGGACAATATTCAATGGGTAAGAATACTTATTACAATAAACATAAGGACCTGAGTTTGAATCCCAGCACCTATGTTAAGAAAATGAAGAAAGGAAGGTAAGGAGGAAGGAAGGAAGGAAGGAAGGAAGGAAGGAAGGAAGGAAGGAAGGAAGGAAGGAGGAAGGAAGGAAGGAAGGACATACATGGCTGTGCATGCCTATAACCCTCCCTCCTCCAGGGGAGGGGGAGGCATGCCAATTTCAGGAGTCACTGATCTAGCTAAAATAGCCAGGTTCCAGTTCAATGAGAGACCATGTCTCAATATAGTAATATACTCAATGTTCCCCTCTGCTCTCCACATGCACATGTAGACATTACACACAGAGAGAGAAAACAGTTATAAAGAGAGCAGTCAAGCACGCTGTGTTAATGTTTCTGCTTTTTATTGTTTTTCCCACAGAGATGAAGACAAAGGAGATCTGAAGTCTGGTCGAACAGATGCAGGGCAAATTCTTTGAGAGAAAGCCAAGACTCTGAGACTGGAACTCTAAGCCATAACTGCCACAGCTCAGGGGATGGAAAAGAAAGTAAAACAAAATCAAAACAAAAACTCTATTGTGAAACCCGCTGCGATGCTGGCTGCCAAATAGATGAGATTTAGAATCCCAGATCTGTGGGTGTGTCTGTGAGGGATTATCTAGATTAGGTTACTTGAGAGTGGAATGCTGCCCTGTGTAAGGGTGGCACCTTCCACAGGCTAGGGTATTAGGATGAATAAAAAGAAGAAAGTGAGCTGAACAGAAGCATTCGTCTTCCTGGGCTTCCTGACCACAGATGCAATGTGACCAGTGGCCTCAGGATTTTGTTGCCATGTCTTCCGTACCATAACAGACTGTACCCTCAAACCCAGCCAGCATAACCCTTCTTTCCTTAAATTGCATTTGTCAAGGTCCTTTGTCTTAACAATAAGAACTTACGCATCCACTAAACTGTTTTGGTCAAAGGGGATTGATTTTGTGTTAGCTTCATGTTATTACAATGTAATATCTAAGGCAACCAACTTTGTTTAGAAAAAAAGGTTATAGAGCTCATTGTTTTAAAGGTTCAAGGTCCAAGATCTGGCAGGCACCATTGGTTTGGCCTCTGGTGAGGTTATTAGATAAAACTGATTGAGGATTAACAAGCTGTCACTTAACTGATTGAAGTTGAAGAAGGGAAGGAAGAAGGAAGGGGGAATGAAAAGAGGGAAGAAGGGAGAATGAATGGGATCCTATTTCCATTTTGAAAGCACAACCCAACTACCTAAAGCCCATGCCCTAAGCCTTGCCTCTTAGAGGTTCTGCTCCTTCCCTTCAGCACCACCCTGGAGACCAACCCTTTAAATCATGGGCCTTTAAGGGGATAGTCAACATCCAAACCTTAGTAGACCCTAAATGCTACTGAGTACTAGAAGGAACCCTCCCAAGGGCACAGCTGTATCAAGAAGCTTAAAGGTACAGAGAGAGTCTCTCAAGTATCACCCACAGCTCAGCAGGGTGGCCCTAGGCAGAAAGGCAGAAACTGGTTGCTGTAGAGAGTTTTCTAGAAAGTACTGTAACAGTATCTTGGGCCTCATTTTTCTGCTTTGCCGATTTCCTTGTTTCTATCCAAAGTCTGAAATCTCCACAGTGTCTGACATGGAGCCCGTGGCCCTTTCATGATGCATTTGTGACAGGTGATGACTTCTGCAAGAGCATTGCCACAGCACGTGGTCAGCTGTTCTGGGGGGAGGGGACATCCCCTCTTGGCTTCAAACTGAGTATTCAGTGTCCCTTGTTCTTGGAAAGAAAGATGGCCCATGTCCCTGGAATACTGGGGCTTGGACATCGTGATCTTCTACTGGGGCGGACTTCTCGACCGGTGATGGAAGAACGACCACCACATCAGGATTCCATTCAGATCACGCTTTACTGGAGTGCCCTTGATTGATGGGGAGCAGGAAAGGAGGGGGCAGGAAAACGAGGGACAGGAAGCGGAGGGGCAGGGAGCGAAGGGGAGAGGCAGCAGGAAGCGAAGGGAAGCAGGAAGCGAAGGGAAGGGGGTGGTGCACTTAGGCAGCCGCTTAAATAGGGAATTGGCACACGGGTCGCCCTGTGATTGGCTGCCACCAACAGCTGACACCAGACCACATCGGGATAGGCTCAAGAATCTACATCCACTGCGCATGCTGGAAGCTGGGACGCGCAGCTCTCAAAGCCATAGCCAAATATGGAGTTGTTTGTAACAAACAAGACAGGATGTTAGCGCCATCTTGTAATGGCGATCCTGTCCGGCTCACTACATTCTACACCAATATCCACACACTTCTTCCCAATGTTAGTGAGCTCACCAGAGACTACCTTAGTTACTGTTCAGAAAGAGGGTACACAAAGAGTGTAGAAGGCAAAGGATAGGAAGGATGCTGTGGGCCGTCCTCTGAACACAACACTGGTGCAGGAGAATTGTCTATACTCTGTCAATTATGTTTTAAATACACACTGATTGGCCAGTAGCCAGGCAGGAAGTATAGGCAGGACAACCAGACAGGAAGTAGAGGTGGGGGAAATGAGAACAGGAGAATTCTGAGAAGAAGGAAGCTAGCTCTTTCTGCAGTCCTGTCCAGACACCGAAGAAGCAGGATGTGACCTGCCCCGCCGAAAAAGGTACCAAGCCATGTGGCTAACATAGATAAGAATAATGGGTTAATAAGTTATAAAAGTTGATAAGAAGCCTGAGCTAAGGGGCCAATCAGTTTATAACTTTTGGAGACCTCTGTACGATTCTTTGGAACCTACCGGCTGTGGAAACTGGGCAGGGCAGAAACCCAAACAAGCAGGACCTCAATGACACACAGCATGACTGGCTGTTGTACTATTGAACTCACAAAAACTGTGGTTATTTGCATAAGACTTACACAATATAAAATCACCAACATTACAACATGACTTGGGGAGGGATTCATGAGGCCCACCCATGGCTAGAGACTTATTGGCAGTTAATGGCTGGGAGAGAAGAGGAAATAATTTTTCTTTATTGGTGTAGCCACTGTTAATTTGCCTGGAAATAACCCCACAGCCTTGCTACAAACAAACAATTGTAACTAAGCTTTGTGCCTTGTTGGAAGAAAAGAAAGAATAAAGAATGTGAACATTGGAGGGGGCTTGTTCGAATAAGAATGGGTCCAAAGGAATTGGGAAGGGGAAATATGACCAAAATACATTATATACATGTATGAAATTTCCAAAGAGTAAAGGAAAATGCTAAATAAAAATGAATGAATATGCTGTGGAATAATCCTTTTGTGCACTGAGAAGATGTGTTGCTCTCATTGTTCAGAAAGAGCTGACTGGCCAATAGCTAGGCAGAAAGAGTTTAGATGGGAAAGGCAGACTGAGAGAATGCTGGGAGGAAGGAGGGCAGAGCAATCTCAGAGGAAGCAGGAGGTGACTATGTCATGCTGAAAAAAGGTACTGTCATGTGGCAGATGTAAATAAGAAATATGGGTTAATTTAAGTTGAAAGAGCTAGTTAATAACAAGCCTAAGCTATCAGCCAAACATTTATAATTTTTAAAAGAGAATTTATTTATTTTTGTCTTATATGCATTAGTGTTTGGCCTGCATGTATGTCTGTGTGAGGGTGTCAGATCCTGGAGTTACAGACAGTTGTGAGCTGCCATTTGGGTGCTGGGACTTGAACCTGGATTCTCTAGAAGAGAAGTCAGTGCTCTTAGCCACTGAGCCATTTCTCCAGCTCCCCAAACATTTATAAATAATAATAAGTTTCTGTATGGTTACTGGGGAGCTGGCTAGAGGGACAGAAAAGTTCGCCTACATAAATATATTTGAAAATGTAATCCAATATTTAAAGTTTTTTGTTTTGTTTCTTCTTATAATAAATGTTAAAACTTATTAGAAGCTTATTTTACATTTGCCTTGTCACACTAGATCTTCAAGAGCTCAGGTCTACTTTGTATTTTAAAACTCATGTCTGTCTGGCTCATCCTCATTTCAACTGCTCAGCAGTGACATGTAGCCACTGACTACTGTATTAAATAGTGAAGCTCTAAACAAACACCAAGATGACACTCAGAATCCAGCCTCTGTCATAGCTGTCAGGAAACTGGAAAGCCTGTAAAGCACCCTATGCCTGTCATTTGTTGTCAATACACCAATGTCCCCAGTGCCAGTGTGCCTAGACCATTTGTTGACAATACATCACTGTCCCCAGTGTTGGGTACCTAAACAGGTGCTCTGTTAAGGGCTTAACGGCTTCACACGGGGTGTCACTAGATGAGCTAAAGGTAACTACACAAGAAAAACAACTTCTCACTGTGAAATCTGTCTTCACCTCCTAAAGGCCTCATCTAAAATATAGTTAACTCAAGATGAAGTCCCCAGCGGAGAGAGATTCCTAGAAATTAAAGCCGGAGGCACTATTCATTAAACACTCTTGATGATTAATCTTGAGTCTCAACAGGTTTTGGGGGCAGGGGAACCAGAAGTTCCTCCATCACACCCATTTATTCAAAATACTCCAGGACCCAGAAGACTCTAAAGCGCTTGAGAGGCTGGGGCATATCCAATTGTCATCAGCTGGCCTGAGAGAAGGCCACTATAACCACTTATATGTCCCTAAGTCTTCTAGAAAACCATGTTATATGATTTGATAATCAACTTTCCCTTTTCTCATGGTCTATCTCAGGAGCAATCGGGCTGTATCCTATTGTTTATATCTGAGCATACGTAACCCTGGCTAGCCAGCCATTCCCATGGAAGTTATGCCAGAGCGGAGCTCAGAATCAATTCCTATCATCATGTGGTTCAGGAAATCTATGCTTGTAACCCGTCCCTTGTGACATCTCAAAGGCAAGTCCAAGTCTCTTTTCTATCACCACTGAACTCATGCTCAAAGATCCACAAGCTGCCCATGCTGGGAATCCCAGCCCTCAGGAGTCAATAATAAGGCAGTAAGTAGATCAACAATCCAAATTTAGCCTGGACTTCTTAGCGAGATTCTATCTCAAAACAAAACCCCAAAAGAATACATGAACCAAATACTGAACTTTTTCATATTGAAAACTTATTTTTACTTTTTAAAATTCATGTGTGAATACTGTGTTTATATCATTTACACCTTCCCCTCTCTCTCCTCCAACCCTTCCTATTTCCCCTCCACCCCCTCTCAATTCATGACCTTGTCTTTAATTATCATTGTTACATAGATAGAACCGGTGAAGTCCATTTAGAGTTGCCCATGTGTGTGTGTTTGGGGCTGACCACGGGTTTGGATAGGCCTGAAGAAGACCGAATCTCCCTCCCTCGGCCCCCATTGATTGCCTATAGCCCTTCATCTAAGGCCAGCACTTTGTTTCATGGCCCCATCCACATTCAAGGCATCTTTCGAGGAGGACAGTTGCCCTTTGCATCCATCTCATGGAATTTTTAAATAATTCCGCTCAGCCAGGATTAAAAATATGGGTCTGCCTTCCTTTTTCCCTCCCTTTCTCCTTTCCTTCCATTCTTATTTTTTCTTTTAATTATGTGTGTGTGGATATAAAAATGTATGTGTGTGTGTGCCCAGAGAGACCAGAAGAGGATATCAGATGCCATAGAACTGGGGTTACAGGTGGTTGTGAGCTCCCCAGCTTGAGTGTTGGAAACCAAACTCAGACCCTTTGCTAGAGCAGCAAGTACTCTTAAGTGCTGAGCCATCTGTCCAGATAGACCTGCCATACTTTTTCCATCTTGCAAAAATATTAGACTCTTAGCTCTTCGGAATGGATCTCAGAGGTATTCACTTGGTTTGTCTCCAAAGCATTTAAGGAAACAAGAAGTTTCCTTTAAGCACTAGTAAATAGCCTGAACTTTAAAATTGTTATTAGTGGGCGGGTTGAACTTTTACTCCTCCCTGCCTCTGCTCACCACATGTGGGCCACACTGAACCCTTTGCAGCACTGATGCATTCATAACTCACTTGTCTGTTGCTGTGATAAAATGCCATGGCCAAGACAACTTGTATCAGAAGAAGTTTATTTTGACCATGGTGAAGAAGCACAGTAGCAAGTGGCAGATATGGCAAAAAGGAGCAGAAAGCTGAGAGCTCACATCTTTTCTTTTTTTAAGTAACAGCTTATTTGTTTAAAATTGATTTTATTGAGCTCTACATTTTTCTCTGATCCCCTCCCCTTCAATCCTCTCCCATGGTCCCCACGCTCCCAATTTACTCAGGAGATCTTGTCTTTTTCTACTTCCCATGTAGAATAGATCCATGTATGTCTCTCTTAGAGTCCTCATTGTTGTCTAGGTTCTCTAAGATTGTGAATTGTAGGCTGGTTTTCTTTGTTTTATGTTTAAAAGCCACCTATGAGTGAGTACATATTATGATTGTGTTTCTGGGTCTGGGTTATCTCACTCAATATGATGTTTTATAGCTCCATCCATTTGCCTGCAAATTTCAAGGTGTTGTTATTTTTTTCTGCTGTATAGTACTCCATTGTGTAAATGTACCACATTTTCCTTATCCATTCTTTGGTTGAGGGGCATTTAGGTTGTTTACAGGTTCTGACTATGACAAACAATGCTGCTGTGAACATAGTTTAACACATGTCCTTGTGGCACAATTGAGCTTTTTTTGGATATATACCCAAATGTGGTATTGTTGGGTCTTGAGGAAGGTTGTTTCCTAATTTTCTGAGAAATCGCCATACTGATATCCAAAGGGGCTGTACCAGCTTGCACTCCCACCAGCAAGGCAGGAGTGTTCCCTTTACCCCACAACCTCTCCAGCATAAGTTGTCATCAGTGTTTTTGATCTTGGCCATTCTTACAGGTGTAAGATGGAATCTCAGAGCTGTTTTGATTTGCAATTCTTTGATGACTAAAGATGTTGAGCATTTCCTTAAGTGTCTTTCAGCCATTTTATATTCCTCGGTTGAAGAGTTCTCTGTTTAGATCTGTACTCCATTTTGTGAATTGGATTATTTGTTCTTTTGATGACCAATTTCTTGCGTTTTTTGTATATTTTGGAGATCAGACCTCTGTCTGATGTGGGGTTGATGAAGATCTTTCCCCGTTCTGTACTCTGTCATTTTGTCTTGTTGACCATGTCCTTTGCTTTACAGATGCTTTTCAGTTTCAGAAGGTCCCATTTATTAATTGTTTTTCTCAGTGTCTGTGCTACTGGGGTTATATTTAGGAAGTGGTCTCCTGTACCAATGTGTTCAAGTATACTTCCCACTTTCTCTTCTATGAGGTTCAGTATGGCTGGCTTTATGTTGAGGTCTTTGATCCATTTAGACTTGAGTTTTGTGCATGGTGATAGATATGGATCTATTTTCATTCTTGTACATGTTGATATCCAGTTATGCCAGCACTATTTGTTAAATATGTTTTTTCCATTTGATATTTTTTGCTTCTTAGTCAAAAATCAGGTATTCAAATGTGTGTGGATTAATATCCGGGTCTTCGATTTGGTTCCATTGGTCCTCCTGTCTGTTTTTATGCCAATACCAGGCTATTTTCAGTACTGTAGGAGAGCTTACATCTTGAACTGTGAGCAGGAACCAAAGAACGCAAACTGGAAATGGCTTGAAGTTTTTAATCTTAAACCCACCTTTAGTGACATGCTCCTTCTAGCAAGGCAACCCTTCATAAACCTCCCCAAACAGCACCACCGACGGGGACCCAGTGTTCAGATAGCTGAGCTGATGAGGGGCATTCTCATTCAAACCATTACAATGCAGTATGACTCAGAGTCAAGCCCAGCCTGTCTGGAAATGAGTATGAGTGGGCTGAAATGATGTATTATTTGTATTTTGTTATTATCATTTTGTTTCTTTTTTCATTTTATTTGCTTGTTATATTGCATTATTAGCAATTCATAGTAATCAAAACCTAGGAGTAGTCCTATGATAGTAAATGTTAAGGTGACCCCTTCATGGAAAGCATATGCATGTATACTGATATCTCTGTTTGTTTATATATGTGAGTTTATTAGAAATTTTATAATGTAAATATATATGGCAGATAATTTACAAATAAATTCTAAAATACTTTATATATACATATGTATATGTGTATGTATATACACATATATATATTCTTATAGAATGCACTTGTTTTTTGCCAAACTTTTGTTTTTGTGGCCAACATATGGTTGCAATGAGCTACAATTTGACACATGGAGCTGCATCCCAATCTGCACGCTTTCCCCCATAAGTCTATTGTCATTAAATCCAACATGTGTATTTTATTTTTCTTGAGGGTTTTGTTTAACAACCAGCTTGCAAAATTCCTAAAACTTTATAAGCAGCTCTTGCAACTTGGTACAAGCCAACGCTAGAGTACGATTGCTCACAAGTCCCATGTCTCCAGTCTGGGGGGACAAAACGATACCATGATTCGAAGAGTACTTTTCAGATACCAAGAGCACGCCTTTCTCCTTGGTGATTTCCTTCCCGATGCCCCTCTAACCATCTCCCATCTCCCTGTCTAAGGCAGGCATGGACCCTAAGGACGGTGCTATCGGCTCGCCCTCTAATTACCTCCGGAAGAGAAACACCAGAAACGAGGCTCTAGTAACTAAAGTGGCACACTGGGCAGGGGCCAAACTGTTCTGGTATCACAGCCACAGGGTGGCACTTGTGAAACATGGGTACTGCAGCTGCCTCAGTACCCTTCCACTACCACCAGTAAGCACCCCGTTTATTGTCCTCAGCCTTGCAAAGCTTTCCAGTGACCCCACGTGCAACCCTTCTACAGGCCTGGTTCCTTACTTAACCCCCTTACATGCAGTTCTTTTCTGTGCAGGAAATGCCAACCTCAACAGGCTCACGAGTACTCTGCATGCTTAAGATGTATATAAACAGGTTCTTCCTGTTTTTTGGCAACTTCTATTTCCACCCCTTGCTCTCCACGGCCCAGAGCTGGGGATTGAAACCAGGGCTGTATACATACTATATGAGCACTCTACCTCTGAGCTACATCTCCAGCCAAGCTCTTCTACATCTTTTTTGTGAAAAGGGCGTCTATAGTCCAGGCTAACTTAAACCCCTGACCCTTCTGCCCCAGCTTCCTAAGTGCTGAGTTAATTTTGACTTCTGATTTTTAGGCTTTGTCATCCGTAAGCCACAGGAGCCTCTCCATCTCTCAGTGTCTCGGAATATCAGCCCAAGACTGGAGACGCTCAAGCCTTCCTTATTATTTGTATCTTTCTATCTTGTTTGGTTTGTCTTGTTCCATTTGTCTCACTGTTTCTATATATTTATTTATTTGTTTGTGTATGCAGGACCCAGGGCAACTTTCAGGAATCTGCTCTTTCCTTCCACCATGTCGGGCCTGCGATCAGACTCAGGTTGTCAGGCTCCGTTGGCAAGAGCCTTTGCTTGCTCAGCCATCTCACTAGCCCGCCATCTTTCTATCCTTCCCAGTCCATTCTATCTGAGTGACCTGCTGGGCTCTGCTCCACATCAGGCCCCAGGGCGAATCTCCATTGTTTACCATCTCCCATAAGAAATTTGACAAGGAGAACATTTTGTGTTTTGGTAACTTCATTAAAATGGTTTATATAATGCTATATAACCATCCCCAGGAAGGATGGACCCTCTTTGTCCTAGTTCAGGTCAGATGCCCACTTCTGGGTCAGAGTATGAGCAGAGAGATGAATTACTACCAATGATTAGATCTGCCTGCCCTCTCCTGTCCACCAATGCCATTGTGATACATGGAGGAAGAATAGCATCTGCGAACTACAAGGAGCATAGCCTGGAGACTCCCATTTGTGACGCATCGTGTGATGAGAAGAGACAGAAAGACTGAGGAAAATAAAAAGTGGCGAGTGCCTGATGCCGGCAGAGCCTCTGCCTCTCTGCAAAGTTTTGGACTTGTGAAGGAAACAAGGAACCATATGCGTGGTGGGAAAGAATGGCAAAATGAAAACATGTTTAACATAAAGTAACAGAACACTGAGAGATATCCTGTGAAGCATTCCTTTGAAATACTGGCCAAGAATCCTCAACCTGAAAATCTGAAATCAAAAGGCTCTCAAACCTGGAACTTCTCAAGGGCTGATATGTCACCACAACGGAAAACTCCACCCCACAGAACTTTGTTTAATCACAAATGATGTTAAATATTGTGTGTGTGATCCCTTCAGGCTACGTAAAGGAGGGTAGATCTGAAACACAAAGGGATTTCATGTCCATACTTAGGTTCAATCCATAAAAATTTCATTGTGTGCATGCAAATCTTCCAAGACACCAGAACATTAAAATCTGAAACAGTTCTGGTTCTAAGCACATTGGGTAGGAGTTAATCAATCTGCTTTAGACCATTTATTACAAAGTTTCGATTCTCAGACAGCTGTGCTCAAAGCAGGGCACTATTTTTGAGTATCTTAAATCCCTCTTGTTGTGATATTTCATTTGTGTTTTAATAAATAAAGCTTGCCTGAAGTTCAGAGAGCAAAACAGCTGCACTGACCAGCCTTACAGACCAGGCAGTGGCGACACACACCCTTTTAATCCCAGTAGCCACACTAGTTTGCCATAGAAACCAGGCAGTAGTGGTGCTCGCCTTTAATCCCAGCCCTAGAGATGAATATAAGATGGGAGGAGACAGCTCTCAGACACAGTCTCATTCTGAGATTCCTGGAGGCAGGATCATTTTGCACTGAGGTAGAGGTTAGAGCCTGAGGCTGGCTGTTTTTGCTTTTCTGACCTAATGGGAAGCATTAACAAAGTTGGTTGATTTGTCCCAATTTTCTGGCCTGCATACTGTTGTCCTCCTGCTCAGAGCTGGAAGGCAATTTTCTTTCTTGCATCTTTGTGGGTTTTTTTTGGGGGGGAGGGGGGTTCGAGACAGGGTTTCTCTGTGGTTTTGGAGCCTGTCCTGGAACTAGCTCTTGTAGACCAGGCTGGTCTCGAACTCACAGAGATCCGCCCGCCTTTGCCTCCCAAGTGCTGGGATTAAAGGCGTGCGCCACCACCGCCCGGCCTTGCATTTTTGTCTTTATCGTACATGCACGTCTCTTCTTAAAATCCTCTAGAAGAGTGTCTTGAAGCTGAGTCTTCATTCCCTGGGGTACGTGCAAACTTTGAAAACCCAGGAGGCAATGAATATCTTGTTTTTTGTTTTTGTTGTTCTTGGGTTTTTTGTTTGTTTTTAATTTTTTGTGTTTTGAGACAGGATCTCTCTATGTAGCCCAGAATGACCTAGAACTCACTATATAGATCAAGCTGATCTTGAACTTAGAGAGCTCTGACTGCCTCTGCCTCCTGAGTGCTAGGCTCAAAAATGTACACCACCATGCCCACAGATAATGAATAGTTTTAATGTCGTAAGTCTGCAAACTCAGCTTGTATGTCTCACCCCAAGGTCTGGCAAATTTTTCCTTCTCATTAGCTCCCTCCTTCCATCATGTAGAAGACAAGCCCACCCATCTCTCTTCCAATCCAAATATCATCTTGGCACACTGCTCTGGGATACACAAGTCTCAAGATAACTAACTCATAGAGGGATAATTTGAAATGCATTGCTTTTCAGCGGCTTCTTCCCATCCTCCCTCCCAAACAAACCAAACAAAGCCTTAAAAACAGCTAACAACTCACTTTATCCAAACAACAAATGTTTGGCAAGACTCCATGACTTTTCTTTACCTCTTCTCTGCCTCCTGTGGAATCAAGGCTCACAGAATATTGTCCCATCCGCTTCACAATTAAAAGGACAGCCAGTAAGTCCAGTATAGTAGATAAGTTTGACAGTGAAGGAGGACTTCTCTAACAATGCATTACATGATGAACTCATTCTGCAAACTGGGTGAGCTAAGCCTACAACTCCAGGGATTCAATATAAGTAAAAGTATAGCCAGGTGTGGAAGGTCACATCTAGAATTTCAGTGTTTGGGAGGCAACAAGATTCTTTCTGTCTCAAAAATAAAAAGTATATACTCAAATAATAACATACCAAGACACACATTCTTTACAATGATTTCAACTTGATAAAACATTTTAACTGGGCTTATGGCACAGGACTATAATCCCAGCTTCTTTCTAGTCAGACCAAAGCAAGGGGTTCAAAGCCTGCCTGGACTACAGAGTAACTTCAAAGTCAGTCTGGGTAACTGAACATGACCATGCCAAAAACTGGGAATAAGAAAAATGAGCTGCTAGTCTAGCTCAGTGGTAGAGCATCTACCCAGCAGGCTTGCAATCTTAGGTTTGACCTCTGTTTTGAAAGGAAAAAAAAAAGATAAAACACTTTACTCTCCATGTAAAATGTTCACATGATCCTGTACTTTTTCCAAAATTCTTTGAGATTAGATAGGCTTTAAAAAAAAATGTGAAGACCTCTCTCTGCTCTAAGGAACCTGGAAACCACCTTAAGCAATTTAAACTCTTCATTACTATGTGTCTTGGAGCTACAATTAACTAGAACAGAAGAAGGCTGGGGAGGAACATAACATCTCAGTAAAAATGCATGCTTAACAAAGCTTTTATAATTTTTATATCTAGTTCTTTACTCGAGTAGAATCAAAAGCGGGTTTGCCCTTGGAGAGACATACCAAAGCCTTCGACCTCACCATACTTCATTTCTTTGTTTTTCTGCAGTTGGGAGGTAGCTGAGCCTTACACTCTGTTTTCCTAACATCTGATCTTGTAAAGCTTTTTCCTGAACCCTTAGAGAAGCAACACTTTCTGAGGTTCTGGTGTTTTCCCTTTCCACTAAAGATCACAGAAGACGACAATGATTTTTCCAGACTCTGGTAGATCCTATGACTGTTTCTACTCTATGAAGATGAAAAATTGCAAAACTACTATGAACCTTTTATGTTCTTTGTTCCGTTCCTTAGATGGCTTATGGCCACTTAACACAATACAATGCAAAATTAATTACTAAGGTTTGATTCTATTAGATTGCCAGACAGATTTACTGACCCAGCGCCAAGTGGCTTTCCCACTAGCAGGAATTTTCCTCCCTGTTTCTAATAACTGAAAAATGTTGAAACACATAAGGATGTTGTAAATACTTAGCAGTGCAATTTTCCCCACCAACAGTACCCTCTTAACTACTGATTAGCTGCCAGCTGAGAGAAAAATTCAGCCAGGGGCAGAAGACCCCCAAGAGCTGGAGGGAGGGAGGAGGAGAGGTGACCACAAAGAGTACAGGCAGCTATTTGGAACTGGGGTGCTGGGGACAAGCTTAGGCAAATTTGCCTGTAATCAGGCTAGGCCTGGAGGAGCATACACCTTCATCCTCTCATTTAGCTTGAGGTGATCATGATATACAGACATATTTATGGGTATGAATATATGTGTGCGTAATGTATGTATGTATGTATCTCCCAAGAATTAATTTAGATTAGTTTCTGTGTTTACTTCCCTCAACCATATATGTACTGGTACAAACCCTGAGGTTTGAAGGAGTTATTCTAGATGCAGCATTTGGAGGTTTTTCCTCTTTCCTCATTCCACTGTGATGGTTGTTTCATCTATACACTGCATTTCTATACTGTAAAGATTTTTTCCATTAATTCATTTGAGGAATAAAAACTCTACCCCAAAGAAAAACAATATTTCATTTTTGTTTTTGTTTTTTTTAGAAAATAATCACGAAAGGGTAATTATATGACGTTGGGGGAAGGATAGGAATATTTTCTTCTAAGATCAGCAAGTACTTCTAAGTCATCAGCATACAATGAGACTAAGGCCACAGTTATGTGGAAGTCATGTGTGGTTCATCACAGAAAGATGATGAAACGGTGGGTCTGTCACAGAGAAAAGAACAACTTAATGACACATTATACATTTTTAACATGATTAATGACAAACAAACAGACAAACCTCAATTCCTTTATAAAGCAACTCTTTTCCAGCGTGGATTAATGAAGAGTTAAGTGCGGTTGAGAGCATGCACACACAGTGACGGGCAGGAGATCCAGCTAGCCAGACGTCTCATTTAATAGTGACACCAAGTTCACTGAAGAGTTCACTGTGGCTTTGCCCACAGAAAGCCCCAGGTTGCTCAGTCCTGAGACTGTTTTCTAAAATGTAAGAATCATAAGTTTATATTAACAGCCGCCTAGTCTCTGTTGTAACTATTATGTTTAATTTTAGGGATGGAACCAGGCCTCCTGCATGCTATGTATGTGCCCTGCCGGTGAGCTACACTGCTAGCCCCCTTCTTACTCCTGTAACCCAGAAAAGATCCCACAGTTCCTTAGTAGGCGTCATTCTACATAGGGCTTCCTTTGTCATAGCCTTCTAGAACTCCACTAATAAACATTAAAGCATAGCCTGACTTTCTACCTCAAGGCACCAAATCTCTCTTATAACACAGAGGATAATGCATCCAAAAGCAGTCCAGAGGCCTGATAGAATAAGGAACAACATGGCATAATTGAGTAGATGCATCCAAGCATGGGGACATAGCTATAATCATAGCACTAAAGAGAAAGAAGCAAGAAGGTCAGCAGTTCAAGGTCAGCCTCATAACTCAGCAAGTTCAGGGTCAGCTTGGGCTGTGTAAGTCTCTGTCTCAAAGGGACGGGAAAACAAAATGTGGAGGCAGGAGGAAGAAGGTGAATAAGACATGGATGTCGTCTGTAAATACAAATTTAATAATTTCCTCCTTGTATTTAGATCAAGGCAGGAAGAGTTCTTTGGAAGCAACAGCCACTTGCACAAACCACCTTCTGCCTGCCGCAGCATAATCTGTAGAATGTTGAACAGATGCGTATTCTAAAGCGTTAAAAGAAGTATCCTATTGACACCTGTTAATGAGCGTTTTTGCTGGGGCGGAGAGATGAACCCCACTCCAAAGACAGCGCGGCAAGTGGGAACTCTCCCCAGGAAACAGGATGAGAGGGCTGGAGAGGTAGCTCAGTGGTTAAGGTCCTTCTCGTGCCCAGAACCTGAGTTTGGTCGCCAACCTGTACCAGGTGGTGCACAGTGACTCGCAACTCCAGCTGCAGAGGATCCAAGGCAAGGCTCTCTCTTCTGGCCCCCAGGGCACCTACACTCATAAGGGCATACTTCATTCCGATGCACACAAGTACACACGATGTAAAGTAAAAATAAACCTTTTAAAGAAAGGGATGGGGGGGGCGGGGAGTGCAGCGGATGGAAGATTTCTAAGAGGGTGCATCAGGGTTAGTGGCTATTTCAGATAAAAAGACTTACAGGGGTCCTGTGAAGCATGGGTCAGAGTTATTAAATTTTTTAAAAATTTATTTATATTTTCTGTATGAATGCTCTGCAGGCCAGAAGAGGCCATTAGATCCTTTTATAGATGGTTGTGAGTCACCATATGGTTGCTGGGAGTTGAACTCAGGTCCTCTGCAAGAGCAGCCAGTGCTCTTAAGCACTGAGCCATCTCTCCAGCCCCCAGTGTTTTTAATCTTCTACTTTACTCATATTCTATGTAACAGAAAATTGAATTTTTTTTTAAGTTTTTTTATTGATAAAAGGAGGATAAAGAAAAGAAAAAAAAACAAATTTCCACCTCCTCCCACCAGCCTCCCATTTCCCTCCCCCTCCTCCCACTCTTCTCCCCCTCCTCCCACTCTTCTCCCCCTCCTCCCACCCCTCTCCCCTTCCCCCCGCTCCTCTCCCCCTCCCTTTCCAGTCCAAAGAGCTGTCAGGGTTCCCTGCCCTGTGGTACGTCCTAGGTCCTCCCCCCTCCATCCATATCTAGGAAGGTGAGCATCCAGACTGGCTAGGCTCCCACCAAGCCAGCACATTGCATAGGATCAAAACTGCGTGCCATTGTCCTTGGCGTCTCATCAGCCCTCATTGTTCGCCATGTTCCGAGAGTCCAGTTTTATCCCATGCTTTTTCTGGTAACAGTCCAGCTGGCCTTGGTGAGTTCACAGTAGATCATCTCCACTGTCTCAGTGGGTGGGTGCACTCCTCGTGGTCCCGACATCTTTGCTCATGTTCTCACTCCTTCTGCTCCTCATTGGGACCTTGGGAGCTCAGTCCAGTGCTCCAGTGTGGGTCTCTGTCTCTATCTCCATCCATCGCCAGATGCAAGTTCTAGGATGATATGCAATTCGTCAGTATTGCTCTAGGGTAGGGTCATTTCAGGTTCCCTATCCTCAGCTGCCCAGGGAACTAACTGGGGACCTCAGCTTGGGCACCTGGGAGCCCCTCTAGGGTCAAGTCTCCTGCCCACCCTAAAGTGGGTCCCTTAACTAAGAATTGTGGTTCCGTGCTCCCCTATCCAACCTTCCTTTATCCCGATCCTCCTGTTTCCCCAAGTCCACCCTCCTTCCCTTCTACCTTTTCTCTCCCCATCTCCCCTAACCCCCATCCCACCCCACCCCCAAGATCCCACTTTTCCCCCCGGCAATTTTGTCTACTTCCCTTATCCAAGAGGATAACTATATGTTTTTCCTTGGGTTCACCTTCTTACTTAGCTTCTTTAGATTCGCCTATTGTAGACTCCGTGAACCCTATTTATGGCTAGAAACCAATTATGAGTGAGTACATCCCATGTTCGTCTTTTTGGGCCTGGGATACCTCACTCAGGATAGTGTTTTCTATTTCCATCCATTTGCATGCAAAATTCGAGAAGTCATTGTTTTTTACCGCAGCGTAGTACTCTAGTGTGTATACCTGCCTGCTGCAAGCAGGGTGGGCCTTTGTTTGCAAGCTAACCAAGCAGCAAGGAGATCGGAACTGGACTCCAGGAGAAACATCACGGGGGAGTGACATCACTTGGAAGGTACATCAGTTGGCAAGAAGACCTGATCCTGTAAAAGAAGATCCATAGGAGAATATTGGAAGGAAGAGATGGGGAGACGCCAATGCAAGAATTCACCCAACAATCTGAAGAACAACACGAAACCACCAGAAGCCAGCGACCTCACAACAGGAGGACATGAACACCTTAATCATGAAGAAGGAGAAAAAACTGACTTCATGACAGTGATTGACACCCTTAAACAGCATATAAAAAACGCCCTTATAGAAATGGATGAGAAGTATAACAGAAAGTTCGAGGAATTGAGTAAATCAGTGAATGATACCCTAGGAAAGCAAGGAAAAACAATCAAGCAGATAATGGAAACAGTTCATGATTTGAAAAATGAAATGGAGGCAAAGAAGAAAACACAAACAG